>NC_068399.1:6403544-6761044 GCF_023724105.1 Carassius gibelio | reverse complement strand
AGGACAACCACCTAGAAGTGCATTACAATAGTCAAGTCTAGAGGTCATGAATGCATGAACTAGCTTTTCTGCATCAGAAACAGATAACATGTTTCGTAACTTGGCAATGTTTCCAAGATGGAAGAATGCAGTTTTTGTAACATTGGAAATATGATTTTCAAAAGACAAATTGCTGTCTAATATAACACCCAGATTTCTGACTGTAGAGGAAGTAACAGTACATCCGTCTAGTTGCAGATTATAATCTACAAGATTCTGTATAGTGTTTTTTGGTCCAATAATTAGTATCTCTGTCTTATCCGAATTTAATTGGAGAAAATTATTTGTCATCCAATCTTTTACATTTTTAACACACTCTGTTAGCTTAGATAATTGGGAAGTTTCATCTGGTCTCGTTAATATATATTGCTGAGTATCATCAGCATAACAGTGGAAGCTAATTCTGTAATTTCTAATAATATTACCAAGGGGCAACATGTATATTGAAAATAGAAGGGGACCTAGGACATATCCTTGTGGCACTCCATATTTTACTGATGATAAATGAGATGACTCCCCATTTAAGTAAACAAAATGGTAGCGATCGCACGGGTAGGATCTAAACCATCTTAGAGCCTGCCCTTGAATACCTGTATAGTTTTGTAATCGATCTATGAGTATGTCATGATCTATGGTGTCGAACGCAGCACTAAGATCAAGTAAGACTAGAAATGAGATGCAGCCTTGGTCTGACGCAAGGAGCAGGTCATTTGTAATTTTAACAAGTGCAGTTTCTGTGCTATGGTGGGGCCTAAAACCTGACTGAAATTCTTCACACAGATCATTTTTATGCAGGAAGGTGCTCAATTGAGCAGACACAACTTTTTCTAAAATTTTAGACATAAATGGAAGATTTGAAATAGGCCTACAATTTGCCAGTACACTAGGATCTAGTTTCAGTCAGCATCATCTCTTCTCAGATGTTCTGGATCCAGACTGGAGCTTGTGTAAATCCGAGTTACCACGGGATGTAAATCCTGTGGCAAAACATAGAAACAAAATAGAGACATCATTAGCATAGCTGCTGATCAAACAAAGTAAAATTATTTTAACCCAAGCTAATGAATAAGAATGCACCTTTGATCAGATGCAACTACATTCACAATTTAAGAGATACATCATTCGAATGCTTGGCGAAAGAGATGCGTTTTTAATCTAGATTTAAACAGAGAGAGTGTGTCTGAACACTGAACATTATCAGGAAGGCTATTCCAGAGTTTGGGAGCCAAATGTGAGAAAGCTCTACTTCCTTTAGTGGACTTTGCTATCCTAGGAACAGTGGCGATTTCTTTAAGACTGCAAGGGACACTCGGCTTTCCTTATAATGTCACAAAATTAATGGTCAAATATGTACTATTGTATTAACATTTTATTGACTAAAAATGCGTTAGAAAACTTTCATCTCAAAGACGAGTTCGTTCAGAATCAATTACATATAGCAGGTCAGTTGACTCGATTTCCTTCTCATACATTCCCGCAGCGTCACAGTGCATTTCCGTATTGAAGCACAGCGTCCATTGACTTCAATGGGGCTGCTTTGTACGGTTTTTTGGATGCCCAGTCCGTTTTTGAAATATTAAATGAGAACATGCAGGGCTACAATTTTAAGGACAAGCTTGTGGCACAGACCTATGATGGGGCTGCTGTCATGGCTTCAGATCTCAATGGTCTGCAGGCCAAAGTGAAAGCAATAGCCCCCAGTGCAATGTTTGTGCATTGCTATGCACACCGACTGAATCTGGTGCTGTCACAGGGGGCTAAATGCTTGCCTGAGTGCAGAATGTTTTTTGCATCACTCTCTGGATTTGCCACATTTTTTTTCAAAATCCACAAAGAGGACATCTTTTCTGGAGTCTGCAGGCTGTTCAAGGTTGCCCAGAAATGCTCCTACTCGATGGAATTTCACATCACGGATAGTGAGCACTGTGGCAAACAATTATGATGGCCTCCTGCAGATATTTGAGAACATCATTGCAGATACAACAATGGATGATGATACACTGGATTGTGCCAAAGGCTTTGTGAGGAAACTGAAGAATTTTGAGTTTGTGTTCATGTTGTACACATATGAACAAATCTTCTCTGAGACTGATGTGGTCTTTGATATTGTCCAGCATAGGGCGATGGATGTTCTTTACTGCAAGAACAGAATTGAATCTCTTCTTGCATTTGTAATCTATCTATGAGTATGTCATGATCTATGGTGTTGAACGCAGCACTAAGATCAAGTAAGACTAGAAAGCAGAGTACATTAACTTCAAAGTAGGAGTAAAAAATCAAGTTTGAGCTCACAATTCTTTTATGTAGATAATTTTCACTACTAAATCATCTCATTGTTACGTTTCCAGTGTTCTACCTGTAATTAATTTGGCTGGACAAGTAAAAAACTGTACAGTCGTTTTTCTCAGTTTCACACTCTAGCGAGTTCAGGTCTTTTGCTTTTGTAGAGCAGTATTGCTGTGCATGTTTGTGTCATATTTGGCTGAATGCACTACAAAAAAACAACAAAAAAAATGGGAATGTAACTATTCTTCAACATTTGATTATATAATTTCCATACATAATCAATACACAATCAATAAAATAATACACTTATAAAAACTTATGGCTTACCTGGGGAGTGCATGCATATCTCCAGTTACAGCAATCTTTCCTCTGTTTTGTAACTTCTGTATAAGGTTTCGCTGTTCACTTTTCCACTTATGAACAATTTCTGCAATGTCTCCGGAATGTGTTGTACTGGTAAATGTGTAACTCCATGGCCTTGCAAATCTATGAATGTGGAACATTAAAATTGTTAATATTCTTTATAAATATACTTTTAATGTTATGCAAAAAATTTATTTATAATGCCTTATTGATTGATTTACTACAGACCTATTTTTTGTAGTTGGATGAATGATCATCCATTAAAATAAGTTGCTGCTGATAAGAGGAGGTTTCCGATGGGTGTAATTCCAATTATGGCCTGGCTCTGCCTGTGCATGTGCAAAAAGAAAAGCTTTGATTTGCAAATTAACTTATAGATGTGTATTACTTATGACATTTCAGATTCATGTAAAACAGAGTCGCATGGGTTGAAAGTTGAGACATGTGGTTCTGTCTCGAATTGTATGTCTGATTCTTCCTCTTCCAACTCCAGATGAGGTCTTTTGGGTGGTCTGAAACCAGGAGTCTTTATAGGTGTTGATGAGGACAGTAAATCATAGGAGGTTGATGTGGTTATTGTGACAATAGTCACAGTTAACTGTGAGCTAAAAAAAGGAACATACAATTCTGACATTTTGGTAATACAAAAATGGGCTTTATAAAGTGCTAATTAAACCAAAAAATAACTGTGTGTGTTAGAAAGAATGCAAGATTGATTTGCTTGCAATGACATCACAGACCACCTCAGGTCCAAAATCTGTGGCCATTTCTTAAAATTGAAAGCTTTGTGACATTAAAATAAGATTAACTTGTATTGTTCTATTTTTACTTTAGACATCATGCTCCTGAAAGAGGAAAGTGAAGAACTAAATGAAGTGGAAGACAAAGATCAGTATGAGAAACATGATTTTATTGGAGAAAGTTTGTATAGTTGCTCACAAACTAAACAAATTGTACAAAACAAAGCTCAAAAGACAGGAGGTTTCAACTGCCAACAGTGTGGAAAGAGTTTCACTAAAAAAGCAAGCCTTAAAGACCACATGAGAATTCACACCGGAGAGAAGCCTTACTCCTGCCAGCAGTGTGGAAAGAGTTTCACTAGAAGTGGAACCCTTCAAAGGCACAATAGAGTTCACACTGGAGAGAAACCTTACATCTGTCAATTATGTGGAATGAGTTTTACTGAAAGAGCAAACCATAATGCTCACATGAGAATTCACACCGGAGAGAGGCCTTATACCTGCAAACTGTGTGGAAATAAATTCAATCGAAAGGGAACCCTTAATTGCCACATGAGAATTCATACTGGAGCGAAACCTTACACCTGCCAACTGTGTGGAAAGAGTTTTAGACAAAACGGAAACCTCAAAGGCCACATGAATGTTCACATTGGAGAGAGCCTTTTCAACTGCCAACAATGTGGTAAAAGTTTCACTATAAAGGGAAACCTTGAAGTCTACATGAGAATTCACAATGGAGAAAAGTGTGGAAAAAGTGTGGAAGGCGTTTCTCTCCAAAAGGAAACCTCAAAGACCACATGAGTGTTCACACTGGTGAGAAATGTGAAGAACTAAATGAAATGAAAGACAAAGCTCAGTCTGAAAAACATTTTACTGGAGAAAGTTTTAGTTGCTCACAAACTAAACTGACAACACAAAAGACAGGATATAGAAGTCATTTCACCTGCCAACAGTGTTGAAAAAGTTTCTTTGAGAAAGGAACCCTTAACAGGCACATTAGAATTCACACTGGAGAGAAGCCTTACTCCTGCAAACTGTGTGGAAAGAGTTTTACTGATAGTGGAAACTTTAATTCTCACATGAGAATTCACACCGGGGAGTAGCCTTACTCCTGCAAACTGTGTGGAAAGAGTTTTACTGATAGTGGAAACTTTAATTCTCACATGAGAATTCACACCGGAGAGAAGCCTTACTCCTACAAACTGTGTGGAAAGAGTTTCATTCAAAAAAGAAGCCTAAAGGGACACACGACAATTCACAATGCTGGGAAACCGTACACCTGCCAACAGCATGGGATGAGTTTTAGTCAAAAAAGAAACCTCAAAGGCCACATAAGTGTTCACACTGGAGAGACATGTAAAGAAGTAACTGAAATGTAAGACAGATCAGTCTGAGAAACATGATTTTACTAGAGAAATTGCTTTTGAGCTCTCTTTTGTGAAGTCTGTTTAGTTTGTGAGAAACTTAACGAACTTCACAAAAGAGAGCTCAAAAGATGGTAGCTACAAGTAATTTCACCTGCCAACAGTGTGGAAAGAGTTTCACTAAAAAAAGAAACCCTTAAAGTCCACATGAGAATTCACACCGGAGAGAAGCCTTACTCCTGCAAACTGTGTGGAAAGAGTTTTTGTCAAAAAGTAACACTCAAAGTCTACATGAGTTTTCACACTGGACAAAGCCTTTTCAACTGCTAACAATGTGGAAAGAGTTTCAGATGCAATATATCCCTTAATAACCACACAAAAATTCACTTGAGAACAGTTTAAAATGTTCTCAGTGTGAAAGGTGTTTCACGGCCAGGAAACTCTGCAACAGTCATGTAACAAGAACATTTACATTTAATCATTTAGCAGATGCTTTTATCCAAAGTGACTTACAAATGAGAACAATAAAAGCAGTCAGGTCAACAAGAGAACAACAACACTATATAAGCGCCATGACAAGTGTCAGTTAGTCTAGTATAGAACACATAGCCAGGTTTTTTTTTTTTTTTTTTTTTTAATGAAAAGACAAGAAAAGGAAAAGTGCTAGTATTGGTTGGTTAAGTGCAGGCGAAAAAGATGAGTCTTTAGATGTTTCTTGAAAATGAGTAAAGACTCAGGTATTTGAGTAAATGAAAACACAATACTTAGATTTCAATGTGAATTCCCCCACAGAACTCTCTCATACTCCATGTTCTTTGAATATAAATTCCATTGTCGTCTGCTTGCAATTGATTATGTACGGAGCCCAGGGTGTCACCTGTAGGAGAAATAAATGCAGTCCATTCCCTCGGATTTGTAAACTGTACTCTCGGATTTATGCAGCAAGCTCCTAGGGAGCCTGCGTGTTAACTTACAGTTTTATTGAATATTATTATGTGGAATAGGCCTACAGCAAAGTGTCTTAAGTGATTCTCTATCAATTGTAGTAAGAGGTGTAATACAACGATTTTATAAGAAATCAGAAAAATTTGCATCAAAATCGTGTTTAATTTGTGATAATCTTAGCACCTGATTATTATTGTATAATAAACCCGGCATTTCATTTCATTTCATTTATTATACAGGAAAGGTTAAAAAGTAACATTGAGATACAGTTTAAACGGGTCTGACTCAGTTTAAAAACTGGTTTCCAGCAGGTTCCTGTTCTGCAGGACATAAAACACAATTTACAACATAAAAAGAAAAGAAAAACAACACTTTTAAACATAAGCTAAACAAATACAGAGAACTAAAAACAAGAATACAAGCAAAACTAGGACAATATAAAAAAAATTAATGAACACAAGTGTAACTGTTCAGTAAAAACAGTTTGTATGCCTTTTTGAAACCTGTAACAGATGGTATTTTTCTTATGTGATGTGGAATATCATTCCAAATTTTTGTGTATGTATAAAAAAAGGATTTCTGACCATAGTTATTTTTGTATGAAGGGACTGGTATGAGTGCCTGTGATACTGACCTAGTATGGCGTACTGGCCTCCTATTGTCTGATTGATGAATTGCGTCAAATGTTGATGTAGTAGCATTTTGAATTTGAAAATAAAATTTAATAGCATGACTATTTATATAATGCTGAAAAGTCAGTGCATTTGAGCGTTTCAATGCAATGCAATGATGGGACCATTTTGGGAGATTACTGTGGATTTTAAAAGCACGATTGTATAATCGTGCTATTGGTTCAGTAATTTCTTTAGTGGTAAGAGACCAAATTGGAAGACAGTAAGACATTGTTGATAACACAATTGCATGTAAATAAGTTTCAGAAACAGAAGAGGAAAGATATGGTCTAATCTTGTTATACACAAAAAGTTTCTGATTCAGTTTTTTTGTTAAAACAGAAATATGATCCCGATATGAAAGGTGTGTGTCAAGTAACACACCAAGATATTTATAAGTCTTTGTCGTGACAAGATCTTGATTTGCAAAAGTAATAGGGTCAGCATAAGAAAGACTTTTCCTGGGTGAATGGAAGTACATACATTCAGTTTTTTTTACATTGATGGTCAGATGGTTTTTATTTAACCAATCATGTAAACACTGAAGATCAAATGTTAGTTTAGAGTTTATAGCATCAGCATTTGAGTCAGAGAAAAAAATCACAGTATCATCAGCATACAGTAAGCATTCTGAATATTTACACACTTGAGGGAGATCATTAATATATAAAAGAAAAAGCAAAGGTCCAAGAATACTGCCTTGAGGAACACCCGTATCACAAATTAAAGATTGAGATGTTACATAATTAATTTTAACAGATTGCGACCTGTTTGTCAAAAAAGAAAAAAGCATTTCTATCACAGATGAAGACAAATTAAATGAGTAAAGTTTGTTTAGCAAAATCTGATGATTCACTGTGTCGAAGGCTTTACGAAAGTCAATAAAAACAGCTCCTGTTATGTGACCTTTATTAAGTGCATTACGTATTTGTTCAGTAAAGAGTAGTAATGCTGACATAGTAGATTGCTTAGCGCGGAAACCGTGTTGACAGTCGTTAAGCCAGTTATACATTTCTAAATAAGAAATTAACTGGTTATACAAGATTTTTTCAAGCAACTTAGACATTGTTGGAAGTATTGCTATAGGTCTATAGTTTGAAACAAGAGTAGGATCATCAGATTTAAAAATTGGAGTAATTTGTGCTCTTTTCCAGTCAGTCGGAAAGATCGAGAGCCTAATGCATAAATTAATTAAATGATGAAAAAGAGGTATAAGGCTATCAGCATGAGTCTTCATAAATGAAGTACTTAAACCATAAGTATCACAGGCATGAGAATTGTTTAATGAGCGCAACAAACATATTACTTCATTCTGTGAAATCTCAGAAAATGAAAACTGATCAGATGCTAAAGAAAGAACAGGTGAAAAGCAAGGAATTTCAAAGTTGGTTGCAAGTTCTTTAACAGATGATACAAAATAATCATTAAAAGCTCTTGCAATCTTGTCTGAGTCTGAAATAAGAATACCCTGCAGGGAAATTTGGATATTGACATTCTTTTTATTCACATTTTCGCCGGTGATCACCTTAAGGGTCTGCCATAACATCTTTGGATTAGCAGCGGATACAGTAATCTGTTGTTTAAAATAGTTCGCCTTAGCCTTACGCAGTTCAGCAGTACATTTATTTCTAATTTGTATAAAATTAATTTTGCTCTCCGGCGTTCGACTTAGCCTATATATTTTAAGGAGAGAAGCCTTTTGTTTAAGGAGTTGCAATATATCAAAATTTATCCATTGTGACTGACTGGAGTAATTTGTTCCTCTTTTGTAAGTCATTTCAGTTAGAAAGCAAAGGAATGACAAAATGGAATAACTGGCACATTATTTGTTTTGCTTCTTTTGAAACTATCCTTTTTTTTTTTGAAAATTCAGGTAATTTTGTATTATTATTTTGAGCGTTTATTTTAGGCTATAAAACACGGGCGGCGGGGTCTTGTCCTACTGGTGATTAATGTAAAATAAACACTAAATACAGTGTTGGGAAGTCGTGGCCTAGTGGTTAGAGAGTTTGACTCTTAATCCTAAATGAGTCTCGGGCTGGCAACACCATGACTGAGGTGCACTCGGGGATGGATTGTTTTTTTTCTCCTGCAGTAGACTTCTCTGGCTCTGTAATTATGGGATATGGTAGGGTTGGAAACGGAGGGTGCATTTGCTTTAGAATTACGACAGCCTTTTTTGTGCCGCAGTTACGCAATCGGGTGCATCCTGAATTGGAACAACTTATGTTGTGCCACAACTGTTTTTTAATTGTGCACACTTCACATTGGGATAGACTATCACGCTGCTGTATTCACACTTCAAATACGTACTTCCCTTTGGGACACAGCCTGCCTGTTGTGTAGCTATAACCATTTTTTTCATTTTATAATTTTTATCAATTTATTCCTTAAACATCAATTACAGCTTGACAATGACATCTCATGCTGAGCACAAGTTCGACTTATTGTCTGCTGAGGCATGGCATTCTCATCTTCTTGAAGGGCTGCCCTGAGGTCATTGAGGTTCTGGGGTGTAGGATTACGACCCTCTACACGACGACTCAGCTGACGGTTTTCTATGGGATTCAAATCTGGAGAAGGTGCAAGCCATTCCATTTGAGGTACCCCAGCCTCCAGCAGCTATTCCTTGAAAGATGAAACCAGGCCTGTGTTGTTCATGCAGAGGCACGATGACTGGATTAATGTTATTCAGGTAGTATTGGCTTGTCATCGTAACATTCACAAGGTGGAGGGCAATTCTGTAGCGACAAGACACACCTACCCAGACTTTAATACCACCACCTGCAAAGGCTCGTCTGGTGACAACAGTGGCTGATGCATAGCATTCATTTTTATGTCTCCAACAGCATTGATGGCCATCATTTCTGCTCAGTGAGAATCAACTTTCAACAGAGAACAGGACTGAGGCCCACTGGTTCCTCATCTAGCATTTTAGATGAATATTCATGACTTTTTGTGAGTAATGTAGTTGTTCTGAGTTTGGTGAAATTATCTCATTCCATTTTAGATATATATTCCGACAACCATTATTTTTTCACCTGCTGTTGCTGTTATTTCAGTAATTCAAATCAACTGGTGAACCTCTTGTATTAAATAAATTCAATGCACACAGACTGAAGTAGTTTGGATTTTTGGTTCTTTTAATTGTGATGATTTTGGCTCACATTTAACATAAATCCACATTCTGATGATGACTTTCATACATTTCTGGACCTTGATAGTGTTCGTTACTAGTTTTCATCCAAAATATCTGAAATTGTGTTTCGAAGACGAGCAAAGTTTTTACAGGTTTGACATGGGGGGGAAAGTGATTAATGACAGAATTTTCATTTTAGGGAGGAGTTACCCTTTTTTTTTACCCTGATTCGTGTAAATTACACATTTAAAGTCATGTTTGACATTTATATTTGAAAAAGTCCCATCAATGATGCATTGTACAAATGAAGTGTAAGCTAGCATTATTAAATGTGGAGAAAGTCAGGGTGCTTGATAATGCATGAAAAACAATATTTTCCATGGACTATTTATTGCATAGGACTGCAAAAAAATATTATTTTGATAATCAATTAATATATTTGATTATTTTAATTTAATGTATCCAGCTTGTTCCAGGCCATGCTGTCATTATGCAGCCATCAAAATCAAAATTTGTTATATGCTACTTCAAAATTTGTTCTTTGTTTGTTTACTAAACGTCCCAATTTTTCTTATTTGGGGTGATAGTTAAAGTGCTAGAGGACATGAAAACGAACTTGATTTGTACGATATCTCTGAAGCGGTTTTCTGTGCACATACATTTTATGATACAAGATTTTATGATGTTCTATTATTTTCTTTTATGTCTGTTATATTTATGTTGGTTAAGTTTTATGTAAACAAATTTCAGCAGTACAGAAGTGTCTTTTTGCACTTGAATTGTTTAAAAGACACCCAAGTGTTTAAACTGGCAAGACTTAAAACACATTCAAATAATGCATTCACAAATGCCAGACCACCAAGTTTTTATCACACCTTCCCTGTTTCAATGCTTTCTTCTACGTATGTTGAAACAGTAAGCCTGCCCTTTTCTGTTCTTATGCTAGATTTATGTGTGCTGCATTTTGATTGCCTCTCTCATCAGTGTGCAATCAGAAACAAAGAAACACTTTCAACAGTTGAAATTTTATGAATCCAACCCAGTTTCACACCATTTAATGAGTCATAAAATTTTAATCTATTGATTCATGTTCATGGACTGCACTGCCACGGTTCGTGTAAAAAAATGTGAAACCAGACCTCATTTGCACCAATCAAAATCATGTTTACTCTGTCTGAACCGTTCCCCATCACCTACACTGTGCACTAGTGGCCATTCACTGTACAGGAAATACTACACTGTGAACAAGTGACTGATCTCAGCTGGCTCTTTCCATCAGATTCTAGAGAGCATTTGATTGGTCAGAAGATTTGACGAAATGTAGTATAATGTGATGTCAAAATTTGTTGAGCTGTTTTGGCGGAAGAGATGAACTGCCAGCTTTGAATGCATATATCTTCTTAAAGGTTTTTTTCTCTTCACTACTTTGGAGCAGACTGCCTTATAGATAACCTTAAGACTGAACATTTCACAAGTTCACGCTTACATATAATTAGCGTAGGTATGGTATGCGTATTTGGCATGCTGTCCGGGGAAGGGCTCCGAGCTCGGGAATGGCCCGAACCTAGAGTACCCCCCCTTCCCCGTCTAATTATAAAGTGAACTCGAAGTGAGGAGATGGGATGGAGGAGGGATGCTGATTAACCGTCAATGGATAGAGGTAAGTCAGCAATATTTATACTGTGGGATTGGTTACTAGATTGTGGTCCACCTGTTTTGATTAGGCTAAGTATCTGACTCGCTCCTCCCGAACCTTTTTAACGAGAACACGTTTACATATAATTAGCTGAGGTATGGTATGTGTATTTGGCGTGCTCTCCGGGGAAGGGCTCCGAGCTCGGGAATGGCCCGAACCTAGAGTACCCCCCAAAAAGCAAATGGACTAGAGGATAGCCGCCAGATTAAGGACGCCCCCCAAAATTGCATTGAGTACTGGCGGGGACTGATTTTATTTTCTGAGAAGTCATCTCGTTGGCGGGCCGGAAGAGCCTACGTACTCCAATGCGAGCGACTTAAGTACTGGACTATGTGGTTAGAGGTGCCCGGTTGGTAGGGCTCGAGCCGATGCTCAACGGGGGTTCACAGCGTTGGAACGGTGAGTCCTACCGGCCGATGAGGAGGAGTTGGATAGTGCATGGTGGAAATGACAGCTTGTAGCTGTAAGGAGAAAGGAAAGGTAGTCTGGCCAGGAGGCTCTCGCCGACATCCGATGGGAGCACACACATCGAATGGGAAAGCCTCGCTGGCCGACGAATGGAAAAGGTAAGTTTGTCAAGCCTGGAGGTTTTCATCGACATCCGATGGGAGCTTACATTGAACGGGTAGCTTTGCTGGCTGTAGAGTAGAAAGTCTTGCCCACATCTGGTGGGAGCCTCTATACTTGCGGCACCGGATAGGTAAGTCTCCACGACTGAAAAGAGCAAGTTAAGGATGTAGCTGGTGGGATTTCGCCGACGTATGATGGGAGCACATTGCATCAGACTAGTAAGCCTTGCTGGCCATAAAATAGAAGATGTAAGGTTGTCTAGTCTGGAGGCTCTCGCCGGGATCTGGTAGGAGCTGAATACTCGCCGCACCAGATGGGTAAGTCTTAACGACCGTAAGGGGGATGTTAGTTTGTTTAGCTGGGAGGTTCTTGTCGACGTATGATGGGAGCGTGGCATCGAACGGGTAAGCCTATGCTGGCCGTAAATCAAAAAGGTAAGGTTGTCTAGCTGGAAGGCTCTCACTGGCATTCGGTGGGAGATCAATGTTTGCGGCACTGAATGGGTACACCTGTAGTCGGACGTGAAGGCCAAGGATGCTTGACCAAAGCTCTTGCAGCCTTTGGCGAGAGTTCAATATTCGCGCACGGACAATTAAGCAACGCCGTTAGTTGGAGGGGAACATCCACTTGACTGGGACATCTCTTGCGGCATCTGACGGGATTTAAATACTCACGGCATCAGATGGGTAACTGCTCCGGTAGTTTGTCGGGAAAAGCAAGGTTTGCTCGACCGGGAGACAATCTGACGGGAATTCAATAGTCGCTGGATGGGTGAGCCTTGCTGGTAGTTGGAGAATGTATTTATTTTGTTTTATTATTTTTTATTTATTAATTTAAAAAATATATTTTTTTTACTGGGAGCGCTTTGCAGCACATGGCGGAGAGTTCAATACTAATTTGAGTTGTCTAAAGGGGATGCTATGATGGTTACTTGCGTAGTGGTTTAGCAATCCAATACGCTGCTTCTGATAATGTCAGAAAATCTTTGATCGGCTTGCATTCGAAGTTAAGCGTACAACGAAATGGAATTCCCTGTCCTGTCAGTGTACCTCGAATAAGTGCCATGAATCTGGATGCATGGGCATAGCTTGAAGCAGAGGTGATGTGATCCTTCCCAGCCGAGAGCTTGAGAATTATTATTTATTTATTTTTATTTATTTATTTATTTTCTCTCTCTCTCTCTCTCTCTCTCTCTCCATATTGATCTCGTGATCATTGTTCTAAAGTTGTGAGAGAATTCATCAAGAGCCATCGAGATGGTTGTGTTTTTAAATGGCAAATTATATCGAGCTGACGGATTGATTAAGAGTTTCCAAATTCTTGGTCAAGAATTTTCAGATTAACCACTCCAGTGGGCTAATGAGAAAACAAGAAGGTGGGGCCTCAAAATGGTTCATGAGCATCTTTTTTTTTCGCCACCTATAGGGGAAATCTGAACAGATTATTTCAGAGAATAGCTGAAAAGTATAGCAACATTTGAGGTCACAACTTATGATTGCTGTAGCATGCCTGTTGTAAAGAATTGTCCAATATTAAAGATGGTGTACATTTGAATTAGATGTTTAGCAAAACGAGGACTAGGATGTACAGTGACGTGTAGAACTATTATCCGGAACGTTTGGGCCCTTGAAGGCTTTTGATATGATTAGCATGTACGTTAGATTGTTGATTGTTAGCGATGCATTACGTTAAGTACGTTCTATGGAACAGGCAGTGGAGAAATATAGATAGAGGCTCCTGCGGGAGCAGACACTGCTGCGGCGGTGGATAAATATAGAAAGAGGTTACTGCGGGAGCAGACGCTGCTGTGGCACTGGATAAATATAGATAGAGGTTACTGCGGGAGCAGACGCTGCTGTGGCACTGGATAAATATAGATAGGCTCCTGCGGGAGCAGGTGCTGCTGCAGCGGTGGATAAATATAGATAGAGGCTCCTGTGGAAGCAGACACTGCAGGAAAAGTAGAAGGGAGTTAGTAACAATTGATGGGGCAAGCTAAAAAAATATAAAGTTCCTGGGTAGCCTACTGTGTTGCCAGCTTAGCAATTGGTTGCCTGGTTTGAAAATACATCAATCCTTGTCCACATTAGTACGTTCCTTCTGGCCTTTTTAAACGGTCTCTAGAGTGTTAGAGACTGTTTTCGCCGACTGTTTTCGCGGTGTAGGATGGACTGTGGAAACGGGCTTTGAAAACGATGAAACATGTTTAGTCTTGTAAAACATTGTACCAACCGATGTGGTTATAATGGTAAAGATGATTGCAGTTATGTGCTATTCACTTTCAAACAGATTCTAAAGATATTTACTTTGCATGCTTTTCGTATTACAGTCCAGAAACACGAGGGTAGTTGTGTTTTAGATAAATTCTGAATGATCACGCAAGTAAATGGTGAAATATGTCCCTTTATAAATTGCAGATATGTTCACTGAATATAAACCTAACAGAGCACTCAGATCACTAGGATCGAGTCGGTATGAAATACCAAAGGTTCACGCAAACAAGGGGAGTCGGCTTTTGACATTTAAGTTACTATGCCGCCCGCAGTTGGAATCAGCTTCCAGAAGAGATCAGATGTGCTAATACACTAGTCACATTTAAATCTAGACTTAAAACTTATATGTTAAGCTGTGCATTTATTGAATGAGCACTTGTGCAATCTCCGAACTGGTTGAACTTTTTTTTTTTTTTTTTGGCAAAATCATTTTCTGTTTCTAACGGTGTTTAAATTCTTTTTATATAAGTAAATTTTTTTAAATCATTAAAAAGTAAAAAAAAGCTTGTTTTATTATATTATTATTTCCCTTCATAATTATTTTGCTTTGTTTTATGTAAAGCACTTTGAATTACCATCGTGTACGAAATCTGCTATATAAAGAAACTTGCCTTCCCTAAATAAATAGGTCCTGCTAGAATAATCGCATGCAACTTATGTCTGTATCATCTCAGTGAGGTTTAAACATGCACGGTAGGGCAAATGTAATGTCTTCAGACATTTCGGTGTGGATGGCTTGCCTTGGAAAAAAAAATGCCTTGGCTTCATGGTTAAATGGCATCGTCATCCAACAGAATTACGTCATGACGTCGTTTAACAACTTTAGCCGCGAAACCTGCGTTAGCGTCTTCACCTGAAGAATGTATTGTTTAACGACCGGCGGTCTGCGCTGCTATAGGAGGCAGCCTCAAACTACGCTGCGGCCGGAAAAGCCGCGGTGAAAAGGCTGAGCCGCAACAGGAAGCGAGAGAGACTTGCTACGATGAGAACTGGGGTGCGGCCCAGGCTGGTTGAATGCTTGCTGCTGCTGCGATCCAGTGCTTGAGGAGAGCCCGGTCTTGAGCGGGAGAGAGGCAAGCTCGGGCTCGGGGCTTTGCACAGTCTATTGGCCACAACGTGTGGCTTTGCGAGAAGAGCAGCTGTCACAATACCGCTTAATGGTGTTCGGCGGCCGTGTTTGGCGAGGTAGGAGTGATTGCGGGTCCGGAAAAAGTGGCAGATCTGAAAAATCCCCGGTACAGATCTCATCGTTGGAAGTAAGATTGGGTCTGTGATAAGATGACAGACAGAGGGAATCAAATGCTGATTAACCATCAATGGTTAGAGGTAAGTCAGCAATATTTATACTGTGGGATTGATTACTAGATTGTGGTCCACCTGTGTTGATTAGGCTAAGTATCCAATGCATTCCTCCCAAACCTTGTTAATGAGAACATCATTTGATGCTAACAACCAAAAAACGTTACATTTGATTTTATGGGGACTTTGCATCTTCTTCGTATTTGTAAAACTAGAAAGTATTGGTGAGGCCATTCCAAAAAGCAGGGCCTCAAAAGACAACTAAGACCAGAAAAAGGAGAATGACAGAAATTTTTACAGACACACATCAGGAATTCCCTTAAGGGTGAGCAGAAGACATCTTTGTCCAAAGTAAAATTAAAGATCTTTGGTAAAAAAAAAATAATAATAAAAAAGGGGGAGAAAATGGCCAAAGAAAGGAAATAAGTACACAAAAGAAAATGAGGATGAAACTGTGGAGGAAGAATTTAATTCACCAGAGGAGCAGAACAAATCATCTTCCTCAAATGTAATGTAAAAGGTCTCTGCAGAAAAGGAAAAATAAGAAAAGAAAGAAGTGTACAAATGAAAATGATGAGGAAAGTGAGGAAGAGGAAGAATACTGCATTGCCTGGCTGGAGATGGCTGTCTTGTGTCTTGTCAGTCCTGGGAATACTTAGCCTGCACGTACAGCAGAACCAGACGTGAGTTTAACATTTGAATTAAGAATGGTAAATCATTATGTCATTGTTTATGGAAATATTAGTGGTACACATTAAACAATGTGTTGCTTTAATCTTTTCAAAAAAATACAACAAATATGATGATCTCATGGAGTTTAATATGTTAATATGTTTATCTTGTACCATTCCATTAAAGTTTGTTTGAAGACTGATCTTGACTGATCAGCTGATTAATATATTTGAGTAAAATATATATTTAAATAATTCAAATCTAGTTCTCACTAGAATACAGTAGTTGTCTTGTCTTCTACAAAAACAGAAATAGAATTCGCTTTCTGAATGCATATGATGTCTGACATCTAAAAGAATTTGAACCATATAACAAAAAACTTAGGTAATGTTATTAGAAACTACAGCAAACTGATTACTTCAAGGTAGTCTTTCATTTAAGATACAGTGGGTTTATATTACTTATTTTTCATTTACAATCACCCTAGTCTTGCATAGCCAGACCTTCTTTGGCCAAGGCCCACCCATGAAGCTGTTGATCAACATGCCAAAAAACAATCGCAGTTCGTTTAGTTTAGAGTCATGTTTTGGTGCATGGAAATGTCACCACAATAACAGACCAGTGTGTAAAACTCTTGGACGTATATAGGTATATTTCACATACTTTTGAAAACCCATTGTTTAGTTGATCCTGATAAGCGCTTGTCATCACAGTTGTAAACACTACGACTTTCTTCTTTCGTGAGGGTTTGGTGCCACAGCATCTTTGTTTTCAGGTGGAACATTAAAGAACATGACAGTAAACCAGTAAACAACAGTAAAACATGGTAGTGGCAACGTTCTTGTGTGAGGCTGCGTGAGTGCAGCAGGTTTCAGGGATTTGAATTTCATAGATGGCATCATGAATACACAGATGTACTTTGAAATACTAAAAGAGAAAATACTACCTTCACCGCACCCTTTCAACACGATTATGACCAAAACCATTCACCTAAAGGCCATTGGTTTATTTCTGAGGAAAAAAAACGGTAAAAGTGGCCAAGTACGTCAACAGACCTCAACCCAATATCACACCTGAGATGGTGTCTAAACATTTGTTATGACCCCAGTCTAGGGTCAAGGAGGTAACATAAATAAATGGGTTGGGTTGGTTTATTTATATAGCACAATAAAACATAATCGACCGTTGTGCTGTACAACAATTGTAAAACCAAAGTAAAAACACCAATCTAAACAATAAAACAAACTACAAGGCATGGTACATACGGAGGAAGACAAAGCTCAAGCCAACTCGCAGGTTTTAAGTCTTCTCTAGAACATGGGTTTTAGGTCTAGCTTTAAACTAAGATTCTTTAGATATTATCTTATAAGCAAAAGTAGGCTATTCCACAATTTGGGGACGACTATGGTAAAAGCCCAGTCTCACTTTCTTTTTTAACTTTGATCTGGGAACCTTTAACAGTTTCTGATATGATGACCTTGAACATCTAGCAGATATGTTACCAGACACAAATTCAGATTATTAACCCTTAAATGCACAAACTGTGTTGTATGTAGTTATGGCAAGTTCGGATAATTTTACTGACTTGGTCCTTTAGGTCTCGTTCAGCAAAATGAACAAATCTTTTTTTGAGTCATTTCATTCATTTTAGCAAAATGTAATTAAAATGTTATATGTTACTTTCCCCAACACATCTAGTACTTATGCAGACATTGATCACACTACAAACAACACAAAACTATAATGCTAAAAGAAAGAGAAAAGTTTAATTCATTCTTTACCTGGGTCTTCAGTCTGTGATTAGCTCACCTCAACACTTATCTGACAAGTCTTCCGAGGTTTGAGTCATTCGTTCATCACATGACAGACCCATAAACTAAACCTATGCTGTCTGTGCCGGAAAGAGAATTGATTGGTTCAGCATTGGATAGAGAAATAAATTTTCTTACAAATGGGTTCATAGTTATTATTATTATCATCATCATTATTATAATTATTATTTACTCTTACAGTTACATGATGCATTTTTGGTCTCATATTTAAGCTTTTTATTTTTTGCAGTATATAAATGTGTGAATTTCTGTCATGATGGTTATTTTCCATAACACTGAATGTGGTGACAAAGGTAATAAAAAGTTGGTTGTTATTATTATTAAGACTCTTTCCAGCTCAGACTGCACAAGCAAAGCTTATGGGGTTGTCACATGATGAACTAACGACTCGAAAAACCCGAAGACTTGATAAATGAACTAATCGATTCTCTTTCCGGATCAAGATTGCATTTGT
Organism: Carassius gibelio; assembly: GCF_023724105.1. NCBI lineage: Eukaryota > Metazoa > Chordata > Actinopteri > Cypriniformes > Cyprinidae > Carassius > Carassius gibelio. Next base: position 6,742,701 of record NC_068399.1, on the reverse strand, counting down.
TAAGCTATGAGGCTGTCACGTGATGAATGAACTTCGAAAAACCCGAAGACTGAAAAGAGGTGAACTACTTTAGTACAGAATCCAAAGGATATTGCGACTGAACAAATCACTCCCCGAGAAGACTCGTTCGTTCCAAGTCACATTAAAGATTCATTCAAAATGTACGAATCATTCAAGAATCACCCTTCACTAGTTGTATGTAGGATTGACACAGAGTGGTTGAACTAAGTATTGCAGTCCAAATTCAAAATACTAGAGAGGGTTTTTTTTTTTCACCCGGTCCCTCCTCGTCAGACTTGACACACACGTAGGTTTCCAGATTGGTGAAATTAAATATGCTGTGTTTTCCAACAGATGATTACCCAGGATGCCGAAATACAATTTAGTAAACTGGCAGTGGGCAGGTTTCACAAACCAAAACAAAAACCGATATTCGGGCCCGGAACACACATTTTCAAAAGAGAATAATGGACTCTAGCATTGTTTTTAAGATAAACAAATATGTTAACTTTCCATGTTTTTTAAATATCTGTAAACATATTATGGTATTTTTATGTTTTAGCAGAGTCAAAAACTTACATACAGCACCTTGACTGTTTCGACAATCCTTATTACACTTTTGGGTCTTTAGCGACCCTGACCTGTATGTCCAGCATGGATGGATCTCTAATTGCTGCAATAGCAAAAAAAAACGATCTTTATATTTTAAGAACAATTAAAGAAGAAGATGATAAAGCATATTTCCTTGCCTTTTTAAACTTAGAAGTGTTTGATTGAGAACACAGTAATATTTACACTATTTATAGTGAAATAAGAGGGCAACACACCTACAAATAAATGAAGAAAAAAATTGGTCAAATAAAAAGACTGATTAAAAAAGAAGAAGATAAACATACAAAATCTAGAGAAAAAAAAATTAATCACTCTACACAAGAATGAAACAATTCGCTAACTTTTTCTAATACACACAGATTCACTATTTTCTTTCTGGTGTGAATTCTCATGTGGACATTAAGAGTAAAACTCTTTACACACCGAGGAGATGTGAACGGCTTCTCTCCAGAATGAATTCTCATGTGGCTTTTACGTCCTCATTTCTGAATGAAACTATTTCCACACATTTTGCAGGTTCAAGGTTTCTTTCCGATATGAATTTCAATGTGCCTTTTGAGGGTTTGTTTATGTGTAAAACTCCTTCCGCACTGAGTGCATGTATAAGGTTTCTCTCCAGTATGAATTCTCATGTGGTTTTTAAGTGCTTCTTTTTGAATGAAACTATTTCCACACAGTTCGCAGGTGTAAGATTTCTTTCCGATATGAATTTCAATGTGCCTTTTAAGAGTTCCATTTTTGTTGAAACTTTTCCCACAGTGTTGGCAAGTGAAAGGCTTCTCTCCTGTGTGCATTCTCATGTGGCCAATAAGACTATATTTTTGTGTAAAACCCTTTCCACACTGAGGGCAAGTGTAAGGTTGCTTTCCAGTATGAATTGTTATGTGGCTTTTAAGGCTTCCATTTTGACTGAAACTGTCTCCACACAGTCTGCAGATGTAAGGTTTCTCTCCAGTGTGAACTCTAGTGTGCCTTTTAAGGCTTTCTTTGTGAACGAAAGCCTTACCACATTGTTGGCAGGTGTAAGGCTTTTCCCCTGTGTGAATTCTCATATGGATTTCAAGATGTCCTTTTTTAGTGAAACACTTTCCACAGTGGTGGCAGGTGTAAGGCTTTTCCCCTGTGTGAATTTTCATATGGACTTCAAGATTTCCTTTTTTAGCGAAACACTTTCCACAGTGTTGGCAGGTGGCATGAATTAAAACATTTTCTCTAGTTAAGAAATCATCATATTTCTCCAATTGAACTTCGTCTTCAATTTCATTCAGTTGTTGACTCTCCTCTTTCAGCAGATCTAAAGCAAAAAAAAAAGTTAACCTCATTTAAATGGCACAAATTAAGAGACTTCAACATATTCAGACATATATAGCATCAAAACAAACCAATAAAACTAACACTAACCACTTATCAATAGTGTTAAGTCTTGTTTTATTTAGGAAATTTTAAAACAAACTTTCAAGCTAGCAATTATCATACACTTATCAAACCCATTATGAAAAACCTTAACTTCATAAAACAAAAGTTCCCCATCTGTTGGTCACTACGAGTTACGTCATGTACGTTATGACATTAGGGGTCTAACTTGGGAGCCCAAAATCATTTGTGAGTTTAAGAAAAATACTACCGTATTTTCCGGACTATAAGTCACGTTTTTTCATAGTTTGGCCAGTCCTGCGACTTATTTATCAAAATTAATTTGCCATGAACCGAGAGAAATGAACCAAGACAAAACATTACCCTCTACAGCCGCGAGAGGGCGCTCTATGCTGCTCAGTGCTCCTGTAGTTTACCACTGAGCAGCACAGAGCGCCCTCTCGCGGCTGTAGATGGTGATGTTGGTTCTTGGTTCTTAATAAATGCGACTTATAGTCCAGTGCAACTTATATATGTTTTTTTCCTCATCATGATGTATTTTTGGACTGATGCGACTTATAGTCCGAAAAATATGGTAATAATTATTGGCGAGTAGATTTTGCATGCTGAGCCATAACCCGGAAACACATAAATGTGCAATTCACAAAGCCATTTCACCTCAGAGGGCTCTTCTGGGTTGCTGATACGGAGTGTACAGTGGTGTCCCTGATTCAATATTTCCCCATGGCATTTAATTACCATCTTGAGAAAATTTTGTTGTTTTTTTAGAAAATAATGGGTTGTCTTAACAGTTACTTCGAAAAGCTAAGGAGAAAACAAAAGCAGCCGTATAACACTCAAATTGAGTTATGGTGCTCTGTCTTTTATACTCATTTTCGAAGCTTCAACAAATTCTAAGTTACTGTGACGAGTTAGCTGCCTCCTCCCTGGCTATTATCGGCATCCCGTCCTAAATCCACCCTTCACCAGGCTCCCGAAAGGAGTGGGTGTTTGAGAGAGGAGGGGCCCTGGATAAGTCAGGGCTGGCAGCGTGTAATGGGGCACACCTGATGGAAATGGAGCCTCATCACCGCCGCCGTTTAAAATCCCCTCTCCTCGGGAGACCAGTCTCTTGCCCATGCATGCACACTGGTGTCCTCGTGGGTCCAGGAAGGGAGCGTTGAGGGACTGCCGCTCCACCAGAGAAGAGAACTGCACCCGTTTACACGGCCGATGGGCCAGGATTCCGGGGAATGAGAAAGAACCCCGCTGCATGACGAGGACACCAGATTCCCTGTTTGTTTGCGATACTCTTCCCCTTTGGGCACTTTTATTCCCTCTTTTTTTGTTTTATTTTCTGTTAATAAATGCCTCTACGAGGCATGAACCATGCCCACTATGTCTGTCGTTTGCTCCTCCAGCCACACTGAGCCACTGATGACACATGGCTACTTTGATGATGTTTTTCTTACTTTTCTGGACATGGACAGTATACCGTACATACATTTTCAAAGGAGGAACAGAAAGCTCTCCGACTAAATCTAAAATATCTTATTTACACAATACAAATTAAATTAGTTTTGTCATATTATAAGCTCCATATAAATACATCATACAAGAATAAGTAGGCCCATGTATCATGATTTAAAACTGCGACTTTACAGTCTAGAAATACTTAAGGGGTCCGCAAAATAATCTGCTATAGCCTTATCACTTTAAGAACTGCTGGTCTACACAGAAGAAAGCCCTGTCTAGATTCTGTCCCGGTATGAGTTGTGTCAAGCTATTCATTAGTCTGTTTGATGAAAAGAAATTAAATGTATTGGTAACATTTTAGAATAATGGTCCATTAGTTGATGTTGGGTAACTTTCTTTAATTAACATGATCTAAGCAAGAACAATCGCTCTACAGCATTTATTAATCTAATTAATGTTAATTTCAACATTTATTAATGCATTATTCAAATCAAAAGCTGTGCTTGTTAACATTAGTTAATGCACTGTGAATTAACACATGAACTAACAATGAATAACTGTATTTACATTAACAAAGATGAATAAATACAGTAATAAATGTATTGTTCATTGTTTGTTCATGTTAATTAAAGAATTACCTAACATTAACTAATGGGCCATTATTCTAAAGTGTTACCAGTGTAGTTTCAATAAATGCATTAAGAATCTGTACATCTGCAGCAAGGGACGACTATTATTCTGCTGCATGATACTGCAGAAGAACTGATGACGGCACGGCAACTAACTACCTTGAGTTCACAGAGACTGAGACAACAAGAAATCATGTCAAGGATGTCTGTCAAGGATCTACAAGTAAAAGTACAGGGCAGACAGGGTAGGAGACCATCTGCCAGTGGCAAATTGATTAAGAAAATATACAGAACAAAATAGCTCCGATTTAAGAATGAAAACCAACCTGTTTGTTCCATAGTATCTTCATGTTTGACTTTGGATGCTTCTTCAATCCTCATGTCTTCACTCTCCTCTTTAATAAACATCATTCTGGGTATTTCCAGAATTTGTCCTGCTTAAGATCAAAGTAAAACAAATCGAAACTTAAATCTCGCAGATCTTCCTGATATAACAAGAAAATAAAAAAAGCATACACATTATGTTAATAAGAGATTCACTGAGTAGTTAGTCATTGATTATATCAAGAATTTTCCCCTGAGTGAATTCAGTCAGCAAGTTTGAAGAAAAGTTTTTGTTGTTTAAGAGGGCTGAACATCAGCAGAAACAAGTCTGTGTTGGCTAAATATATTTAGCAGATTCTATATTAGGATAAAATGTAATGCATTATTATTTATTTTAGTCCTAACATTAATAATTAACTAATAACATTTTTAGTTAAGGAGTTAGTATTTAAATAATAAACCATTCTAATGTGTTGGAGTAGCAGAAGAAACAGAACAAATCCAGAAGAACTGCAGCAAATTCTCCAAAATGCTTCAAGAGACCTAAAGTTTATTCTGTTTCTTCATGTCATTCCAGAATGGATCTATGATCAACTTGGCTTACAATGTTTTACGATGCATCCTCTTCCTTAATTTAAATCTTCTAAAATCATTGATATTTTTATGGAGCAGTACTCAGTTTCTGATGTTTTCTCACCGGTAAATCAATCCTTTTCATGGATCGATTCATTTCTTTTCAATAAAAATTACTTTCTTCAGTCAATTCCTGCTCGTGCCCTGGAGTTGGATGTAATCTCATTACCTGGTAGCTACATGACTCACTGACCTAGGCATTTTCAGTTTCTATTACTCAGTGATCCTGAGTTTGTTGGAAATATAAATAGCCATATTGACCTTTTTATGTCTATCAATAAAACTCCTAATGTTCCAGCATCAACAACATGGGAGTCATGTAAATACTTTCTTAGGATGAAAATAATCTCTTATGTAACTCAGAGAAGACTAAAAAATATCTGAATTCCAAGATATGCCAGTTTGCCTGTTAATGGATTTGGTTTTACCAATGACCTTACTACGGTTCTGGACCTGGGAACATTACAGTTGCGTTGCGGTCTATGGGAGGGTACCTTACCTTAAGGTAGGGTACCGGTTACTCTTATCTGTATGATCAAAAATGACTGAGTATTTTTAATCATTTTCGCAGTAATCAAGAAAATACGAGACAGACCACTTATTTGCGTTAATCCTGCCATTGCCCCCGAATGCGATAGATACCATTCTGATCCTGCCACTCTAATGCACATTTTGGTCCTGCCCAGCCCTCTACTAATTTTGGTACTAATCTCTCAGTCATTTCTTCTTCAAATATTCAACCCTCACAACACATTGGTCTGTTTGGTGTCCTGCCTGATAATTATTTTCTTCCCCGCTATTTTGCTGATTGTTTTTCTTACACTGCTGGCAAGATGACATTTGGCTTAAATGGATAAACATCACACTCTCGGTGGATTAGAGATGCCTTAAAATTACATTCTCTCTTCACTGACCCAACACATCATCCTTTTGCACTCCAACTAATAGATTCCCTATTACATTGATATTTAGGGAGTTTCAATTCATTGTCTAAGTGTTGATATTGTACAGTATACTCCCGCACACGCGATCACTTCTCAGCGCTTAAATGCGCACACACAACAGTCCAAATGTTTATTGTGTAGAGTATCTTACATAAATACAGTAGGTTATGGATTAATGAACGTGAACAGGTGGGTGAAAACTGAACATGTTTCTGTATTTCATGCATGCCTTCCGTCTTAAAAGGACAGGATTCCCATTAGAGTAGAAAGCATTAAAGCAGTTCTTATCATGGCAGGATTTAAAAGCCGCTTTTGCTTTCTTTTTTTATTTATTTGCTGTTGGGTATACTTTTTCAGACTTTGAAATAGATTAATAAGCAAAAGTCCATCCAGAAATCGAGGGTCAGTCATAGCGTTCATTGTCGTGAAAGCCAGTGGAATGATTTTAGGCGGGAGATTAGTGTAAACACAGATATCGGATACGAGGCGTGTCTAAAGTGAATAAACTGGCCAAAAAATGTGGATATGGTGAAAAGATCAGATCTGTGCATTAAGACTTGCAGTGTAAACGCAGCCTTACACTTAGAATGCTTTGAGAGTGAGTAAAACATAGCCCAAATTCCATTTTTGGGTGAACTACCCCTTTAACGCATTAGATTAATACAAAACCCTTATCGTATTAATATAATTTAGTGTTTAAATTATTGAAACACATAGGTGTGTCTTTAACAATTTACGTCATGCCGTTGATATTGAGCCAGGAATTTAACACTCTTAACATAACATTATGAATGACTAATGCTTATTATTGTTAATAATAATAACATTAATGCATTATTTAATAAACATTTTTGCACTAGTAGGGGTTGGCGATATCTGGACATTTAAAATATATTGAGATATTTTTTAAACACGATAGGGATTTTGACATATCGTATATATCGATATATTGTTTATATTTAATTCTGATTCCGCCACTTTGCTTGTTTGTCTTCTCTGTGCTGTGCTCACCCCCGCTTCCTTGACTTTGTTCCCCTTCCCCTCGCGTGTTGTCTCATTGAACATGGCGACGTCTGCGATCAGACCGGAGGCTACAGAACTAGTCTAAAAAAAAACTGGTTCCATTATATGGATATACTTCGGTTTTAAAGCGTCGGGCGAACAGCAGGCAGATGTCTACTGTAGGGCCCTATGATTTCCGCGATGCAGAAAACACGGACAGAATCTCGGAATCCAGTCATAAAAACAGAATTTACAGTTTAACGCGGAATGTCACAGAATTTGTCAAATTTTGAATGAATTAATCAAAAGTAGGTCATTGCATTAATTTAAATATGAATCCTGCATGTTCTGCGTGTTAATGAATGGCGCAGAAGTGCTTCTTCATTTTATTACGCACACTGAAGCGCGCAGGATGCTCACGGTGATTTCAGCTTCTGTCGTCTCACTAAATGAGGACATAAACACATGAACATCTCCAGAACTACACTGGGAGTCACTTCATGAGCGTTTGACCAGTTGATTTGAGTAAAACTAGTGTCATATCACATCATAGACTGTAGTATCACATACACAGAACTGTAAAGGTAAACCCATCAAAATAAAAGTATTTGCCAGAAATCTATTACTAGCCTATTGTTCAGCAGAATGTACATTGCCTACTACTACTACTACTATTAAAATGAATCGAACATAATTTTAGAAATGATCACACAACATTTCTTCCATATTTTATTTTTAATAGTAAATCCCCTTTGTTAACGAAAAAGGAAGTTTGCTTAATTTTCAATAATTAAAAGATAAATTAAATGAATGTTTTATGCCTTCATTTGATAACCAGAAAAATGTAAATACACAGAATTTCAGAGGGGAAAAAACATTTCACATAAGGCTATTTTAAGAAAAAAAATTCTAAGTTGTTTTTATGCATTTAAATAATTACACATGCTAAAACACAGAATTAGAAAACAATAAAACATATGGTGAAGAATAAAATAAAACATTTCATAGGGCCCTAAACATGTAATATTTGGGATATTTGTTTTTGCAGTAGTTTTTGGGGGGTTATTTTTCCTGTAAAGAAAAATCGAGATATATATTGTATATCGAGATATAGCAAAATATATCGAGATATATTTTTTGGCCATATCGCCCAGTCCTATGCACTAGCACCAGTTACTCTGGTAGGCATTTAAAATGTATGTTTTAAAAGAAAACTGGATGATGAAGAACTGGCCTACCATCAAACTCATAGAGTTTATTATTAGAGTATATATATATATATATATATATATATATATATATATATATATTTATATATATATATATATATATATATATATATATACACACTCATAGAGAATATTATTTAAAAGCAAAACACATCACAGATCCTACTAGCTAACCAACGAGTAGTGTGCAACAGCCCACACTGGATCAGTGTTTACGGTGTGTTAATAGACCAGGGTCAGCCAGGCTTACTACTTCCATAGTGATTTACAAGGACTGCCATCCACTCAACAATTGGGCTTAAGCCCTGAATGTTTTGTCAAAAGCCACAAATCTTTTAGTTTTTTAAAAATAACTTCAACTTTGTTTCATTTCCTCTCAGACAGACTTGAGTGGCAAAAAAATGAAACGAAAGCTCTATTACCGTACATGGTGGTGGACAGTAATGCATCACGCATCACTCAGCTAACGAAGAAGAATATAAATCTTTTTCTTAATCATTGTCATAACGGGCTGGCAGGGTTATTTATTTCACCAGTGTCGTAGGGAGCTCACTGAGTAAAAGGCTGAAATTAACATTATGGACATAATTTTTTTTTTTAAAGGAACACTAACAGTAAACCTTGCCGGCCGGAGAGAGATTCAGAAGCAGCATCAGACGAACCGCGGACAAGCTAGCGAGTTAATGTTAGGTGTTATTAAGAGAAATTAGTTGCTAATAGTCTATTAACATCCCTAACATTTTTGGTGTTTTGGATTCACTACAGCTGTAGAACAAATAAATACAAAATAGGTTGTAGGCTCTACTGGGTGATTTTCTTTTTACTGAGTAGCTATCATCATCTTCCCAGATAGTGTGTAGATTTTTAGACATTCTTTTATCTCAAACAGCCTGAAAAATAGTGCATTTAGCTGACGTAAATGGGAAAAAAAGTCTCCCCAGGGGAGTATGTCCCTGGACCACCCTAGGTTTGGGCTAAGCCCCGAATGTTTACATTGTCTGGCTCCGCCCCTGCTCCAAATAATTGTGTTTTTGGATGTGAGGGAAAGTTTACCGTGTTCAGCTTCCCAAAGAACAAGAGTTACACCAACAGTGGATGCAGTTTGTTTTTCCAGGGCATAAATAATAAAAGAACCGAACAAGACCTATTAATCAAAATTTTATTTAAATTTATTTTAAATACATGTTAGGCTGAATAACATATATCTGCTCATAGGCAGATCCGCTGATAGATGCCTGCTTTCAAACACTTCTATGTGCATCGGTAAAGGGTGCGAAGTCTCATGAAACAAACAGGGAAGTGACTTAAAGGGGTCATATAATGCCCTTTTTTCAAAAGTTGATATGATTATTTAGGCTCTTAATGAAAAGTCTGTAACATAGTTTGTTTAAAATGTCTCAATGGTAGTGTAAAAAACTTTTTACCCAGTCAAAAACAGCTCTTTTCAAAACAAAGAATTCTCCTTTAATGCTAATGAGCTCTGCTGACTCCACCCCTCTCTTCCATCTGCTCTCTGAGAGACTGTTTACTTTAGCCACATTCATAGTGAAACTTGCTAATTAGCACATTATTAGGAAAGGCGATTTGCAATGATTAATTTAAATACATTATACTCACTGCTTCTGTAGGTGAGGCTAGATCATGAATGATTCGTGTGAACAAACGCATTTAAGTAGATCAAGGGTGCATTTCTTTCAGTTCCCAACGTTAGTAAATCCTCTGCGATTTCAGTCGTTCAGATGTCGGGAGTAAATGATTACTGCTATGCTGATTTATTACATCCAACAACAAAACATCTCAATCACTTAGGAGTCATGCTTGTCTGCATCTCAGATTGATGACGGCTCACTCAGGGCATGTCTGAGGTAAGACACAAGTTCAGTCTGTGCTGGACCGTGTGACGTCACACGGTCAGACGGCTCGATTTAAGAAAGGGAAAAAAGTTTTACGAGATAACAAAAAAAAAACACTTAGTGGATTTTTATCATTATAGGGTGGTTGTGTATACACTGCCAACACACATTTCAGTTCAAACAACTTGTAAAACTGCATGTAGCATTATATGACCCCTTTAAACTGCAATTCATCGACTGGCCGCTAGAGACTGGCTCCAAAAGAATGTCAGTACCATAGACATCCATGTAACTTCATAGCAGAAAAAGTGGTTTTGGTCTATATAGCTAATTTTTCCCTTCATGACAACTGTGATTGGGTAAACTTTCCCATTTTCGATTATGCAGTAGTGACGCACATCCAAGATGGCGATGGCCGGCTCCACCCACTTTGGGCTTCAAAAATGCTCTTCACAAACCTTCAGATAATGTCCCATTTTTTTTTTTTATACGTCTATGGTATTTATGTGTTGTAGCAATGAAAATGTTTTAATCACAGACATCTCTGATTGGCCATTGTGTTCATGTGCTTAACAGATGTTTTTACAAATCCACTCAACAGTGCTCAACATGTTATGGGTCAATGAGGGTATTGTCACTTTTTTTTTTTTTTTTTTTCTGTGAATACTTGGTACCTGTTGGTATTTTCAACAGCCTTATATTGGCAACAGGAGGTCGTTTAAATTGTCAGTGTTGATATTAGATTATTATTTAGAATTATTTAGACAAGTCAGGTCAGGCATGTCAAAAATACACATCGATAACATTTAAAATTTTCCCACTTGAGGGAATTGCCATGTGTTACTTAAGGTTTCCTTTTCAGTCAAAACAATTTTACACTTTTGGCAGGTTGAAAGAGTTTCCTCCAGTGTAAATTCTCATGTGAATTTTAAGGTTTCCATGTTGAGCAAAACTCACTCCACATTTATGGCATGTCTAAGGCTTATCTACAGTGTGAGTTCTCATGTGCCTATTAAGGCTTATTTTATGATTGAATCTTTGTCCACACTCCTGGCACATGAAGGGACTCTCTCCATTGTGTATTCTCATGTGGACTGTAAGGTTTCCGTGTTGAATGAAACTTTTTCCACATTGAGAGCATGTGTAAGGCTTTTCGCCAGAGTGAATTCTCATGTGTCTTTTAAAACCTATGTTACGCGTGAAACGTTTTCCACACAGCTGGCAGGAAAAAGGCTTCTCTCCATTGTGTATTCTCATGTGGATTTTAAGGTTTCCTTGTTGACAGAAACTTTTTCCACACTGAGAACATATGTAAGGATTCTCTCCGGTGTGAATTCTCATGTGAATATTCAGGTTTCCTTGTTGAGAAAAACTCTCTCCACAGTGTTGGCATGTGTAAGGCTTCTCTCCAGTGTGAGTCCTCACATGCCTGGTAAAGTTTTCTTTTAGAGTGAAACATTTTCCACACTGAGGGCATATGAAAGGCTTTTCTCCAGTGTGAATTCTTATGTGCTTGTCAAGACTTTCTTTACGAGTGAAACTTTTTTCACAGTGTTGGCAGGGAAAAGGGCTCTCCCCAGTGTGAATCCTCATGTGAACTTTAAGGTTTCCTTGTTGAGCATATCGCTTTCCACACTGAGGGCATGTGTAAAGGTTCTCTCCAGTGTGAAGTCTCATGTGAGCAGTAAGGTGTACCTTTTGAGCAAAACGGTGTCCACACTGAGGGCATGTGTAAGGCTTTTCTCCAGTGTGAACTCTCATGTGCTTGTTAAAATTTCCTTTTTGATTGAAACTTTTTCCACACTGTTCACAGGATATAGTCTTCTTTTCAGAGTGAATTCTCATGTGGTCTCCAGAGTTTCCTTGAAAACAAGTAAAACTTCTAGTCTCTTGAGCTCTATTTCGTATGGAAGTCTTTTCAGTTGAAGAGCAAGATTTTTCTCCAGTTTTGAAATCATGAAGATTTTCACATTTATCTTCCTCTCCATTTTCATGAAGTACTACTGTCTCCTCTTTTGGTGCCATAAGGTCTAAGGTGAAAACACAAATAAAAGTTTTAAGGCACAAGACAACAGATAGAAAAACATTTAGATATGTAATACATCAAGGCCAAATGGCAGAGGGATTCTGGGGAAAAATATTTGTAGGGGTGTGGTAAATGTACAGTTGTGGCTAAACGTTTTGGCAGTGACATTTTGTGTTTTGCAAAGTTTGCTGCTTAAGCTGATGTGGTGTTCATTTACATTGTTTCTAGATTATTGTGCTGAGTGTTCAGATGCATTTTAAATAATTGCTAAAAGCTTCATTGGCCAAAAAACTAACTTTTCACAAAAACTAAGTGTCACTGGTTTTTGATCCTGACACAAAATGACCAGCTAACATTGACTAATTATATCAGCAGCACATATGAAAGTGTGAATGAGTACTAGTCAGGTAAAATCAATATCAAACTAATTAGATAAGAGCAGACTGATTGCTTCAAAAAGGAGGGAAGAAGTGCTTCCAGTCATTGTGTTCTTGTTAGCAATGGTTACCTCCAAAAATACATGTGCAGCCATCATTTCTTTACATCAAAATGGCCTCCCATGCAAGGAAATTGCTACAAAAAAATATTGCACCTGAAAGAAGCTTACTTAATCATGAAGAACTTCAAAGAGAGAGTGTTTAAAAACGGTGCTCTGGGGTACGGTTCATGTGAACTCTGGTATGGTTCCCTGCTGATGTGAACGCAATCATACTAAGTCCTCAGTGCTCCTGTAGTCTACACTGAAGACATAGAGCGCCCTCTCGTGGCTGTAGACGGTAATGTTTTCTCTTGGTGCTTGGTTCTAAATAAATGTGACCAATCACAGTAGGGACACAAGTCGGTTCTGGGGCATTTTGAGTTATTCACAGAATTCTGAAAGTGTAGTCTCCCAGCTTTCCAACGATGTGCAACACATGGAAATCTGATAATATTTGGAGAAGTTGTGGCCATTTGAAGGTAGCCACTCATAAAAGCTCAAAAGGGTGAAAAATGGCCTCTAAAATCGGACCGCATACTATTAATAATAAAGGAGAATGCATTGTAAATGTCAATCATTTTTTTGTCAAAACTCTATTTGAACTTGTGCAGTGTAGATAATGTTGCAAGACACTCCTTTAAAATCTGGCCATCATTTTTAATGTTATTATTTTAAAGATTATGTAAACAAAAAGTACATATTGATGCTAATTTTATTTGTTATTTGCTGGTTTTCTACATAAAACTTGGTGAATTGATTTCATTTTTGAACAGGATTCTGTGATAACCGATGAGCTAGCTAATAACAATAGGTAGATATGGGAAGGTCTAAACATGAGATAACGTGTACGTGTTCTTAGAATGAACACAAAATGACAAACTTTGATGTTTATGGAAACTCACCCCATAAGAAACAGAAAAGTATTCTTGCAGATCTCAATGCCTCCAATGAAATAAGTCGTTCAGGCACACTTTCTCTTTGTCGAGGTCTTCTTCGTGGATGTAACCATCTCCAAAGTTTGCCCTGTGTGTCTGTTTGCCTCTAAATGTCCAATAATTTGCATGTCCTACCACTCTTTTTCCGCAGCTAAAGAATCCAGCCGTATGTTGTACATGATGTCTGGAGAAAGCTTCTGGCTACAGGACTGTCTCCCATGCAGAGAGTTCTCTTTTCTCCTCGTGTAGCATTTACAGTCAAAGTTACGGATTTTACCCATTTCTCTGTCTTTATCCCCATCAAATGTTACTATTGATATAGCCTCTGATATCTTACGGTCCAACTCGTCTGACACCAGTCCAATACATTCTTCCTCGTCTTCATCTTCGCTCAGTTGTAGATTAGGGATATTATACAGTCTTATTATGCCGCTTTCATCGTCGCTCAGATCGTCTTCAGAATCAGTGAGCGCTTGTTCATAAGCATCCGGCTTGTCGAAGAAGTACTTCAAAACATTTTGGTCTAACGGCCACGGTTCAGCTCGTCTGCGATCATCTTTGCGGTGTCCATCTTCATTGAATTTTGATATCAGCATAATAAGTAGCCACGCTTCCCTCGGAGGGCAGGGCCAATAACAAAAGAAACAAAAGCCGGCTTATCCAGTATGGAAATACACACAGACAATGACACGGCCCTACTGCGTGTTAGAATTTTTGAAAAACAAGCCGATTTCAACCTCAAAATGTATGCTTTTAAATATACCAATACTGCTATCTCAAACACGGAGAGGCTTCTTCGTGATCTCAACTAACAGATTCTGCAAAAAAAACGAAAAAAGAAAAACGCTTCATTCTCATTTTGCTCGAAAGTTGTGCTGCCGACTTGTGTCACTGGTTTCCGTGACGGGTCACAAATGCGACATTGTCCAGTGCAACTTATATGTTTTTTTCCTCCTCATGACGTATTTTTGGACTGATGCGACTTATACTCAGGTGCAACTTATAGTCTGAAAAATATGGTAATAGATATTTTTTTTGTGTAGCTTGTCAGAGAACATTGGTTCCTATGTCGCGCAACACAAACCTGACTTTTGAGTTCTTGAACGCCAGCTTTTGTTCACAGACACCACATCAGAGACATTTATCTTGGCCGCATGACCGTGACAGAGGAAACGCTGCCGGAAAAGGGGGAAGGAGCTGCTGTCTAATGTTCAGTCACTGGACAACAAACTCTGTGAACTGCGGACATGCATCTTATACCAGCGAGAAACAAGGGACTGCTGCATTATTTGCCTCACAGAAACCTGGATGTCTGAAGAGGTTCCAGACTTGAAGCCATCAAGCTTACATATTTCTTCTTGCACTCGGACAGAACAAAAGAGTTCACAGGGAAAATCAGAGGTGGGGGATGAGAGGAACCTAAACTATTAAATCCTTCTGTTCCCCTGATCTGGAATTTCATGTGCTTCTGTGTCGACCATTCTGGCTACTGAGGGAATTTGCAGTGATCATTATCACAGCTGTTTACATTCCTCCTCAAGCCAACACAGACCAGACATTCAAGGAACTGTATGGGAATATAAGTGAGCAGGAAACCGCATACCCAGATGTGACAATTATTGTTACGGGGAATTTTTAAAAAGCCAACTTCAGAACAATAGCTCAAAAATTTTCTTAACACATCACCATCAACACGCGTGGTGATCATGTGCAGGATTACTGCTACTCTCCTTTCCAGGATGCCTAAAAAATCTATCCCCTAACCACCTTTTGGCAAATTGGATCACTCCTCCATTCTGCTCCTGCCTGCTTATAGGCAGAAACTGAAATGCCCTCAGGACAATTCAGTGCTGGTCGGACCAATTAGACGCTATACTACAGGACTGTTTTGATCACGTGGACTGGGACATGTTCTGAGCAATGACTGATGATGTCATTGAGGCATACTCAGAAACTGTAATGTGTTTCATCAGGAAGTGTGTAGATGATGTAGGTGCCGACAAAAACAATCTGCATCTACCCCAACCAAAAACCGTAGATTATCAGCGATGTTCAAGCAGCCTTGTCTGCATGGACATCTGGTTTAAATCCTGAAACCCTGAAGATCACCAGCAAGCAAGTTATGATCTCAGGAAATCAATTAAAGCCACCAAACAACAATATAAAAACAAATTTAAAGAACAATTCAACACCATAAATGCAAGAAGCATGTGGCAGGGAATCAATAACATCACAGATTTAAAAGGGAATAAACCAGCTACTGTGAACATTGCCACCTCTCAGGAAGACTTCTCCACAGCATCTGATCCTATACTAGCCGACTGAGGGATACATTTTTCCCCTCAGGCTATAAGACTAATGAACAGTCAGAACTAATACACCCTACAAGCATACTTCCACAACATGGTATGCCACACCATCCATTGCACATCCATGAAATTTTGCGTATCCAGCTCATGTATATTCTGTTGCACCTTCACATATATGAATCTATGTCTACATAATGCAGAATGTGTACATACATACTGTGTGTAATTGTGTATTCCTAACTGTAAGTATGTCTAATAGGACACAGTGTGTACTGAGTATATGTTTGTGTATTTTGCACATCGTAATCTGTATAAGTCTGTATGTCTAAATGTAAATAGCTTATCCACTGTCTGGAGCACGCTCTCAAGAATTTTACTCACCAAGGCACGTGCTGTGGTGATGTGACAGTAAAAGTGATTTGATTTTGATTTGAGAACCATTACTTAAATGCTGCTCCATCTGAAAGCAGGTGAAAGGAGATTTACTACTAATCACAGAACTAGCTATACTGACAAGATGTGCATAACAATCGCATTCGATTAATCGAGCAGTCCTATTTGGAACCCTCAAATGAAGTTACAGTGCTCTGCATGTTTACCAATTTGTAAATATTACTGTGCTGCCCTGGAGTTATACAGTATTTTGCCTTTGTTTTACTTTCCATTAAAATCTGCCATGTTTAAATTACAGTATAACTTAACTGTGTACTTTCATACATCTGTCAGCACTTCATTAGGCAAACAAATTAGATTGTGATCTAACAAACTGCTCCATATAACAAAGCACTGTCTAGATAACTTGGCAACAATAATTAAAAATTATATATCTTTAATTTTGTTTTTAGCTATTTATAATGCATTATTCACTCAATGATGCGTACTTCTGCACATTTAAGGACTTGAATTTTGTGAAAACGAATCACACATTAAATCAGTAACTGCTCACAATTAAATAATTTTCCTACCTTTTCTTGTAACTCGATAAAATCCATCGCAATGAAAGTCACCAGAAATGTTTGATTCACAAAGAATTTGAGAATTATTCCTGTTGGCGTTCAAATCAATACGCAAGTCGTTCTTATAGGTTAAGCTATTTTCATTCAAATCGATTTAATACTTTAATGTTAGCCAACATTGCAAATAAATTGGTTGCAAAATTGATATCCATGCACATTTAACGTTTTACCTGGTTGTTAAGCTTATGGGGTTGAACAATATAACAAGATGCTTAGAAATTACAACCATTTTTATACACTGTCACCCCATTTTCAGTGACTCAAATGTAATTGGACAAATAAATATAATCAAATAAAATATTCATTTTGTTTTGAATCTTTTGCAGGCAATGACTGCCTTAAGTCTGGAAATCATGGATATCACCAGAGACTGAGTTTCATTCCTTCCTTGTGATACTTTGCCAGGCCTTCATCAGTTGTAGTTTGCCAGGCAGACATCAGCTATAGTTTGTTTCTGCCTTTAATCTTGTCCTTTAGGAAGTGAAATGTGATATTTGGGTTGAGAGCAGGATACTGACTTGGCCAGTGCCAAATATTCCACTTTTACCTTCAAAAACTCCCGAGTTGCTTTTGCTGCATGATTTGAGTCATTGTCCACTTGTACTATGAAGCGCTGTCCAATCAACTGTGCTGCATTTGGAAATCTGGTAAGAGAGTATATCCCTATACACTTCAGAATTCTTCCAGCTGCTTCTGTCCTCTGTCACATCACTAAACACCATTGACTCCCATTGCTCCACCATGTTTCACAGATATGTTGAATAATTTGGATCATGAGCTGTTCAAAGTCTTTTCCATACTTTTTTCTTCCCATTGTTCTGGTACAGGTTGATCTTAATTCCAAAGAAAGCTTTTCCTAAAGTGGCTTTTTTAATGTTTTTTCTCAAAGTCTAATGTGGCCTTTTTTGCACCTTGTGGTGAACCCACTGTATTTTCTCTGGTAAGGTCTTCTCTTTATTATAGACTTCGTCAGTGAAGTTTACCTCCTGGAGAGTGTTCTTCTTTTGGCTGAATGCTGTGAAAGGGTTTTTTTCTTTACCATGAACAGGATTCTCAGATCATCCACCACTGTTGTCCTCTGTGGATGTCCAGGCCTTTTTATGTTGCTGAGAGATCTCTAGTTTTTTTCTTAGAATGTACCAAACTGTTGATTTGGCCACTCTGAATGTTCCTGCTATCTCTCTGATGAATTTTGTTTTTACTTATATGGAGAGATCCTTTGACTGCATGATGTGGGTTCAGAGCAACAGCTTCCAAATCCAAATGGCACACTTAGAATCAACTCTCGGGGCCCTCGATTATCAAGAGTGTGTAGAAAATGTTATATATTTTGTCTTACAAATAAAATGTAAAATGTGTGCAAGTACTAAAAAATAAAATAAAAAAATGTGCGTACGTGGTTCTTACGCACACCAGTAAGCAATCATTGTTGATAAATTTTTAAGCACCATGCTTGTTCAAGCTCATGGTCATTTGCATTAAAACATGCATAAACAATACATGGTGACGACACTTCCCTTTATAAATTACTTGAATGTATAATGTCCTCACCGAAATCATACCAAAGAAAGCGGTACTGACAGAGAAGCAATTCAGCCAAAACAATTCAAGGTTTTTATTTAGCACAGTGGCTAAATTAACAAGTAACCAAATGCCACCTGACTCAAATATTACATCAACATCAACATTTAATAGTAATGACTATGAATTTCTTCACTGATAAAATAGATAACATTAGAAATACAATAGCGAATGTAGATTCTACAGCGTCTAACACTTCAGTTTCATCCATCGCACCCAAAGATAAACTGCAGTGCTTTACAAATATAGGACAGGAAGAGCTAAATAAACTCATCACTGTATCTAAACCAACAACATGTTTATTAGATCCTGTACCCACTAAATTACTGAAAGATTTGTTACCTGTAGCCGAAGAACCGCTTCTCAATATCATTAACTCGTCGTTATCTTTAGGTCACGTCCCAAAACCATTCAAGCTGCCGGTTATTAAGCCTCTTATTAAGAAACCACAACTAGATCCTAGTGAACTGGCAAATTATAGGCCTATTTCAAAGCTTTCATTTAGGTCTAACATTTCAGAAAAAGTTGTGTCTGCTCAATTGAGCACCTTCCTGCACAAAAATTATCCATTTGAAGAATTTCAGTCAGGTTTCAGGCCCCACCATAGCATAGAAACTGCACTTGTTAAAATTACAAATGACTTGCTCCTTGCGTCAGATCAAGGCTGCATCTCATTGCTAGTTTCACTTGATCTTAGTGCTGCGTTCAAAACCATAGATCATGACATACTCATAGATTGATTACAAAACTATTAAGGTATTCAAGGGCAGGCTCTAAGATGGTTTGGATCCTACCTGTCCGAACGCTACCATTTTATTTATTTAAATGGGGAGTCATCTCATTTATCATCAGTAAAATATGGAGTGCCACAAGGATCCGTCCTAGGTCCCCTTCTATTTTCAATATTGTTACATGCATGTATATTTATGTATTTGCCTGCCCTCTAGGGGCAGGAAAAGCGTGATTTACCATTGTTCTGATTTAGCAGATCCTCTACACCTGTGGACTATTTACGTGAGCTTAAAGGAAGTCAAGTTCCCATACTTCGGGGGCGGAACTTGAGCGGCCGTCCCGAGTCGGAGCTGAGCTCTCTTTTGTGTTTATCCCTCTTATTTTTCCTGTCTAATTTCTCCCACTTGTTGTTATATTCCATTTTATTAATAAATTCCCCTTTTGATCGAGCCGTTGTGTCATCCCTCTTTTGTGTTATAGCAGTGGCTGTAACAAATATACATGTTGCCCCTTGGTAATATTATTAGAAAATACGGGATTAGTTTCCACTGTTATGCTGATGATACTCCGCTATATATCTCAATGAGACAAGATAAAACTTCTAAATGATCTAAGATAACGGAGTGTGTTAAAAATTTAAAAGATTGGATGACCAATATTTTTTTCCTTAGATTCGGATAAGAACAGTACACAGAATCTAGTAGACTACAGTTTGCAACTAGACAGATGTACTGTTACTTCCTCTACAATCAAAAATCTGGGTGTTATATTAGACAGTTACTTGTCTTTTGAAAACCATATTTCCCATGTTACAAAAACTGCATTATTCCATCTTAGAAACATTGCCAAGCTACAAAACATGTTATCTGTTTCTGATGCAGAAAAGCTAGTTCATGCATTCATGACCTCTAGACTGGACTATTGTAATGCACTTCTAGGTGGCTGTCCTGTATCTTCAACAAACAAGCTACAGGTAGTCCAAAATGCAGCAGCTAGAGTCCTTACCAAGCCAAGAAAATATGATCATATTACCCCAATTTTACAGTCTCTGCACTGGCTACCTATTAAGTTCCGTATCAGTTACAAATTATCATTACTTACCTATAATGCCCTAAATGGTTTAGCTCCTGTGTACCTAACTAGTCTTCTACCACGCTACAACATTTGGCTCCCAAACTCTGCAATAGCCTTCCTGATAATGTTCGGAGTTCAGACACACTCTCTCTGTTTAAATCTAGATTAAAAACACATCTCTTTCACCAAGCATTCGAATAATGCATCTCATACATTGTGACTGCAGTTGCATCTGATCAAATGCACATTCTTACTCTTTATCTTTGGTTAAACTAGTTCATTTTACTTTGTTGAAACAGCAGCTACGCTAATTATGTCTCTCTTTGTTTCTCTGTTTTGCCACGGGATTTATATACAGCTACTACTAAATATTGTAGAAATGTAATTTTCTGTAAAGTTGCTTTATAATTATTTGTATTGTAAAAAGTGCTTTACAAATAAACTTGAATTGAATTCTGTGCCCTCACTAATATCAGCGTGTTCTTTGAAAACGTTCTCTGCACAACTCATGGTTCTGTTTGCCTAATCTTCCAGCAAGGCAAGATAAGCTGTGACACTATAGCTTCATTTCAAATTACTTCCCAACTGCATGGCAAAATACCTTATGTTTTATTTTTTTTTTATTGTTTTTAGTTACAATATGTAAAAATTCTTGAAGGGGTCCTATTTTGCTATTTCACTTTTTCAACTTTAGTTAGTTTGTAATGTTGCTGTTTGAGCACAAAAAAAAGATCTGCAAAGTTACAAAGCTCAAAGTCCACTTCAAAAGGAGATGTAAGGTAACGAGTGTAAAGACCTGTGACTTTACCTGCGCGAGATCACCAAAATAGGGCTACACTGATGTGGAGTGATATAAGCTGGGTTTCCATCTCCCTGCTTTTATGCGCATTTCAAAGTATCGCATCAGAATCGAGTGACGGAAACGCTGAATTTTGAATAAAATTACCTTCATTCGCAAAAAAGTTTTTACGCTTTTAGGTGGTTTTGACTTGTGCGAAAAAGGGTTAATGCGAATAATGGGAGATGGAAATGCATTTTGCGAATAAAATCTTTCCAATTGCATTGAAAAAGTCATGACTCAACACTATGGATGGTAAAAAAATCTCACTTCACAGCATCTGAAATTTTGTTATAGTCACTCGGACATGCTAGAGTAAAGTGTCATTAAAGTATTTGTTTACTTGCCTCCCAGAATTGTTAAAAGACTGTGTTCCCAAACCGTCTACAGAGACACTGTTGAATAAAATCTTTATTTTTGTCATTCAAAATATCTTAAATTGTGTTATGAAGACGAACACAGCTTTTACGGGTTTGGAATGGCATGGGGGTAAGTGATTAATTTTAAGTTATTTTTAAAGTCTAATAAATGTTCATATTGATAGCTCTCAATTATGCTGTAATGTTGAATTGCCATAGTCAATGGTTAAATGTTAGGAGAACAACCATTTTATAGAGACAGTAGTATTGGTATCAGTGATACTGGCCTTCAGTCACTAAAAAAAGATTTTACAAAATATACAGTTTTTTTGTTGTTGTTTGTAGATTAATCTGAAGATTAAATGTATAGTATATTTACAAATTTAAAAATTTGGTGGGATTAATCATGATTAATTTCAGAAAAATTAGCAAATTGTTTGATCTTTTTTTTTTAATCGATTGATGGCACTAATTAAGACGTGATCAATCACTAGATTTGTTTAAATTTTAAATTCACAAAAAACTAGTAACTCCCATCCTAATGTTTTTTTTTTTTAAATGATGCTTGTGAAGCACACACCATCGAGTATAAATTAATGCAAGCATTTCCTGAATTTAACAATTTTAAAAAGTGCTAAGAAAAACAAGACAAACTGAACTGATATAAATTCATACCAAGCCTCCCTTGGTAGTAATCTTTTCATAATAGTTCCTACCAAATTTTCGACTAAAAAAAAGTTACATAGTGGAGCTTTAGAAAAGTGCATTAAAATAGATTCAATACAAAGTCCTTGAATATATAAGAGACATGTATTAATAAAAAATTAATTATATAGTTCCCCACAAAGATAATTGGATAATTGGAATTTTTCACAGCTACTTAACCCATTTGTCAATGGTCAGAAAAGTGAATTGCATCTTCTGAACAAGCAGGAAACTTATTTATATTAGATGCTGTGCTGCAGGGAAACTAAAATTATACAAATGTTTTGCTCTATGAAATTGTCTGAAACGTCTGGCAAATATTGCATCTGTGATGAAGTTTGTACGTGTTGCAGCTACGAGTTTCTAGTTTTATACTAGACCAACTTCTGATGCTACATTTACAACTGGGCCTTAGAAAAGAAGTTAAAGTAACAGCAGATGTTCTTTGGTGTTTTTTTGTGAACCATTTGACTTACAGACATTCAACTAAAATCATTGGTTACAAAATAAGTGCCTGCTGGTTGTTTTACTTACCCATCAAAGCCCTTTAAATAAAATGCAAATAAAGACTCAACATGATCTCAACATGTCTGTCCAGTCATGTAAAACCCCTTTAATAACGACCCTCCATCTTCAAAAATATCCTTAGTTTCTGTAGAGCTGGACATTTTATTAAATATCAAATGACTGAGATTAGGTTTGAGAATAAAAACTAACCTGTTTGTTCCTCTGTAGCTTCCTGTTTCACTCTGAATGTTTCTTCAATCTTCATTTCTGCACTCTCTACTTTAATAACCAGCATCTTTTTACTTGTAGATGTCCTTCACTTCACCAGGAGTTTTTCTGTTTGTTTGGACACTTTATCCTGTTTAAGATGAGAATAATTATCAGAGAGAAAAATAAATGTAAACTAAATCTTTGGGTGTGTCTTAATCAGCTCCCTAGTTCAATAGTCACGAGTACTGGTAAGGGAGTCAGTCAGTTTGGTAGTTAATGGAGTTGAATTAACTTATCAGTCTAAAAAAACAACAACTTTAAAATAAAAACACACCAATTATGAATTAAGTAACAAAATAATTCACACATCAACCAAGGAAGTGATTTCATGCAGTTTCTTAGTTTAAAGGGGTCATCGGATGCCTGGTTTCCACAAGTAGATATGATTATTTAGGGTCTTAATATATAAAGTCTGAAATATACTTTGATTAAAAACTCTCATTGGTAGTTGAAAAAAAAAAAACACTCTTTTTACCTTGTCAAAAACAGCCCTGTCTACAGCATGCCATTTCAGTGCATGTTGCTTTAAATGTTAATGAGCTCTGTTCAACCCACCATCTGTTCTGTGTGGCATTTAGACAACTCAGATGTAGTGGTGCCTTGACAACAGTCGAGGGTATAGTTTGAGGAAAGTATGGCAGCGGGAGGTCTTGAAGACGTATTTCGAGTTGGACCCGGAACAAGATTATGCCCCTGAAGAAGTTTGACAATTAAAGACTCAAACAGGAGGTTTCTCAATGGTTGGTTAACTTAAAGTGTTAGTTCACTCAAAAATTTTAATTAGCTCATTAATTACTTGCCCTGAAGTCATCCTAGGTATCCTAATCCAGTCAGAGTTATTTAAAAAAATGTCTTTTGAACTTTCCTAGCTATTTAATTGCACTCAGCAGATGTTGCAGTGTATCAGTCCAAAAGATGTCAAATAAAAGGTCTCACATGGCCCCAGGGGTTAACAACGAATTGATGTGTTTTTGTAGGAAAAATAACCAATTATACATGTTTAAAATGTAAGGATCACTTTAATCTAGACAAAAGTACAAAACAAGGATTTTACATTGAAGTGATCATTGTTTTTTATGCAGATTTTTCTTACAAAAACGCATCGATTTGCTACAGGAGGCCTATGTTCACCCCCTGGAGCTATGGGAGACACTTTTTATTAAGGATGGGCACTTTTTATTTAACTTGTTTTGGACTGATGCACTGCAACACCTTGTGTTATTTAACAGATTGAAAGATCAAAGACATTTTTTTTAAAATAACTCAGACTGGATTTGTCTGAAAGAAAAAAAATAATATGATGTTACCTATGCAGTGCTAGGTAAGACTTTAGGAGTAACACTGACATTAGGACATGACAGGAATAATGAGCCTATCAGGGGTTGAAGGAAATCTCAGAATTTGTTGTAACATTAACAAAACATTCAAGTACATTTGCAGGGTTGTCAGTACATTGTTATTGCTGTAAAAGGTATCTTTTTTGGAAATTGTGGCCTACAGAACCCAAGAACATATGCTGCAGGGAGATACCACAGGTACAGTATTTTCCAAAATTGAATTGCTATTATGCGTTCATCTTTTAAAAATCTCAGGTCACTTACCTTTTTCATATTTTGTATGTTTTAAGAGGATTACAACAGCTGGGAATAGAAGTTGTGTTTTGATTCATTTGAGTCTTCATTTTCTATTGTAACATAAGCGACTGTGGAGCAAACCATAAAGATCCCCGTGGGTCACTGTTCATCTTTAGTGTATTTTTTATTTTTTTTCCATCACATTCCAACATACCATTCTATCCAAAATACAAAGTACTGAATAGACAACACTGTTTGTACTAGCATTTATTGACTGAAAGATTGTTTTACTGAATACCACAGAGGTTTTTAAGCAGTTTTTAAGCAGGAACAGCAAAACTGATTGTCTAAAGACAAACAGCAAGTATTAAATGAATGTAAAAAAAGAATTGCTTATTTGTCTCAGCCGTTAGAGGTTTTTGGCCTACAGAAGCTTCGTCAGCCAGTGTTGGGGATTTGTGGGATGTAGAAACAGGGTGGTGTGGCCCTTATGCTCAGGGGTTCAGTCCTGCCTTGATTGAACCTAGACACATAGCTGGCTATCACTTCCAGTTAGTCTGGTTTCTAAAACTGGCACTCGAGATTCTCAGGTATGGAGATCTTTAGGATATCCTCCATATATGAGGTTGGGTCCACTACAACTTTCTCAAAGATAAGGTCCAACAGGTTGTCCACATAGTCTGCACAAAAAAAGGAAAAAGAAAAATTGTAAATAGTTTATATTTTTTAACGACTCTGAAGCAGCATTGCACACTTGTCACTTTACTGTTTTCTACATACAATTGTTTAAAAGATTCATCTTTTTTAAAAAGTACTTTAATACAAAAGTTATTTATATTCTGCTTCTGATATTATGTCTGTACATACAAAGTTTATTTTGTATTTAAATAAAAGCTTGTTAAACTCACGGAAGGTATGATCTGTTTTCACTGGCTTTGCAGAGCATAGTCCTTTCTTGTATTTCGGAAAAAACACCTTAAACGGTGGCTCTCCAGCTGCTGTTGTGGCTTGGGGACCCTCAGCATTCTCATTAAAATGCAGGGCTGCCAGGTAGAGTCTGGAGAGAAGTAATGATTAAACGCATGTTAGTTCAGACTTGCTTGTTAATTTGTGTGTTTGGAAATGTTTATACATTATTCCTTTTCGAAGTATTATATTGAGTTACCTGCATAACATTCCAAGAAAAGAAAAGACACCATTCTTGGGCACAAAGCGCAGAATTACGCTTCGGAAAGCCTGCAGTGATGAGGTCTGATGGTGAGGGCTCAGCTTCTCCACATCCTTCAGAATCCTCTTGTTTGTGAGGACCTTCTCTAATCGACAGAAGGCAGGCGTCCCTGGTGGGAAAGTGGAACTTATTCAACTTTATATATACTTTTTTTAATGTTTAAATAAACATTTTAATTATGGGGGGGTGTCATGTCTGTCATATGCACAGCCACATGATTTACATTGACATTGATGATTTACAATAGCGTGAACACACCAGCTCTCAACCACTTGCTCTTGTCCCTTGAAGTGCGTTGGGGATGCAAGCACTGTGGGAAAACAGGATCTTCATGTGTGTGCATGTCCTGGACATGGTTAAGAATTGAAGTCCACTTTGCGACTCTCTCTTGTCCTGATGAAGAAGAAGCTGCTGTCCAATATATGTGGTTTTTTATACTGTGAAGCCACCTCTGCAATTGTTCACAGTCTTTGCTCCGAGCAATCCTCAGCAGTTTCTTGGACACTCCTAATAATACAAACAAACTGTATTTCAGACATGCACAGAGATAAAGTATGTACTGAACACAAGATAATCTATAAAAGACAGCTCTTGGCAAAGGTATGAGTTTCAATCATAATGTTTAGTTATGACATTTTACTGCTCCGATTAAAAAATAACCAGTCTGTGAGACTATGAACGTCATTGAAGCACATAAACCCCACCAACACAAACAGGAGCCAATACCTTTTTCTACGTGCCATACATCGTAATACTGCGTGATGTTGGCTTCCAGCAGGTATTTTTGTATTTGAGGGTGCCGGTCTGTAACAATACTGTCAAAAGTCACACTGTGTGCACTCAAGAGATCAAGGCTCCTCCTCAGACCCTCTTTCTCCATGTTGTTGCTCCCTCCAACCTCATTACTCTGATTACAAAAGAAGGGGCAGATATGAGCAAGGTTGACGATGCCTGTTATGTTAGTGCAGAGCAACACAGTTATAAAATAAATTAAAAAGATTCCACGTGTGTTTTTATTTCTGTATATTTACATTGTTATATTGCATATGCACAACATTTTGCAACAGTCCATATTTTCAGACTCACCTGAACTAGCTGCAGGTCAATAATAGTGCTGGTCCTTAGGTCCATCACAGAGTAAACGCCAAACTTGGCTGAATAGATTTAGACATTTAGCAGATGCTTTTATCCAACGTGACTTACAAATAATGACAATGGAAACAAAAGAGCAATGATATATAACAAGTCTCGGTTAGCTTAAAGGCCTTTTCACACTGAGCGCAAAAAACGGAACGAATATCGTACGAGACGACACGCTGAAATAATACTATAGATTTCTATGGATGCTTCCAAATAAGCCACAAACATTTGTGCAACGAAAAAAGTATTATTTTTTCGTTCGAACCAGTCCCGATGAATCTTTTCAGTTTCGCAAATAAGAAAAGAGTGGATGCTGAGTTTTTGTTATCGTCCGTTTTCTTCCATGTGCGCGAGTGTTAGGAGTCCGAGCATGTTCACTTTTTCTACACATGCAAAATGTGTTTATGATTATGACAATATATTTTCTGTATGTGTTTTTTTTATGCAGCTCATGGTAATTTTAATAACAAGGCTGTTTTTGGCAAATATTATCAGTGTAGCATTATTAAACATACAAAGAGTGCTTGTGTATGCTTATCAAAATCAAAATCAACTACGAAGGTTTAAAGTGGGTAAGCAAATACAAGCATTATTACATTTTGTAAGCATTATAGATAACTTATTTCTGGTGTTTATCTTAATCTAAAACTGTATATTGAGCAGCGGATGATGTTAAATCCATTTAAAAGATACATATCTGAGTATAGATGCATTATTGGTCACCTAGCATTCAGGCCTGAATTAGCAGAAGGCGTGAAAGCACTGTCCGTCGACAATTCACATCTCGCCAAGAGTGGAAAGGCCTTAATGCAACACACGTAGCAAGTTTTATTATTTTAATAATTGACCTTTACAGAGAAAATTACTGTTTTTACTCTGTATTACATTCAGTACTTCTTTTTTTTTCAGTCATTCAGCATTTAGTACCTGGTGAATCTGTCCTGAAATCAGCGCCTAGGACAATGTTCTGCTTCTGTCTGAGCTGCTGCAGCATGCCCTCCTGTGCTGTCTTCCAGCTGTGTACAATTGCAGGCTGTATGTACCTCCGGGCGAGACTTTGAAAGGTGTCGTAGTGGATCATTTTCAGTTGCATTGCCCGGAATACCTAAGTTCAGAAAAAGAAGAGTCTTTCTTTTAAAATGGCTTCAGGGACAGTATGTTCATTTCTTCAGGTCTAGGGTGGTTCTTAGGTGATATTAATGGCAACATTAAATTATAGGCAAGAGAGTGAAATCCTTACAAACCTACCTTTTCAAGTTTGAAGAAAGAGACACCAGTGGCATACACCGCAACAGAGAGCTGGAGGTTTCCTGCAGGAGTGCTTCCTATAACTGGCTGACTACTCCATTTTTTGAAGAAGTCACAGTGAGGGCAGCGTTGCTCCACAGCCAGGAACGTGCCAACCCTTCTTCTCCGCACACTGGTAACACCTTGACACACGGGGCACTGCTCAAAGAGCTGCAGCAGGCAGTCTTCATAAACGATGTACGTTGCTGTCTTATGAGCGGGCTGTGATGATTCAGTCCTATTAGAATAACAAAGACTTCATTAAAAAGAACTAAACTAATTCCACATAGCTTACTAAAAAATATCTTGATGAATGCAACATCACTCACGTCACATCTGGATCATATGCAGAATCCATAGGCTGTTCCTCTTTCATACTTGAGCTGGCTCTAGAAGGGTCGTCCTCTAGCTCCGAGCGAGATCGCTTAATTGGCTTCTTTTTTGGGGGGGTTGACGATAGCAGTGAATTTGAGAAGCCAACCCCAATATCTGGGGATAATGTAGTTGTCTGTGTGCCTGTTACATAACAGTAGACATTTTACCAACGTGGAAGAACATACAATTTAAAAAATGAGTAAAAATCATAACTTACAAGCACCAAAAATAACTGAACAAATGACTCTACACTATATAGGACCTGGATCATCAAACCTGTGCTTCTGTAGCGCGGACGTAGAGTTTTTATTGACAGCTGGGTGCCAAACGGTGGTGTGTCCATCTGGCAGGCCACATGTTGCACCTTGGCCACTTCTTCAGATGCGTTTGTCTAAACGAGAGCAAATACGTGATCGGGTAACATATAACCTACCCCCTCATAATATTGAAAAACATAAATGAGAGTAGTTACGGTCATCAATCAATCAATCATTTGTGAGCTGTAAACACTTTCTTGCAGGTATTGCGTTGAAGTTACCAGTCATCTTCATGCATTTATAACTCCTACAAACTATTTCAAATAAGTATATATATTTTTATTTTTTACATGAGTTATTGATCATCAACAGACACAATCCATCTACAAAAGTCAGCTTAATGCAGTGTTACCATGTTATCTTTACTGACAGCATACAGTTTGTAATAATACAATCACCTTAATTTGAATTGAATTTGAATTAAATTATATTGAGAAGGTTGTACATAGAAAAAATGACCTAAGTGTAAAGCTTCTAACTTCTGCACATTAAGTTACTAGAAAAGTCGATTTGCAAAGATTGATAAATAAATGACACTCACTTCTCGTGGAGGTGAAGCAGGAACACGAATAGTTGGTACCGATCCGTTTTTCAGGAGGAGTTTCTTAGCAAATCCTGCTTTATACTGACCCTCGTTTATAAAGCAGTCCGGAGAGAAATGATTGGCACAAACATGGACGCTTTTAGGTAGATCGGGGGGCACCTTCCCTTTAAAAATGAAATCCAGCCACTGTGTCTTCAGCGGCTCAGATGTCGGGACTAAATGACGACTGCTCTGTTCATTAAGACAGCCGACGACAGCACACCACAGACGCTTAGGAGCCATCTTCCTCCCGCGAGGACACACGACTGAAGACTGCTCACGCGAGTCTGGAGTGAAACATGAGTCAATCAACCGTCGACGAGCGACCTGCGTCCGTGTGACGACACACCGACGGCCCTCGAGACCACCCTTAACATTTCACGAGATTAACAACAAACACATTTCAGTTCAAACCACTTGTAAAAGTGCATTTAGCATCCGATGACCCCTTCAAACCCTGTCTCTCCATCACGAAGTTAATCGAACTCGAATGTTGATGGTGAACTGAATCACGTGATGGGGAGCGAAATGAGAGGCATAGCTCACAAAAATGAACCATGGCTTTACTGGAAATAAAACAAATACATATTATTACTATAATTAAATCAACCACGGTTTAGCTGCACTAACCATTATGTAACCATGGAATTTATTGTAAAACTGTTTATACAAATAGTTATTAACATGCCACAAAAAAAAAAAAGCTTTTACTAAAACAAGACCAAGGTTCATTTTTTTTAAGCGATTTTGTTTCTGTTATTCATGCGCGGCTGCACTATACACACAGAAGAATGACGTCTGCAAAGATAAGCATGTCAAAGCGTTAACCACGTTACACTGAATAATATTTAATTCGTTTGAAAACACTATGCAAGGAACGCTTTTTATCCATTTAAAGTATAAATGCTTAAAAAACAAACCTTGCTTCAGCCGAATCACAGACACAGGAGCGCGTCGCACCCTTATGACGTCACCGCGTCCGAGCAAATTAAAAGTCCTGTATAGTGGCTGGAAATATACACACAGAAAAAAACAAAGATATACTTGCATATCAGATAGTATTCAGTGGTTACACACACACACACACACACACACATATATTTGTTGTACAATGTACATAAAATAACTAACAATGAAAGTAATATGTGAAATGCTCATTCATACTCCAAGCCAGAGGGCGCTCTCACGCAGAAAATCATGACAGGATATTCCTAATATTGGGGCAACAGCGTCCAGCTATCGCTGTATGAAACAGCTGTTTTCGGTTTACTTTTTTTTTTTTTTTAAGTCCAAAAAATATCCAGCAGGTGATAAAGTATATGAACAATGCAGTGCTAATTGACACATCATAGTATATAAACTATTCTGCCTTTCTATGTGATAAAATGTGGTTGTAGTATATAAAGAAATCATTATTCTTTGTTATTGTCCAGCAGTTATAGATTTCTAAGCCAATTAAAAGCTAGAAATTAGAGAAGAATTTTAGTTGCCTATAGTATCCACTACCAGTCAAGTCTGATTAAGATAATGCTAAAAACAGCTGAGTAGAATTCTTTCAGGTTTCTTTAATGAATACACAGTTTAGAAGAGCAGCATTTATCTGAAATAAAAATTTCTTGTAAAATGATGTCTTTAACATCACTTTTGATCAATTTAAAGGATCCTTGCTGAATAAAAGTATTAATTTCTATATATTCATCATTGAATGTTCATGAAGATAACTGACATCAGATGCTGCTTCTCGACCTCCTGAAGAGTGAACCATCGCTGATTAAAACTACGTCAGTAGCAATCATAAACTCTTCAGGTTTAAAAGGAAAGCTGTAAGAACCAGCATGTTGCTAAAGTTGTTTACAATTTGTACTGTTAATGTAATTCCATTTAATATCAATTTCTGTGTCTTTATCATCTCTATAGAAGGGCTGCACTATAACATTTTGTTTCACATGTTGAATATTGTTACTACAGAATTCAGAAACAATAATGTTGTATGATGCACTACAAAATAAAATTGGACGCCTAACTGATAAAGGGTACTGTAACATTTTTCAAGCATATAAATTTACCCCTAAAAATATATTGGTAACCATTTATAGTAACTTTGATTTGTTTTGATTAGCAATTATCAAACTATTAATAGATAATATTATTAAATATTTAAATGTGAATATATATGAAAATATTAATCAAAGGTTCATTATCACTAGTTTATTGAGCATCATATCATGTAATCTTTTTTTAACCTAGTTTAGAGATTTTATAAGAGATTTTTGTATGCTGTGATTAACAAGTCTTCTACTAATGTCTTTTTTTGATAGTCCCATGAAGACTAACCCCCATCATCATTGAAATATAATGGGTTCAATTTGTTTTTGATACAACACTTTGCTCTTATGTATGGAAAAGTTGGTGCTTTGTGAGTGATGTTCTTTTTGGGAGTAGGCGGCATTAAATTATGGACAATGTACATGTAAATCTGCGGACATGGAACAATATATAGCGTTAACTGTAATTGGCCATTTTAGGTGATGTGTACATTTCATGAGTGCATTATTTCTAATCTAATTGTGTTGAACATTTGCATTGTTATTGGAAAGATCCTGCACCTTTATGATACTGAACTTGATTTGCCAATATTCTTGTTTATTCCCCAGATGGAGATTGGTGGTTCAAGGAGGTATTGATGGATTCAGCTGCCTAATTGATTATCTTTCTGGATCTTCAAATAACTGAGCATCCACTGTTCTCAGCGACTTCATTGCTGCTGTCAATCAATAGGGTGTACCATCTAGAGTCCGATCTGATAAAGGTGGGGAGAATATTGAAATTGCAAAATACATGGTGGCAACACAGAGAGGAAACAGAAATTCTCACATTACAAGAATAAGTGTACACAATCAAATGAAAATACAAGGGCTATATGTTATACTTTACATGAACTAATTGTATAGGCTAAATAATATTGAATACACCAGGCGTAACATACAATAATCCTCTAATTACATATTGGAGCTGATCTCAAAACCTTTCCCCACAGAATTGAGAGACTTTGGATGCTGTTTTAAGCATATTCCATCAAATACTTTTACCCTTAATTCTTTAGCCATTGAAACAGAAAAAGAACCGTAAACATTTTGAGTCTAGATTTACTAAACATAGGAAGTTAGCATGATAGTGCAACCCAATAAGAACACAGCTAGCGCATTTCCATAATGACTGACAAAATCTACCAAGAGCAGCACAAAATGGGTTGCAAAAAAGAGGAATCGATGATACTCAGGTGCAGCAAACCTACTAACAACACAGATGCAAAAATGGTTAAAACAAGCTTTGTTGCCTTGAATACTGACAGTAGTTAATCTTTTTTTTTTTTTTACCTGAAATAGAGGGTTTGTGCTGCTAATAAATCTAGCCCACAATTTCTCTTGAATTGTACCATTTTGTAACTTAAAAGTTTGAATATATTTTCATTAATCAACACAGGTGGACAACTGTCTGAAGAGGAGTTGGGTACCCTGCCAAATACGAATGTGCCTTTTACTGATGCCATAAACACATACTTTAAAACAATCACTATAATTCACCTAATACTGGACATTTTGTAACTGGTACTTTTCTTTATGTTATTTCATGAAACCAAACGATCCACTGGCTGCATTTCTAAAATCTGAATAAAAATAATTTCAATTCCAGAAAGGTAATAAAAACATCATGAAAGTAGTCTATGTGACATCAGAGGGTCAGTTAGAATTTTTTGAAGCATTGAAAATACATTTTGGTCCAAAAATAGCAAAAACTACGACTTCATTCATCTTCTCTTCCATGTCTGTTATGAGAGAGAGTTCAAAACACAACAGTTCAATGATATCCGGTTCGCGAACGAATCACTCGATGTAACCGGATCTTCTTGAACCAGTTCACCAAATCGAACTGAATCATTTGAAACGGTTCTCGTCTTCAATACGCATTAATCCACAAATGACTTAAGCTTTTAACTTTTTTAATGTGGCTGACAAACCAAAATCCCGGAGTAATTCATGTACTTAAAACAGTACACTGATTGAACTTCAGAACATGGTTTTACAATGATGGTTAAGCGCTGGTTAAAAATAAATCAACTGTATGTTTGTTTTTCAAATATTTAATTTTTTATTTGAAACTGTATACACACTAAAACAGCTATTTTTTCCCACCAAAAAAAAAAAACAAGAGGCACATGCTGTATGCTTTGAATAATCCATGGGGTATTTTGATTTGAAATTTCAGGCATTCTGGGTATCCATGAGAGTCCTATTTTAGAGCCAGGTTTACTCAACAGGGCAAGTTAAAATTCAAACCCAATTCCATAAATGCACAGATGGGAGGGGAGAATTCCGGTGCACATTAAACAACACAAATGGAATATCTAATTTCCCTAATGACCAGCACAATCTTCCAAGGGGCAGCGCAAATTACTGCCTGCTTTAAGACCTTTAAATAATGCTGCAACCACCAGGGAATTGACATGCACAAATCTTAATAAATTGTGTTGCTTAATTTATTTAAATGATCTCCGCCCATGAATTTACAGATTGAAAGGGAAAGGTGAGACACAAAAAAAACTGTGTCCACACCTTTTCAACACTACTTTCCTTTTAAAGTAAATCCTAAATTATTAGTTTTATTTTTAAACGCCAATAAGGGTTTGCACTTGCACAAGCTGATGTAAATCTGGCTGCTTATAAAATATTAATATAATAAAATTCCATATATATTTCACATTTCTGCCATAATATCATGGAGCAGTTTGTGTTACTATAGTAAATCCACTGAAAAGCCTTCTAACACTATTGTTCATGACCCAGGATTTCTCCTGTTAAAGCGCCAGCAGTTTTTAAAATAAATCAAGAAATGTAATGTTCTTCACTATATTCAAGCACTTTTTTGGATATGGTTGTGTGAGCAATACCGATCAGATTATCGTTTTATTGCTGGGCCATAGTGTGAATCTTCATATGGACAGTAAGGTCTCCATATTGATCGAAAGTCTTTCCACATTGAATGCATATGTAAGGCATCTCTCCAGTGTGAGTTCTCATGTGCCTGTTAAAGCTTCCTTTATGGTTGAAACTTTTTCCACACTGTTGGCAGGTGAAGGGATTTTCTCCATTGTGTATTCTCATATGGACTATAAGGTTTCCACGTTGAATGAAACTTTTTCCACATTGAGAGCATATATAAGGCTTTTCTCCAGTGTGAGTCCCCATGTGCCTTTCAAGACCTGTTTTACGAGTGAAGGTTTTTCTACACAGTTGGCAAGAAAAAGGTTTCTCTCCAGTGTGAATTCCCATGTGCCTGCTAAGGGTTCCTTTTTGATTGAAACTTCTTCCACAAAATTGGCAGGTGAAGGGACATTCCCCATTGTGTATTCTCGAGTGTCTTTTAAGACCTAATTTACGAGTGAAACATTTTCCACACTGTTCACAGGTGAAAGGCTTTTTTCCAGTGTGAGTTTTCATGTGTCTGTCATGATTTGCTTTACAAGTGAAACTTTTTCCACACTCTTGGCAGGTGATATAGCTCTTCCCAGTGTGTATTCTCATGTGAACTTTAAGGTTTCCATTTTGACAGAAACCTTTTCCACATATAGGGCATGTGTAAGGCTTTTCGCCAGTGTGAATTATCATGTGCCTTTTAAGACCTATTTTACGAGTGAAACTAATTCCACACTGAGGGCATGTGAAAGGCTTTTTTCCAGTGTGAGTTTTCATGTGTCTGTCACGATTTTCTTTACAAGTGAAACTTTTTCCACACTCTTGGCAGGTGATATAGCTCTCTTCATTGTGTATTCTCATGTGAACTTTAAGGTTTCCATTTTGACAGAAACCTTTTCCACATACAGGGCATGCATAAGGCTTTTCGCCAGTGTGAATTATCATGTGCCTTTTAAGACCTATTTTACGTGTGAAAGTAGTTCCACACTGAGGGCACGTGAAAGGCTTTTTTCCAGTGTGAATTCTCATGTGGACTTTCAAGTTTCCTTGTTGACTGAAACAAGAAAAAAAACTTCTAGTTCCTGTCTTTTGAAGACACTCATGTTGATCTTCCTCTCCAATTTCATCAAGTACTTCTTCTCCCTCTTTCAATGCCATTAGGTCTAAAGTAAAACAAAAAGCAAAGCAAATAAAAGTGAATAGCAGTTTAATTGCACAAGACAATGGGATTACATTTGAAATGTTTATATGATGCCGTTTTCAATTAACAAAAACATTTTTTTCATTAATTCACTGATTCATGTTGCAAACAATAAAAAAAGTGTTTGTTAGTACACCTGTTTGAGAGCATGTGCAAAAAAAGCTGATGGCCTTACTACCCTGAGTCTGCCTGATCGGCGAACCTAAAGATAAGATCCCCCAGTTTCACAGACAAGTCTTAAACCTAGTCCCAGTTTAAAATGTAATTCTGAGCGGTTTCAACTGAAAAAACGTGCACTAAACTGATCTTAAAATATATCAGTTCCTTTGTTTTGTCTCAAGATCCAAACCAGTAATGTTTTTTTTCTAAGGCACATTTCTAAAAATTACTTCTATGTCCTAATTGAACTATGGCCTAATCCTGGATTAGTCTAAACCCATTCTGTGAAACCAGGCCTTTTAAGAATTAGCTACAGATTAGAGCTAGTGAAGACTACGGTGAAAGGACAGTTCTGAACTTCCCAATTCACAATGGCGTCCTGACAGATGCAACAGGAGGAACAAGTATTTGACTGCTTATTTTCAGTTTATGTGGGAAGATGGTTATGATGCTCCTAAACAGGGTTAAGATGGTTTGAATTTCATTTTTGGACAAATTAATCATTAACAAACAAAATCTTGAATTAATTGAGTCTTGATCTAGTTGGAAAATGAATCATGAACTAGAGGAAAATTTTCTGGGATTGACTCCTAAGCGTTTTTTATATTCTTGATATTCTGTGTGGTCAGCTCACAGCAGTGATATGAATTAATCATTTCAAAAAAAGTTTTATGGGCATTTTTGTAAAAGTGTGCTCCATCTTCTAAGTCAAATTCTTGCATTTGGGCTGTTACCAAGCAAATTAAATCAGTATTAACAATATTTACTTGTAACACTTTAGAATAAGGTTCCATTAGTTGAACAACACAATGAACAACACATTACAGTATTTATTATTGTTAGTTAATGAAAATACAGTTATTAATTGTTAGTTCATGCTATTTCACGGTGCATTAACTAATGTTAAGCACAACTTTTGATTTGAATACTGCATTAATAAATGTTGAAAATTAATATTAACTAAGATGAATAAATGCTGTAGAAGGATTGAAATAGCATCTAAATCAAGTCTCTTATTAACTTCTTGTTGATTGAACTGATGAATAAAATATCACATTTGTAATCATGCTGATTTTTGGAGGAAAAAATGACAATCTTCGTGTGATATAAACTATAATGGAATGATTCATGCAGTGAAAGAACACACTTTAAATGTGCATATGCACTAGTCTAACCTGCAAGACCTTACTTTTGGTGAAAACCAAAAACAGTTGTATGTTAAACTAACAATTGTGCTAAAAAAATAAAGAAATGATTATATTACTTCACTGGCCAATGGAGCAAATCAACCCTGTGACATTTATCATGTTTTGTTGTGTTTTTTATTTTATTATTATTAAATTGTAAATCAATTTACTAAATAATGTAATCTTGACTGACTGCTTCACTTCCTCTTCTAAGAAGGGTCAGCTTTCAGAATAAAAACCAACCTGTTTGTTCCTCAGTTTCTTCTTGTTCGTCTCTGTATGTTTCTTGAATCTTCATTTCTTCACACTCCTCTTTAATAAACTCCATCTTTATAATCGTGTCACGTGGATCTCAGTCACTTCGCCAGGAGTTTTTCCTGCATTTGGAAATTAACTAAATGTCTGAGTGTATCTCAACCAGCTCCCTTGTTCAGTTCACTGCAGATTAATAAAAGAACAATTTAAATTGAAAGCTCATATTCAGGTGTTTATGGTTTATATTTGCCAATAGGTCACATTTAGGCCTAATCGATTAGACATTCTGTGATTTGTTTGTAAACATTTTCATTATAGTTAGTTTTCAGTTGTTAGTGTTTGTTGTCACCGCATTTACTGTAGAGGTGTTCGGTGCCAGGTTTTACAGAGTCAACTCTTCGAATCCATTTAGCTTGACTGTACAAATCACTTGATGACATTACCTTTACAGTCCCTCCAGAACAACGTGGATTTTTTTTGTGATTGTTGCGGGCAAAAATCCTTGATTTTGCGGCACGTTTTCTTAAAAAATGCGATGGAATATGCGGGATATTTTTGCAATTTTATGCGATGAAATTGCGTGAACTTGCAAAAACTGCGGTTTGATGAAAAAGAGAAAAAAAGGTGATTCCCCCAACACCTTTTTCTCACTAGGCTACTACCTTGATGTAAAGAGTAATTTCTTATTACTTCCTATGATAAGCGAGCATACTAAATCACAGAATATTTAAGTTGCACTCTCTTACTGCAACATAAATTATTTTACATACTACTAATATAATTACAACTGTAAGTTTTTGGTACTGTTCTGTAACAAAAAAGTGCAATCTTGCAACTGTAAAGTTGCATCAACTTCTGAATGAAACTACAACAGTGTTAGTAGCCTAGTGAGAAAGGGTTGTTGGGGGGAAATCACTTTTTTTTCCTCTATTTCATCAAACCGCAGTTTGCGCAAGTTCTCGCAATATAGTTTGGCTCCACTGTCATGTAACAAATCTGGAAACTGCTTTGTGCGTTCTTTTGCGCTTATTTTTGTTGGCAAATAAGAATGATTTGCACGCTTCAAGTTTCACCCTGGTTTCACCGCGGGCTTTGCAGATGATGTTCACGTCACGTAAATACGTCACTTCATAAAGTTTCCATGGCAATAGGGGGAAATGGCGCTTTACTTGTGTGAAGTAAACGCAACATTTTTCAACGTTCTGCTAATATATATGTGAGTTTTTTGCAATGAAAATTAATCATGCTAGCCCTGCATATTTTGCTTTCTGAAATCGGTAATTTATGCGGCAAAAGAGCGGCGTATTTGAAAAAATGCGACCCCGCATAAATATGCGTCCTTTGGCTGATTATGCATTAAATCAAGCGATTGCATAATCGCGTTTTTCTGGAGGGACTGCCTTTAAATGAGCTATGAATTCATCACATTATCATGGTCAGGCGGTGGTTCTATAGAGCATCACAGTCCCGCCCACAGCCCGAGAGAGCTCTGGTGCCGGAAGTAAATTTCCCATTCATTTCTCCCATTGACTTTCGGAAAAATCCATATCTAAAGAGTTTTAGAGCATGTGTGAGGATAACCAGCAACGGCTGAACTCATAAGCATATAACATATCATTTCGAGTGAAAAAATTAAGAGAAAATCCAAAAAAAGTCAAAAGGTACAAGACTGTGTACATATTTTAATTTTGAGCACAGGAACTACTCATCCCATAAACCACCGTGCCTCATTGAATTCGACTGAAGCCACAACCGCGAACTAGCTTTTGAGCGACTTCCAAATCTGATGACGGCCGCTTGCGCGAACTACTTCCTCCAGTGATTTTTATTTTATATAGTCAATGTAAGTTAGTGAATTTACAATAGTGTAAATAAATAGTGTTTTATATAGGTATTATGTATTGATTTTTATATTTATCATAGTGCATTTTATAGATTGTGTGCGTGTGTGAAAGTGGTTAACGATAACGTCAGCAACATGGTGCAGTGCTTTGTACCTGACTGCAATCACCGCTCAGTCGTCAACACATGTCGTTGCCATTACACAAATGTTCAGTAAATGCACAAAAAGGTATGCATAGGCTAAATATTGTTTTGACAGTGGCATTATAAAATGCTTGATATGACTCATACCATATGAAGGCTACAGTAGCCTAGCTAAGTTACCAACCTCCCTGCAAAACTCTCATGGCAGCCAAGGAGATCATGATTGCACTGACAAGTCTACCGTGCAAAAACACAACACAGGTTTTTAAAAAAAAAAAAATTATTAATGATCTTCAGTCTTCACGGACCTTCGCGGGGTTTAACCAGACGGTTACATGAGCTCCACCAATCAGATGCATCACTGTGGGATTGTTTAGGATTGTGGGTAATGTACTTAGCCAAGACATTGCGGAAAAAAAAGGCATTTATATCAAAACAAGGTTAGTGCCCCATGATCATTTTGCGTTTATATGAGCATTTACTATCGATTAATACAGCCGTAGCTGTTTTTAAGTCTACCTTGTATGGTTACGTTTTTATGGCTTATACCCCAAATGTCAATGCAGAAATTGCATTGAATTTTTACTTCCAGCACCAGCTGTGGGTAGGACTGTGATGCTCTATTGTCTTAAACAGCATTGATTTTAAAATACATGAAATAGCCTACAAAACTCCATACGAATGCAAACTTATTTATATTACTCGAGTTTTAAGTTAAGGTTAATTATTGAACACAAATTGCCTAGGTTAACCATGGAAAACCAAATTGTACTGCATTAAACATAACATCGGATAACAAAACATCAATTAAACTACAAAGCTTCAAATCATGTATAATTACAAACTTAGGGCTACGCCCTTAATTACTGAACTTCAAGGCTTAGTAAAATTTTAATGTAGAAGTTATAAAAATAACAAAAATCCACCCCTCACAGTTGTCACGAAGGGCAAAATTAGATATGATATACTTAACTAAATTGCCAGGCATTATATGGAGATTTAAGATCGGCTAAGAAACCCGCGATTTCGGAGTCGACAACGAGAGTCGATTCTAATCCGAGTCGAGGAATCGAATCTTTCGGAGTCGACTCCCCATCCCTACACTCCTGTTTGGATCAGCATCAGCGCGAGGTAAATCGAGCGCTTTGAATCACGAAATCATTTTGGGAAATATTTGGATTAACTGACTCGGACTTTTGAAGTCTACTGTCCAGTGATTGAACTCGTGTTATAGGGAGCGAAATGAGACGCATTTCTGTAAACGGTACTCACGTGTGGATGTCCTAACGTTACACACGAAAATAACGTGCATTAAAATTAGATAAGGAATTACAATGTTACATTCGATATTAAGTTCATTTTACCCCTCTTGTTAAAACTGTAAAAACTGACTTAATGCTTTGAATCGATTAAAACACTATAAATGCTTGAAAACACAAACCTTTCTTCAGCCGAATCACACACACACACAGCAGAGAGCAAGTGGCAGCCTAATGACGTCATTCTTGTTCTTCTTCTGATTCTTGGCAGATTAATATTTTTGTAGTATACCGCCACCAACTGTACAGGAGTGTGTAATACCATGAACCATTTTCTTCCAGAATTTCATGAATAGAGTTCTCCCCTTCCATTTCCTGCCAGATTATTCTATTATCATTATACTTCTCACAAGTAAAAAGTACATGATTAACATCTTCTCTGTATTGGCACACTATGCATAAACCTTTACCCTTTCCCACTATATGTAAAGTGCAGTTTAGTCCTGTATGTCCTAGTCTAAGTCTGGTATAGACCACTTCTTCCCTTCTGTTTAGACTCTGTGAAGTCACCCTTTTCCCAGTCACATTCTTCTGAGATTTATGGTGATGTCTTGTATTAAATTCTGCCTCACATTCCCTTTGCCATTCTTGTACAATTACTGATTTGATTATGGATTTGGCATCACCCATTGGAACATTAATTCCTATGTATTTGTTTTCCAACATTTTTTTTTTTTTGCAATATTTTCCGCCTCCTCATTACCTATAATGCCTATATGAGCTGGAACCCAACAGAACTGAATACTGATTCCAAGGTTCTTGAGTCTTCCCTTGAAGAGTGACCTGTATTTAGACTATGTAAAGCTGTCCTGATTACATTCTCAGTGTCTTAACCTCTTCAATCCACCTAAGGGCTGTTATTAACCCAGTCATTTCAATAGAGTATATAGATAAAAAAATATTTAGTTTATATCTCTTTTGTTAAATTCTGGGACATATATCGCAATATCACAATGCCCATTTTGTGGATCTTTTGATCTATCAGTATATATTTTAACATATCCATAGAATGATGTTTTTAAATATCTGTGGCAATATGCTGCAAAACTTGGTTCATTTGGATACTCTTTCTTTTCTTTCAGTAATTCTCTGTTAACCTCTGGTGATGGAAGAAACCATGGGGGAACCGCACTTAAAACCAGTCAAGGACTACATTTAAATTCTTTAATTCTGTATTGTTCTGCTATACTGTTAATGTTCCAGCCATTTGATTCTGTGTGATATTCCCAGCAATCATTAAGAACTGAAAATGCTGGATTATTGATACTTCCCATTAGCCTAACCCAATGTAAGGGGCAATTTAATATATCTTAGACTAAGTGGATATTCCTCAGATTCTACTAATAATGCACTTGTGGGGGTTGTTTTAATAGAAATTACACATCCGTAGTCTATGAAAGATCTTATTAAGGCTGTATAACTTCAGTTATAACATCAGATACCTGTCCTGATCTCGGGTGTTTCATGTCAAATTACATATATACAGTTATGACTTCTGATACCTGTCCTGATCTCAGGTGTTTCATGTAAAATGTAAATGAATACAGTTATGGCTTCAGATACCTGTCCTGATCGTTTCATGCTCACAATATATTATTCAGTTATGGTATACCTATCTCACTTCAATAAGCTCACAGACTTCACATTCTATCACACAAGACAATTCTACAGTTAAACCTCAGATTTTATTGATCTCAGTACTTTTCCAAAGCCCACTGCTTGTAAAGAAAACCATTGTAATTCATAATTCTTAGAGCTGAAACAACGAATCGATTTAATCGATTAAAATCGATTATTAAAATAGTTGTCAACTAATTTAGTAATCGATTCATCGCTAAATAAATTTTATTTGCCATAAGCGGCTCATTTCGTGCATATTTCAAATCTGCGGTGACCAAAGTGTGGCAGTAATGAGCCACCGGAGGTTTTACTCAGCCAGTACAGCAGGTGAAGTAGCGAATAGCCAATAGCTGGCCTCGTTTTATGTCACGTGCTTCCCGAACAGCGTCTCTGCAGCATTCAGCGGGAAGTGGGAGTACTTTACTTTGAGCCTTCAAAATCAAGAGTAACCTGTAAACTCTGCACTACTGAACTGTTTAAGGGGCCGTTCACATATCGTGTCTTTTGCGTGCTCAAGTTCGTTATTTCCTATGTAGGCTCGCAGTATGCACTCTCATAATGGAAGCGACGCGGTCGCGACACGCACGCGGTGCGATGCGCCCGTTTTTCCAGGCGCGTCCACACCGCATCCATTTATCCTTTGCTAAAATTTCCGGGTCTTCATGGAGAGGGCACGTCATGGAGAGAGCACGTCATGGTTGCTTAGCAAAGGCAGACGCCTCAGGGGCGCTTCTGCCCGAGCGCTTTGGAAAGAAGGAGAAAGCGGCGCGACTAGCGTTTTCCACGCGTTTTTAGGTGCGATATGTGAACGGCCCCTAAAAAATTTATTTGTGCAGATTCTCCAGTACAAGGTTGTTTGCAAATGTTTAGTCGTAAAATCTGATAACATTGCTTTTTAACAGTTAACATTTAAAGCTTTACAAACATGTTATGTGATCAATTTGTCGTTTACCAGTTCATAATTCAGACTTGCAGCCTAATTATGACTGAATGAGAGAGGTAAATGTTTGAGTATATTTAAAATGCACTTCTTTTCTAAGTATTCACTGCTCTTTTTCGCACAGCAGGTTTTTTGTGTGTGTCCCAATTTTTTTTTTCTGGACAACCTTCTGATGGATTTTACTTTAAATTGTGAGTTCCATTCAGGTTTCATGCCATTGGCACTTTTTTTAGAAGGATTGTTTACAATTTCACAGCATAAGCTATAAAGCTTTTTCCCAGTAAATAATAAAATACAATGCACTGCAATTTTATTCTGTTTTATCCTTATACTTCGTGAAAATATGTTCTCAAAGATTCCTTAAGCTTTGTTTGGGATGTTAAACTACTTTAGGAGCTCTAAGGACTGCCATGGTGAAAACAATATTTGAAATCTCCTTGTGAATTTTGCTAGAGTATGGATCAGTGTTTTGATTGCAGAAGAGTTCGACAAAGGATTACTAACATAATAAAACAACTCCAGGTATATTTTTGATGAGGATATGACAATGCAAAATGGTTAAAATCTCTTAAAAATCTATGCTGAATGATAAAGACCCTTTATTAATAATTTACTTGGGGAAAAAATGGAAAAAACTAAAATATAAGTACATAAACCGATTAATCGATTAATCGTAAAAATAATCGACAGATTAATCGATTATCAAAATAATCGTTAGTTGCAGCCCTATTCTATCCTAAATTGAATTTACACAGAAAGAACATAATTAGTTTGATAATGTTTGAAGGACCGGTTGCTTCAGGGCTTACAGGATCTTCTGATGTATTATCTCCCAAACCATCACTTTTCTGAAGAGTGGACTGTCACACTACAGAGAAAGAGCTATCAAGAGCATAATAAAATGTTTGAGGGTTAAAAGGTGTTAACAGGAACACTGTTGTACCTGTCTGAATGTGA
The DNA here is from genome assembly GCF_023724105.1 of Carassius gibelio. Classification (NCBI taxonomy): domain Eukaryota; kingdom Metazoa; phylum Chordata; class Actinopteri; order Cypriniformes; family Cyprinidae; genus Carassius; species Carassius gibelio. Next base: position 6,698,715 of record NC_068399.1, on the reverse strand, counting down.
GTGGCCTATCAAACACATGATTATTTGTGATTAACATGGACATCAATAACCATGTTTGGTTTGTAGTAAAACATAAGTAGAGTACTAACGTTACGGCGCGTTTTACATTTCTTGGTTGTTTATTTGTTTTCAAAAACGCTAACTGTAAGATAATAAAATATAATAGATATGAAATATAATATCTACCTGTATGACTGTTTTCTCCTACAACCCCTGAAATTTAGTGAATGCCTTCTGTTGTCTTACTCTAGCTCACTCAATTTTAATTAAACTCGTCCTTCCAGTCCAGTTCTCCTTCGAAAATTAAACAAATATCTCCGTCCTTGGTCATCATTTCCATATGTTACTATATTTTTAACATTATATGCTAATATAACTATTTCCCGTAGCTGATTCTTGAACTCTTGCCTTTCTAGTATATATTTCTTACATGATATAAAGATGTGTTTAATTGTTTCCTCCTCCTGACATTCATCACATAATCCTGTTGGGTGTTTTCCTATAATATGAAGAGTTTTGTTTAGCTTGCAATTTCTAATCCTCAGTCTGTTTATTATGACTTGTTCCTTCCTTTCCCCCCTTTCTTACTTTCCATACCTATCATATTTTGTATCATGTACATATGTCTCTCTTTGATTTCATTATCCCACTGCTACTGCCATTTTTGCATTATCTTTTTCCACACTAAACTCTTCCCTTCTGTTTTGGATAATTTAATTTTGACATCAATATTTTTTGTTGCTTCTTTTGCCAGTCTGTCTCTCTCCTTTCCATGGATAACCACATGTGCTGGTACCCACAAATATTTAATGTTTTTCCCATGCCTACTTATTCTTGAGTTTGTGAAAAGAATCTCATAAAGTAATTCCTGATGGTTGCTAGTCACACCAGACTTTATACTCATGAGGGCAGAAACAGAATCACTACATATGTTTCCCCGCCACTTCTTGTGTTTTGGGCGGTGGTTTTCCAGCAAGATGTTAGATGATCCCATGTTTCCTGCTGTTGTTCAGGACACGGAACATCTAACATCCCCTTAAAAGGAAGTGTTAAAATTGTTACCACTCTAAAAAAACCAGAGCATTTCTGTGGGGGTATTGAGCACAGTACGGATAGGATACAGGATCCAATTTAATCGTCAGCCTTCACGTTACAACGGTGTCGTCTACACTTCCTTGAAACCAGAGCTGATGCAGGTACTGTCTCGAGAGCTACAGACTCTTTTGGGAAAAGAGGCAATAGAACATGTTCCTCGTCCAAGGAGAGAGAGTTGAGCTATAACAGCAGATACTTCCTGGTTCCCAAAAAGGGGTAGGGGAGTGCGCCCAATCTTGGGTCTTCGAGCAGATGCCTCCCTGATGGGCTGGGGAGCTGTCTTGGATGGCCACCCAGCTCAAGGGAAATGGGGGGGGGGGGGGGTCATCAGCTTGATTGCCACATCAATTGCCTCGAGCTGATATCCGTATTCCTGGTGCTGAAATAGTTCCCCTATCACTTGAGGGGCTGTCATGTCCTAGTAAGGGTGGCCGACACCAGGTACATTCCAGGGCGTTTGAACAGACACTACCGATGGGGGAATGGAAACTCCATCCAGAGGTAGTGAAACAGATTTGGAAAAGATTTCACGTAGCAGAGGTGGACCTCTTCACCTCCCATCAGACAGCGCAATGTCCCCTCTACTTCTCTACATTTACATTTATTCATTTAGCTGACGCCTTTATCCAAAGCGACTTACAATTGCTATATATGTCAGAGGTTGCATACCTCTGGAGCAACTAGAGGTTAAGTGTCTTGCTCAGGGACACATTGGTGTCAACCAGTGGATTCGAACCCAGGTCTCTCCGACCAATGGCATGCATCTTATCCACTGCGCCAACACCACCCAACACTTCTCTCTGAGTCAAACATGTGAAACCAATGAGACCACTACCTCCGTTTATCTTTTTGCTTGTTCAGATGACAGGGAAGAACAGGAGTTAGTTATAGTTGTATATATATGTGACGAGTGGGGCGGGGCCGAGAGACGTGGGAACGAGGAGTGAGGCCAGGTGTAGTGATTGGAGATGAGCTACACCTGCGACCCAACACCGGTCTCGAGTCCCACGTAGGAGATGGAAGGATATAAAACAGGAGCAACGACCGTGAAGGACGAGAGAGGACCAGGCCTGGGCTTTTAGTTGTGTTTGGTTTTTATTTGTGCGCATCAGTCGTCCGTGAGGGGCAGATGCGCTGTTTTGTTTATTTTGTGATTATTAAAATTTCATTTTGATTGTCCGCCGGTTCCCACCTCCTTCTTCCCGATGATTATGGAGATTTGATTATTACAATATATATATGGAAAAAAATACTGTAGTCAGCAACATTGAACCAAGTTCTCCTTTTCGAAGCTCTCCTCGAACTTCCTCCTGCACCTGAACAAACAAATACAAATCGCAGTTTAAACAAAAGGAAAAGGATGTAAAAGAACCTGATTCAGCCCCGCGGTCTGAGCATCTCAGAACACTTGAACACTGAATGTGCCTCTTTTTGCTCTTGTACCAACAAATCCATACAACATATGTCAAAATACCTGTCTTGGAGAGTATGTTTGAAAAAACTGTCGGTTAAGTCTTAAGTGAAAGTAAACCATTTGGAAAAAAATGGGTTCTGTATTATGTTGGATGCATTCATTGTCTCTTAAAGTGACCGCGCCTAATTTAGCTACAAGCTGCAGTAATGTTAATCTTAATAAAATGAAAGAACATCACTCACTGCTCTTGACTGAATTACTTTGTAGAATTAATGCCCTGTCAAATCAACAATTATTTAAACTTTCAGCAAACCGTGTTTATTTAAATGTAGTTAAAATAAATGGATTGCAACCACTTAGTAAATTCACTAGTAAATTCAATGATTCATTTCTTTCAGTGGAGAGAGGTTTTTTTTCACAGTATAAATATCGCTGACTTACCTCTATCCATTGACGGTTAATCAGCATCCCTCCACCACCCCATCTCCTCACTTTGAGTTCACTTTATAATTAGACGGGGAAGGGGAGGTACTCTAGGTTGGGGCCATTCCCGAGCTCGGAGCCCTTCCCCGGACAGCACGCCAAATACGCATACCATACCTCAGCTAATTATATGTAAGCGTGAACTCGTGAATTGATTGCATGTAATGCAGCTACAGAAGAGGCAGATGTAGACACCCAGTATGAGACTGAGATTGTTGAAAAACAGACAGACTTCCACTCTCAACCTATATACCTATATATGAAGATCCACACACCACACTCAGAGAATACACCTAAGACTATGAAGATACAGGAGGGAGAGCCTGGTTTGGATGTTTTGAGAAAATGTCCAGAAGTGAAGAACCCTTTCTTTATTTCCATGACAAAACAAATGTGGGATAAGATCAGGCCACAAAAAGAAGAATGCAAATTAAGAGAACCTTGGACTGACCATGTTTACAACAGCTTTAAAGAGACAAATCCATGTTGCCCTCTAGCCTTTAAATATCAACATGTCAAGCCTCCATGGAGCAGGAAAAAAAATCAAAACATTGAAAGCAGTCTGCACATTCCCATATTGTCCAGCAAAATACTCTTTCACAATGCAAAATAATCCTACTGCATTGGACCAAGATGTAAAATTGCTAGTCCAACAAACTGGAGATATACAACACAAACTTTCAGAGAAAAAGGCTAGACCAGCTACCAACCTAAAAAGAGGAAAAGTAGCCAACTTTCAGAGAAAAAGGCTAGACCAGCTACCAACCTAAAAACAGGAAAAATAGCCAAGTCCCTAACGCATGGACCCAGCCAGCATTTTTACAGCACACTTCAATCAACACCAAAAGAGCAACTCCTTGCTGGGAACATGAGTGAATGTGTCAGTAAAAAAGTGTTGAAAGTAATCAGCTCAGAAATGAGAAAAAAAGGAATCCATTCACTCTGACATCTTCTTGGAAATATACTTACTGCAGACACTACTCAAGGAATGTGGCCCAAAATTCTTCAGAATACCAGGCTACATACAGCTTTTCATTGTTCAATTGTACACAGAGTGTGGACTCAGCATTCTTGTGCATCATTTGCGAAGTAGGTCTCCTGTGGCCCTCTATCTTGATGTCACTGGTGAAGTTGTCTAAAAAAATTCCAGAACAGCCAAAACGTGTGTTGTACTATGCTGTCATTCTTCCAGGAAATGATTGCGAGGCACCACCTCTTCCCGTTTGTGAGATGCTGTCCAACGATCATTCATTACCACCAATCACATTTTGGCTCATGCAATTTACATTGCATTTGTCAAAATACACACAAATAAAGATTCACCAGATCGAGACTGATTACAGCTGGGCATTAATACAAAGTGTGATGCTTCCTTTCAACAAAGAGCACATCAGCTCTTACCATGACAGAGAATATGAGTTGTGCGTGGGGCAAAAATCATGGATGGAAATGAAGTCATGTACTGTCCTCCACATTTGCTCTGCGCACATTTTGAAGGCTGTCAAACGGATGACAAAGGACTGAGAGACTTTGCCACATTTGCCTTCGCAAGACTCCAAAATGCCAGCAACATGACTGAATCAAGAATTGTGTTCCGTGCATTATGTGCCCTTCTCACAACCCCACAAAACACAAAGCTTGTCAGAGAAAGTCTGTGTGTTTTGGAGAGTGTAATCTCCAGATCCAAAGACGAAACATTGGAAGAAACTACCCAATGTAAATGATGGGAAATGTGTGAAAGTGAAGACAGAACACATGCAACCACCATCACTGGCAGATCACCATTCTCTGCTTATTTTCAGCAGGTCATGCAAGAGGTGAAGGAACAAGTGGCAGTTGATGAGACATGGATGGTAAAAAGAGGACAACCCATACACAGGAATTGGTGACAACAAAGAAACAGTCAAAAACAAGAGATACCAATTGTCACATCGAAAGGTGGTTTGGAATTGTCAAACATTCCATAATTCAGAAAGAATGGAGATTAATTGTACTCCTATCTACATTCTACTAATTGCAGTTTCAAGAGACGAGTGTGGGAAATTCGACAATGGCCAAACAGAGGAGCAAATCATCTGGGTATTGACTATGCCATTTCTGGCTACTGGGTAGTTGGGCAAAGTTGCTGAAACAAGTGTTTTCAATAGTACTAATAGTAGGAAGTGTTTATTTTTAGTTGGTAGTTTTTTTTCTATTGTACTCATATTACTGTCTTATGTTATTCATATAATCAGTTACTCAAGGATTATGCCTTTATATACATTGTAATGGTTAGTTTCATATATCAGAATCCAATTCAGAATCCAGTCTGAATTGCCCAGTATGCTTGTGCATACAAGAAATTTGTTGTAGTAACATAAGCTTCCAGTACACAGAGACAATAGCAAGACACAGAAAAAATTTATAATTTATATTCCCTCCGGGGGGGACCGCTCACGGGGACCTGCGGGAACCTGAGGGTAGGACAGACGAGGCGAGAGAAAAGGAGATGGAAGGAGGAGCGACAGGGACGAGAGAGGGGAGAGAGGAAAAAAAAAAAAAAAAATTCCGGTTCCCAGACGCACTGCTGCTCGGCCCTCCACCGGCTGGGTGATCTCCTCCGCGGTGCCCGGCGGTGGCACTGGACAGCCCTCGGCGGACGGTACGACACTCCTCCGCCGCCCGGTGGACGGCATTCCATCACGGAGGCGGCAGGCTCCGGCCCCCTGGCGAACGGCGCCGACTCCTCCGCTCCCTCACGGACGGCAGCCGCCCCTCCATATCGTGGGCGGCCGGCAGCGAGCTCGCCCGTCCCCGGCAACTCGCTCCAGCCCACCGCCTCGAGCGTCCATGGCGGCACATACTTCGCCAGCTCGAGGGCACCGCGGATTCACCACAGCGGCGAGGGATCTTCAGCAGCGCGTCCCTCCTTCTCCCGGGCTTCGGCACCACTGTAATAATATAACCTTTGTAATCATCGGGAAGAAGGAGGCGGGAACCGGCGCACAATCAAAACATAATTTGAATATTCAAAATAAACACACAACAGCGCACCAGCCCCTCTTGGACGACTGGTGTGCTCAAATAAAAAGCAAACACATAAAATAATGTCCCAGGCCTGGTCTTCTCTCGTCCTTCACTATAGTCACTCCTGTTTTATATCCTTCCATCTCCTACGTGGGACTCGATACTGGCGGTGGGGCGCAGGTGTAGCTCATCTCCAATCACTACACCTGGCCTCACTCCTCGTTCCCACGCCTCTCGGCCCCGCCCCACTCGCCACAGTATATAAATTGATAAAAAGCTGTCCATAAAGCTTGCGTCAACTCTGTTACTGTACTATACTTTGCCTTTAAATTGGTTGAATTATCGCCCACAATTATGTTAAGAAACAGGAAATGATGTCACTTTCCCTCACTGATAAGATCTGATTCACTGAAAAGTCTGTGCGGTCTCTCTGAGAAAATATATATATGAAGTTATTATACTAAAATGTATTTTGTACAATGTCAACACTGTTACCACAATATCAATAGGAAAACAGAATTTATTACTCATCACACACTGGGTTATTTGAATCATGATTTTATTAGAGCATTTGGTCTAAGCATTCATGCTAGCAAGTGGAGTTTTTGGCAAAAAATAAAATAAAATTCTGTTACTGTCAAACTCTGTTACCAAGGTAGAGTACTAATGCTGACAACAGTGTAACAGAATTTACAGTAACAGAATTTACAGTCCACTAGAAAATTCGGTCAATTCTGTTACTTAACTTTTTCTTAAGAAGGGTCAACTCTGTTTATGAACTATTTTCACACACACACACACACACACACACAAAAATTCAATAGTTTAAAATCTCAAACATATTGAGATGTTTTGTACCCGTATATTTCAAAAACTTTTTTTTATACTGGATATTGTATACAATACATTTTCCTACATACTCAATGACTCAATCTTAACATGCTTCCCATCGAGAGTGCCAATATAATCAGGGAAGTTCCACATTTCATTGACGGTGCTTTCACACCTGCCTCATTTAGTTCAGTTGAATTGTACCAGAGTTTGTTTCCCCCTTTGGTGCGGTTCTTTTGGGCAGGTGTGAAAGCAGCAATCGCACTTGGGTGCGCACCAAAAACAAACCAAACAAGCGTACAGAGACCTGCTTGAAGAGGTGGTCTCGGTACACTTTCAAAAGAACTCTGGAGCGGTTCGTTTGTGGTGAGAACGTGATCCGACCTCGAACAGACCCAACTGCAAAAAGTACTGATAATTTTTGGACTAAACTAGCTGCCGTAGTCAGCTGCGCTGTGCATTATGGGATGAGGAAGTGTTTGTTGACAGTGTGCACTTTAGCATGGCAGCTCGTGGACAAACTTCGAGTAGAGTGGAGGTGCGGAACCTCATAGAAATTTGGTCAGATGACCATAAGCATGACAGAGTTAAGAAGAATTAATGCACGCCTCTGCTTGAAGTTACGAGCGATTCCCGCTCGCCGTTTGCAGTGCATTAGAACATTGTTTTCAACCCGCATCCATGTATTATTATAGAATTGTATTGTTCACATATTGTGGTGTATACAAACAATAGATTATGACCAGGGAAAAAACTAGCCTGAGCAGTCGTCTCTCCATAGTTGTGTTGTCTCCGTGTTGTTCGCTGGCTTTCCCTCTTATGTTGGAATATTCCCACACGTAAATTCTGACCAATCCAAAAGCAGTTTAGGAAATATGTCATGGTCAATGAGTGATGTGGATGTTGTCATGTGACTGCATTTTGGTTCGTTTCAACTGGTTCCGGACCAAAGCAATCAGTGTGGTGTGAAAAGGAACCAAAAAAGCTGAAAAATGCTACAATGTATAATTGTTTGCCCTTGGTTTGGACCAAATGAACCGAACTAGAGATGTGAAAGCACCCTAAACCTCCTTGCCATGTGTGTCCTCTGTTGGAGTTGGCATGTAAATGTCTTTGAGCTGCAGCCAGATTTGGTCACAGGTCTCCCTCACAGTCATCCCTACAGTACTGATGCCCAACCCAAAACTGCTGGCAATGGTGGTGAATAAATCGCCAGTGCTTAGATATCTACAACTACATATACAAATATTATTGTATCCAAAATACTAAAAAAATTATTATATCACAACCATAATTATATGTTAAAATATTACATTTTTAATTGGTTTACGTTTTTTTTTTCATAACACATTAATTAATTCGCATCATACTGTAATTTTTTTGGCTCACGAATATGATAAAAAGCATGCAAAAATTTCGGACTCAATGACCTTAAAGCTGCGGTAGGTAACTTTTGACGCTCTAGCGGTTAATAAACAGAACTGATTGCGGAAGAACATCGTAGCCGGAGCTACTTCTCTCTGTTTATGTCTATGAAGAATCACAAAGGTACTGGGTTACTCCGCCGCGGTATCCCTGAAGCAATCTAAAATAGTCCGAATATAAACACTTATTATAGGTGCACCCTAGTGATTCAGGACAAGCTAAAGACACGGTTTGGAAAATGGATTCATAGTGTACTCGCTTATTATATACATTATATACATTATTATATACATTATTATATACATATACATTTTGAACACAAAAAAAGTTATTGCAAATGGCAATAGGACCTGTGGGAGGAGCCAGAGGAGCTTGATTTTTTCACAGATTATCTGTCTCATATTCTACTGTCAGGACATAATGACAGGTTTAACAAATATGTAAAAAATATATATTTACAAAAGTTAACTACTGCAGCTTTAACACTGACTATACAACATTTTTAGTAGATGACATGAATTAAAAAAAAGAAAATCTTCCTTGGACAAAGGCAATTTGATCTGTATGAATTAACAAGGCCACAAAATTTTGGTAAACACTTTTTGATCGCAATTGAGAAGTCTTATTGGCCTGTAGCTAGAGGGCTCTGTAACATCTCTATCTTTTTTTCTTCAGAAGGCATAAATGTGCCGGAAATTTCTTTTCTTTCTTTTTTTCTCAATTGAATGATTTACCATTCTAAGCAAAAAAGGAGCAATTGCATTTGCATTAGCCTTACAGAATTCCAAACCAAACCTGTCAGGGCCTGTGGCTTTCCCATTAGAGAAGGAGTTAAATGCCTCCTAAATTTCACAGAGAGTAAATGGTTCCTCTAATTCCTCTCTGGCACATTCATTAAGTTTGGAAAATCCACCGAATCAAGAAACTGATGCCCTGTAGAGTTCAGCTCGAAGAATAATACAGCTATACAGCTGGAAGAATAATGATGCTTCAAAAATTAAGCAAAACAATTATTAATTTCTTTAGGATGTGTTAATAAAGTACCATTGTGAGATTACAGATTATGTTGATAATACCAGTGGTTCTCAATTCCGGTCCTTGTACCCCACTGCTGAAGAAAAACAGTGTCAACTGACAATGACTTCAAATGTGTATTAATCGGGTGCCCCATTTCTCTTAAATTCCCACTAACAAATGAAATATTCACTCCAGCATTTATATTATTATAAGGACTAGTGCCAGTCATTCAACATCTTCAAAAACATAGCAAATACAAAATCAGTAGCAACCGTAGGAAGAATAAACATTATCTGGTGCAACAAAAAACATACAGAAGAAGTCCGTAACAGAAGTTGACAAAAATACCATAATAACATTTGTTTTTCATTAAAAGTAAAAAAAAAAAAAAAGAACTTTTGATAAGCAAGTACTGAATTATTAAAATGGAATATGTTTTTAATAATATACTGAAAATAATTTATTTTAGTGAGAAGTTTTTTCCTCCTTAACTTTCTGAAATGCCAAATGTATATCCAATTATAGAATCATCCAGCACATCTCTCTCAAGGTGGTATGATCTAGCTATGTGACGCCTGTATTTGCTTGAAGGTGAAATGCCACCATGTTACATTAGTGTAACGATAAAACCTTCATATTCATCCGGAAGAAGGAGGCAGGAACCGGCAGACAATCAAACTGAAACTTTAATAATCAAAAATAAACACAAAACAGCGCATCAGCCCCTCACGGACGACTGATGCGCACAAATTAAAACCCAAACACAACTAAAAGCCCAGGCCTGGTCCTCTCTCGGCCTTCACTGTCGTCGCTCCAGTTTTATATCCTTCCATCTCCTCAGTGGGACTCGAGACCGGTGGGTCGTGCAGGTGTCGCTCATCTCCAATCACTTCACCGGCCTCGCTCCTCGTTCCCACATCCCTCGGACCCGCCCCATTTGTCATATACCCCCCCATCGCCCCTCGCAGGCCGGGGGTACTCCCGAGACTGCGCTCTATCCACCGAACCCCCCACCCCCCGGGGGGACTGCTCACGGGACCTGCCGGTAGGACAGACAAGGCGAGAGAAAAGGAGATGGAAGAAGGAGCGACAGAGACGAGAGAGGGGAGAGAGAAAAAAAAAATTCTGGTTCCCAGTCGCACTGCTGCTCGGCCCTCCACCAGCTGGGTGATCTCCTCCGCGGTGCCTGGGACTCGAGACCGGTGGGTCGAGCAGGTGTCGCTCATCTCCAATCACTCCTCATTCCCACGGCCCTCGGCCCCGCCCCACTCGTCACAATTAGCCACTGGAATGATTCTGCCATTACCAAAGACTACCTCAAACTATTGCTATCTAGTAGAGCTGTAAGCTTTGTCACTTTGGAGATTGCTTAAGAAATACTCTTTACCTCTTTCAATCCATCACCCCCTACTGGTTTAAGACTGTGAGCAAAACAGGATAGCTGTTGCCGGGAACCTAGGGGAAAGTTCCTATCCAACAGTTCACCAACTATGTCCTCCTCAAATCATCGGAGTAGTCTGCCATCATAACTTTAAAAGCTTTTTTCATGATAGATGTATTATCTGTGATAATACGTTCGACCTTATCACTTATATTGTATTCTTCCAATATTTCATTAAATATGCTACAATGTTGTCAACCCATTGAATGTTCTGCAGGCAAGAAGGTAAGGTAAGACCTGAATGTGCGATCTGACCATATGTCAACCGTTACAGAGACTAATTTCTGATCTGCCGGACTGGATTTAATACCCTCCTTGACTCTGGTCACTAGTTAAGCTATCTGTTTGAAGGCTATGTAAAGTGGAGGCCAGTATCTGCTAAGAGACAGTTTAAATGAATCTGTGATACATTTCGATGCAAGAACAGGAGAATTAATTCACAATGATTAAAGGAACAACAGGGTGTAAAATTGTCTGATGCAAGTATTTTCTGATACTGCTGCAGCCTGGAGAACAATCAACTTTACTTTTTAAATAAAAAAAATCATAATTAATATTCTATCATGTTACAATACATAATGCAATTTTCTGCACAGATACACAGTCATTAACAAAGCAGTAAATAAAGTGCATTTTTACAAACTCAAGCCTACAAATGGCTGAAGCAAACAAATAAACAGAAGATCTGAAATGCCACCAGTTTCATCAAGTTGAGGATCACTTTTCTTTGAGTTCAACTTGTTACATTTTCCACATTTGAGTGCATGCAATTCAGAGACTCTGGTAATTGAAATCTTCCTCAACACAGGGTCTGTGAAAGGAAAAATGTATTAATTAATCAATGGGTTTGAATGGTATTATAATTTGCATAGATATGCATTGGAATTTCTTTGATTGTTCTCAGTTTACCTTTCAAAGCTTGGACTAAATCCTCATCATGCATAACATTAGCGTCTGATTTTACCCTCTTTTCTGTCACCACTATACAGCAACGGAAGTGCTCAATCCTAAATTAGCATAGGAAATGTCAGCAGAATCAAACCTTTGAAATTCACTGATTTGTGATTAAAACTTACCACTCTCTCCTTTGCTCATCTCTCTGATCTGATTTCAGTTAGTCTTCTATTGCAACCGCAGCTGATCTGAAGACATAAAATTAACATTTCACAATGAAATAGTGAAAGAAATAAAAAGGTGGGCAAATGAAGATTAGTGATGACTATTTATATTCCTTTTATCAAGCCACCTAAATGTGGGAAGCATTTCTTGATTAGAGTAATTAGAGATGAAAGGTAAATATTCTCAAGTTTTGATGTATAATTCTTAATTTTTTCAAAGTTAAAATATACAGTTTATGTTTTCCCTTTTTAGAACCTGAAGTGTAAACAATCTCACATAAATCGATGTAGAAATGTAGCTTTTGAAATGGTCTCCATCAGTGAATTCCTCCATATAACATCCTGATCTTCTGGTGTTTTCTGTTGGTTAAGCATTGCCCACACATCATCATTTTGAGCAATCTTACTCAGAAGAACCTTGAAAGGCATGTACTGAAAATGCACACCATGTTGCTGTTTGAATTTGTACAGATCCAATGTATTCAAGTTCATCTTCACAATAGCGCTCAAGCATCCTTTCACTGCTGATCTGGTATAGGAGTTCATCAAAAACATTGCCGTTTATGTGGTTCAGACAAATTGTCATCAGCATCTCTGTTAATTTGATGTTGCTGCTGAAGATTAAATCTCAGAACCTCAACATAATGAGTAGTGAACTACTGAAAGATGTTCTTCAAAATACTGAACTGAACTGTTGCAGCAATACAGTGCTCATAAATTTTTTTTAAATGAAAAACAAAGATTTCACTTGAGGTTCTGCAGTAAATCTGTCCTAAACTATCTGCTGTTTGTAACATAGGCCCAAAAATAACGAAGATAAATTCCAAAATAACATAAAACACTGTTTCACAGTGTGAAATATTAATTTATTAAAGGGTTCATGAAAAGTGAGGTGTGTGCTGATTAGCCAGCTATCCAGTTTGTTGTGATTCGCTGAATATCTCAAGCGTGTGATGGAAATGTTACGCCCCTCACCATACTGTGATGCTGTCACGATCATTAGGTGGAGTGCCCATGAGCTTCGGTAGAGGGCACTCCACTCAGGACCATTCCACCCATCAACCACCAGATGTCACTTGGACACTAGCACCTCTCATACTGTTGCACCACACCCAAACTACATTACCCATAAGTCACTGCATCACAATCACCCTGCCACACCTGCACTTTATTCATCAGCCAATTTCCTTGCCACACCTGCACCTCATTTACACACACATATAAGCAGCACACTCACTCTCACTCACTGCAAAGTCTTGTTTAGCCAGTCTGACATTTCCGAGCATTTTCCTTGTGTTTTCCTTCTGTACCTGACCTTTGGATTGTTTATACCGACTCTGATTCTCTGCTGCCTGCCCCCGACAACTGCTTGTTCCTGTTATCGATTCTGATTATCCCTACATACCTGACGCCATTACTGATCATTGCCTGTCTGACCATTCTCATCATTAAAGTTCTGCACATGGATCCGAACATCTCTGTCTCATCATTACAGATGCCATGTGTCCCAGAGCGCAGAGACAAAAACATAAAAACCCATTATGAACAAGGAATTTGTTGCATCCAGTGGGGACATAATTACTGATTATGATAATAATACCAGCGATTCTCAATTCCGGTCCTCGCACCCCCCTGCTCTGCATATTTTGCATGTCTCTTTGTTAAAGGAACACTCCTCTTTTTTTTTTTTTTAAATAGGCTCCAACTCCCCTAGAGTTAAACAGTTAAGTTTTACTGTTTTTGAATCCATTCAGCTGATCTCCGGATCTGCCGGTAGCACTTCTAACCTAGCTTATCACTGAATCTGATTAGACCTTTAGCATCTCGCTCAAAAATGACCAAAAAGTTTCTAAATTTTTCCTATTTAAAACGTGACTCTTTAGTAGTTACATCGTGTACTAAGACCGATGGAAAATGAAAAGTCTGGAAAATTTCTAATCTGGTGCTGCAATGACGCGTCGACGTCATCGAGTACGTCGACTACAAAAATACCTCGACTTGCGCAAAATGCGTCGACACATTACACCGTTTACATTCATCTTGCGTAATGGCGGCTTCTGCTCCTGGGAATGGAGAAAGTTCCAGTGTATCACAAAAAGCTAGACCGCAATTATCAAAAGTATGGGAATACTTTAAACAGAGGCCCAATAAAATTGTCATTTGTTCCATTTGCAAAACCGAAATGGCGTACAACGGCAGCACAACTGCGATGCACGAGCACCTCAAAGAAAACACCCTGGCGCTCTCCGACCTCAAATGGACGTTCCATCTGTGTATAAATAACTAATAGTTAATTTTACTGAAATACATAGTACATGGAACAGTTATGACACTATATTATTGTTTACGTTGTTAAGGGTGTTGCTCAGTGATACACAGAACCGTTGGGTGAAGCGATCATAGCTATGCTGTATCCTGAATAAAACACAGCTGCTGACCAATCAGAATTGAGGAATGGAACTAAAAATTAAAATAAAAATGTATATATGTATTATACATAGACAGTAAAACAAATGGACACAGCGACCCCATTGGATTCAACGGAAACAAGTGAAGTCAATTAGAAGCAAGCACCTACTGGGGGTCGAGCGTACTGCGAAAAACTCAAACTGAGCTTGATGACGTAGATGTCACGTGAGCAACCTGTCTGACAATTGTAAGTCTTCTAATTGCTGTGCCAAGAGAAATCTGAATCACCCACCAAATCTTACAGACGTTGTTGAATAATTTTGTCCCGTTGACTCTCTGTGGGTTTCTCCCTTGACTTTATGCCTCCACGTCCCCCCAATAGCCTCATAGACAGTAAACGATTGCCTGTGAGCTTCTTCTCCTGTCCATACGGTAATTTCTCTACTGTGCGACAGAGAGTTGTAGGTTATGATGCAATCGTTAGCCTATTTTTACAAAAACTGCTTCTACGGGGCCACAACATAAGATACAAGGTAATGGGGCCTTTTATAAATTTTTGTGTTTCTTTAGAAATAATGAATGGACAAAAGGAGTCTTTAAACACCTCAGGTGTAAAGTTATTTGCTGTCAAAGTAACGCCAAAATGAATGGGAGTCAAAGGAATGCTAACAGCATTTATATATATCCCTGTTAAAGAACTTTTAAAAAAAACATGAATTTTCATTAGTCTACTTGTGCATCTATAGCTAAATAGGTTTTATAATCAATACATTACACACCTATAGTTTTTATGTTAGTATTTACTTAATAAATGCATTACAAGAAAAACAAATGCAGTGCTCAATTTAGCAGTGAAGTTGTACTGTTTGGTTAGGATAAGCGTGTTTAGATGGCTGTGTTAATTGTTTTGAGAGCAAATAAATTAAAACTGTCCAATGTAACTGTAATGAAATACAGTAACTCAAATACATAACCAAGTTATTTCCCAACCTTTCACTAAAATCATCAGAAATTTCACTAAAATAAGTAATTAAATTGTTTTTGTTTGTTTATTTTTTTCTGATAGACGTATTTCTAGAGTTAACGTTTTTAATAAACTGGTTATTGCATCTTGTGTTTATTCACTGAACTGTGCACGCTTAATAAGGACAAATGAGGAGTAACAACTAATGTTGTCATAATTTTGCCAATAGAAGAAACCATATTTTAAGCAAAATTGCTCCTACAAAAAAAGCATTGCCACTGAAATCAATATGATCAATCACAGGCCATATTATGCTTTCATCCAATCTTTACAGAAGACAAATCTGTTAGTTTTCAGTGTATTGTATCTGTTAGATGGCTGATATGGGGAAGATTATGTTGGTAAATCAATACTTCCACTAATTTAAATCTAAGAATTTGCTAATATTATAATTACATTTCAGCAGAAATTAGACAGACAATGTTAATACAGGTAACCTGGGGAAATGTAAATCACATTTCATTCACATTTAGAAGAAATTATTTTAACAGTTTTAATTAAACATTTATTTTCAGACAAATCAGCTGTTTCAAACCAACCATCAATGTAATCCTTTACAGTCGTGGCCATTTAATTAAATCCCCTTTAACCAAATAATGATGAAAATTGATTTATTGCCTTTACGTTCCCAGGGAGAAACTGAGATGGAATAAGATGAATACTTTGACATAAAATGTAAGTTTCAGTTAATAAATTAAGTGGTTTAATCACTCTGCAACCACAAATTTAATTTTGATCTTCAGATTCATTCCAATTCTGTAATTTGAATACCAAGATGTTGAAATATTACGCTTGATTGAGAATATCACAAATGTTCATGGTTAATCATGAAAGCACTTCTCATTGGTTTATATTCAGATATAAGACTAAATATGAAACTAATCTCAACTGTATTTTGAAATTCATCCTTAAATTCATCCTGTATTGTAGGCTACAATATTTGTTTTCTAATTTAAAATTCTATGCGTAAAAGACTTTTATTTTGAATAGCGTTATGACGTCATAAGGCTGCACCGTGCTCCAGCGTCGGTTACTCGACTGAAGATAGGTATGTGCTTTTAATCGTTTAAAAGTGTTTAAATAAAGATAACTCGTTTCGAAATAAATTACTGCACAATGCAGCACTGCATTATCTACTGTAATTAATAAAATATATTTTGTATGAGTATCAGGAGCGGTCTTATTTGGCACCCTCTATTATGAAACTGTTCATTAAACTTCGAGTCAACTCGGGAGTCATTTGCTTCTTGAAATCACTCGAATCATCGCGCGCACGCGACACCTGCTGCTCAAAACAGCAACAAGAACAACAAACATTACAAACCAATGCAAATGTTTTCGTTTGAGTGGAATCTATTAAATATCATATACAACTCAGAAAATACCATTATTTAAATACAATTAGTTTTGTTTCTTGTTTGTCTTATCTGGTGATGTAAGGCCACTTGATTGACTCCCTCACCAGTGTGCTGACTAATGAACTAGGGAGCTGATTGAGACACACCCAGAGATTCAGTTAGGATTTATTTTTATTTTTCTTAATTATTCCGATCTTAAACAGGAAAAGATGTCAAAACACAGAAAAACTCGTGCTGAAGTGAATGAGTTTTGACGTGGAACACTATTATAAGGATGGAGTTTATTAAAGAAGAGAGTGAAGACCTGAAGATTGGTGAAGAATTCAGAGTCAAACATGAAGATACTGAGGAACAAACAAAGACTGTGTTTAATAAAGGGGAAAAAGAAGACCTGAAGATTGAGGAAACATTCAGAGTCAAACAAGAAGATACTGAGAAACAAACAGGTTGGTTTTCATTCTCAAAGCTGAACTCACTCATTTGATCCTTATTAAAGCATCCAGATTTAGAGAGATATAATACAGAGATAGCCTAAACAAAGCAGTTCTGTGTGCAGCGGCTGGGAGCCGGGCGTATAAAAGAAAGGTAACAAGGTTACGAGAATACTGATTGTATGCAAAAGAAAAATGAATTAAATTAAAACAAAATATTTTTTTATTTAACAATTTGTCTCCTCCGCATCACCCTAGCGCCATTTTGGAGAGTATCCACTGAATGCAAACCGCGTCCCCTGTTCTTTGTCAGCATTAGGCATTCTGCCAATCACTACACACTGAATAGCTGGCCAATCAGAGCACACTCTGCTTTCCAGACCGATGATCCTTGTCAAAAACAAAAGTTTCAGAAAGGCAGGGCATAGAGGAGAAACAATATTGTACAGTATGTGGATAATAATGTGTTTTTTAAACTGCATAAAAACAGTCCATTACACCAAATACACAAAATAATGTTATTTTTAGCAACACCATATTACCCCTTTAAGCGTGCAGAGCAACCACCCAATAGAGCATAATGATACCTTGAGATTATAAACAATTGAATTAACATTTCTGCATTCTGCACATTTTGGGGCAGACAGACCTGTGATGTTATATGGGGGTGCTTTGCTGTTGCAGGAAGTGAAAATCTTGACTGTTTGAAGTTCGTCATGGATTCTTTGAGGTGTCAGGCCATTTTGGCAAAGATTGTGATCCCTTTGTTAAAGAAACTGAAGCTTGATGATCAATGGACCTTCGTCAAAACCCATTTTAGCTTGGTTCAGGGATCAGTCAAAGAATCAGGGTTCATGCAGGTGCTTGAATTTTAATGTAGTGTTTGCAAAGTTTGAAGAATTTGGGTTGCATTGGTTTCGTAATTGGGTATGTAATGGTTACTAATTGTATGATAAATCACAATAAAATGTTGTGACTGTTAGTATTATTACTTAAAGTTTAATTATCATTAAAAACCGTGTTTGATTATTGTGATTTTGAAATCTTCTGGTAAATCTGATCTGACCCAGGAGAACATGCAATTTTGTTTTTTACACGAGATGATATGGTAGAAGGCACTCAGGAGAATATTTAAGCCATCTAAGAGGACCAAATTGGAGGTCTGGTCATATTTTGGCTTTTACAAAAGTCGTGAGGGCAATTTAATCGAGGATGGTCACCTTGTGTGCAGAAGCTGCACGAAGAAAGTCACTGCAAAAGGGGGTTAACGTAAAATTTTGACAGATGCAAATGCCTCAGAAACATGATTAACACTGTCAGCCATCAAGACTGTTCTGGACCACATCAGTTGTGATTGTTGGGCGTCCTCTGATGGAACAGAGCAGGAGATAAAATCATGCCAGGAGGTTGGCGCTTCAGTCAACAATGGTTTGAAAACAATAAATACAAATCATGGTTAAAACAAAGAAATAAACTGCTTTTGTAACCTCCTGTAGAGTCATAATAAGTATAATAATAAACATGAAATGGTGCCATTAATGGTATAAACTTATAGGCAGGGTTGGGGAGTAACGGAATACATGTAACGGCGTTACGTAATCAGGATGCAAAAATCCAGTAACTGTAATCCGTTACAGTTACGTCAAAAAACGTAGTAATCACATTATAGTTACATTTTGAAAAAAGGGGGAATACTTTCAGGATTACAATGGTTTCATTTAAAACTAAATAAATCTGTATTTTGGCATAGTAACACAATATTAAGCGCAGCTTGATTAATTACTCCCGCGAGTCACGTGTGCCACCCGCTGGTGCGTGCGCAAATAACAGCTGTCTACAATCTCCTCAGACACAGATTGAATCACTGCTGCAAAAATGCGTTCATTTCATGGAAATTCCGCTGCTATTTTGTTTAAAAAGAAGAAATTGCAAACAACGTTGAAGAGTGCAAACTGTGCCTTCCAGCAAAAAAACACTTTCTTCATCGAAGGATTCGACATCAAACCTAAAGAAGCATTAAAAATTAGTTTTATATTTGCAAAAATAAAAAAATAAAATATTTGTATTCTCTCTTTTGAAGAAACATTTTCCATTGTCAAAAAATTGTGTTCTTATTATATTTGCTTGGAAAAAAAATGAATTTGTATTCTCTATTTTCCTGTTGAAGAAACATTTCCTTAAAATTATTTCTTATATTTTCTTCAAAATAAAACAAAATAATCTGTAATACCAATACCATACACTAGATGTCTGTATAGTCCTTTACATATAATTCAGGGCTGTGAAATTCTTAATTAATAAATGTTGTTTTTAAAAAATAATATTTGACCTTGAAGTAATCCAGAAGTAATCCAAAAGTAATCAGTTACATTACTGAATACTTTTTTTATGAAGTAATTAGTAACTGTAATGGAATACATTTTTAAAGTAACCCTCCCAAGCCTGCTTATAGGTTCTCATTTACTAATGATTGCGTGCATGATTTCATCATTGTATGCCCAGGAGATATCCAAAGTCACAACACATTTGTACTTGCATGAATTTGTTCTGATATAGTTTTGATGTTAGTGAGTTTGGAGTATTCTTAATGAATGCGTGCACAAGATTAGTAGTCTTTTAAATAAAACACATCCAAGCGTCCAATGTAAGGGCTTTCCATTCATGTTTTCCTTACACTCTTTTGCTGTTTGCAGACACACTCTCGCAAATGGAAGCTTGTTTCTAACACAGAATAAAACTTGAAAAATGTATAAAATAATTGCAAATTGTACATTTCAGTATCAATTAAAACGTAAAACAATGTATGTTTTATGCTTGTAAACGTTACATACTAATACTTAAGCATAGAAACAATGACTACGTTTACAAGCTGTTAAAATTCGGGTTATGGTCGGGTTAAGGTCACTATTTGGGTTTCTGAAACATTCGGGATAACCCATTTACATGCGTGAGCAGAGAGAGTTACTCCTGTATACATGGAATGTGTAATCAGTCGCCAATATCCCGATGTAAACGGCGACGCACGGTTAGCGTCTGGAGGTAAGACGCAGTATGCGTCATTTCCGATTCTTCTTCCTGTATCCAAAGACTCAAAAGACCAAGATTCCTTGTGAATAGAACATGTGCAGAACACACATTTTGATGGGGATATGCCAAAACGCGTTTACAAGACCAAATATTCGGGTTAGAAAAGGGGTACCCCAGGTATAATATCCCGGTTTTTAAAAACCGCGATATGAGCATATCCGGGTTTTTGCCGGTGTTTACATGGCCGTGCGTGACCGGGTTATTGCTAATATTGAACGGGTTATTGGCTGCATGTAAACGTACTGTATGAAACCAGGATGGAAATGCAGCATTAAAATGAAACCTGTTGCAGTTTGTCATAGCTTGAATAAAGATTAATCATTCAATTTATAGTTTATGCAATTTCAATATATAGTTCAATTTATAGTTTATACATATAAAATGTATACTTTATGTAAAGTCTTTAAAATGCTAAAAATAATTGAAATTATAAAGAAATAATTGCTATAATTGACCATTTGCAAAGACACAACCGCAAGTTACTGTTGCTATCTCCGACAAACAATGCCGCTCTTACACTACAGATATTTTTCTCACACAGTGAAAAGTACATTGCAGAGTAAAGAGGAAACTAACAATGTCCTGACACAGCAGGTTGCTTCTGGCACGAAACAAGGTCTCAGGACTCCCAGCTTTCAAATTTTGTCATAAAAAAAAATTATAAATTCAAACACTAAATTGCTAACTCGGGTACAAAACATCTTTTCATAAGATCAATGTATTTAGTACATTGTCCATGAAAAATGCACAGACACTATTTAAACTGAACAGAGATGACATCACTGAATTCAATGATGAACTACCTTTAACTGTCATTTTGCATTATTGACACACTGTTTTCCTAATGAATGTTGTTCAGTTGCTTTGACGCAATGTATTTTGTTTAAAGCGCTATATAAATAAAGGTTGACTTGACAAATAAACAAATTAAATAAATAAATTTTGTGGCACTTTAAAGTGTTGTGACAGATCACTGTATTATTGAGTTCAAACATGTGAACCGATAATCTTTTCAAATTTAGTAAAGTATTTTATCAACCGCTGAACACCATTTTTCACATTTAAATCTTCTCCTGTCTGATTTGTGGTTAAGGCTAAAAAAAAGGTATACAGCGGCAGCTTCTGGGCATGCATATTTATACATTGTCTGAGCCAAGAATATCATGTGAAACCTATGACAATGGTTTAAAAACATAGTTTCATCACTGCATAGCAATTGATTGTCAGCACTAGTCTAAATGTTTGGACGTCTGTTGCTTTGTGCTGTTAATCTGGTTTTAACTTGTATTTCTCTTATTTCACCTCAAGACATGATGGCACTGAAGGAAGAGTGTGAAGAACTGAATGAAATTGAAGAGAAAGAACAAAATGAGAAACATCATGACTTCAAGACTGAAGAAAAACTGATTAATTTCTTGCAGACTGAAAAGACTACCTCACGAAAAGAAGCTCAAAAAATACCAACTAGCAACCTTAATTCCCATACTGGAGAGAGCTCTTTCACCTGCCAAGAGGGTGGACAAATTTTCAATCAAATAGAAAGCCTTGAAGTCCACATGGAAAATTACAATGAGAAGGAGCCAATAACATGCTCTCAGTGTGGAAAGTGTTTTACACAGAAAAAAAATCTCAATGCCCACATGAGAATTCACATTGGTGAGAGACCTTACATCTGCGAACTGTGTGGAAAGAGTTTCATACGAAATGGAGGTCTTAAAATTCACATGAGAACTCACAGCGAAGAGAAGCCATTCGAATGTTGTCAGTGTGGAAAGAGCTTTACACTGAAAAAACTCCTTAATGCCCACATGAAAGTTCACACCGGAGAAAAGCCTTTTACCTGCAAACAGTGTGGGAAGAGTTTCGGATTAAAAGGAAACCTTCAGACTCATATGAAAATACACACTGGAGAGAATCTATTTGAATGCGTTCAATGTGGAAAGAATTTCATACAGAAAAAGCAACTTCATTCCCACATGAGTATTCACACTGGAGTGAAGCCATTCACATGTGATCAATGTGGAATGGGTTTCAGATATAAAGAAAGCCTTAATTATCACATGAGGATTCATTCAAGAGAGAACAATTTTATATGTGATTTAGTGTGAAAGGTGTTTCACGGACAACAAAACAACTTAAGAAACATAATTACCCACTTTGGGGAGAAACCTTTCATGTGCACATTATGGAAAGAGTTGCTCAAGAGAAGGAAACCTTGAGTTCACACTGGAGAGAAACCTTTTACATGCCTTTGAATGTAAAATTAGATGCACTTATCCACTTTATCCATTAGAAATTTTTATGGGACTGGCTATTTTAAGATTAATGCTATTTCGTTTTCACATAGATACACATATGAAAGAATTTGTTTGTCAGACTCTCTTAGTTATAGAGTGTTAAAAACAAATAAGCTGTGTGAAATCAAGGCTGTTCACATCGCAGCTTGAATGCGTGCTACATCTGATCACTACCTTCATATGATTACTTATTTTAATTCTTAAATTTATAAACCAAAAGATTTTTATTTTCTTTTGTGCATATGTGGCCATACCTGTCCATCGTCTTCGGTGTAGTTGCAAATATTGATTGTTTGTGGTAGATTCCCTCTAATTTCAACTATGTAAATGTGTCACTGAATTTCATGCGTTGATTCCTCAAAATCCATTATCCAAACTTCTACCTTTCTGTGAAATGCAACAAAATGTAATATTATAAATAAATTGTAATAAAACTGAACAAAATGTCATTGATTTTAGGTGTTCTTTAGGTTATTATTTAGTCAAGTTAATTGTGGAACCCTGGAAATACCAGGCAACTTTGTATTTATGATCAGGGAAAACATGGAAATATTTTTATGTTCAAATGAAAATTAGAAAAACAATAAAGGGCAAAGATGCACGTAAACCATTAAACTGGTTCTCAGTATAAAAACTCCAAAAGTAGTAATGTAGATCTAGTCCTATATATTATATTGAATCTGGAATAGTAAATATTTATGTAAATTATGTGAAATATTTTACATTCTCCCCAATCTGGGACTAACTCAATGGCGTCATATGATGTTGCTAAAAATATTTTGTGTATTTGGTGTAATGCAGTGTGTTTATGCGGTTTAAAGTTCTAAATACACAATTTTCCATATGCTGTACATTATTGTTGTTCCTCTATGCTTCGCCTTTTTGAAATGCGTCAATGTTTACAAACTCATTATTCTGAAAAGCGAGGTGTGGTCTGATTGGCCAGCTATCCAGTGCATTGTAATTGGCTGAATACCTCAAGAGTGTGACAGAAATGTTACACCCCTTATCAGAGCGGTTTCCAATCCCAGTTCTCATGCCCCCTGCTCTGCATATTTTGCATGTCTCTCTGAAGACCAATTCAAACCGCACTGACAAACCCCAACAAACAAGTTGGCTGTTAGATGTAGAATCTTATGAATAAAGCTGTCATCTTCACACTGTACCAACAGACGTGGACCAACTCTCACTGACTGGGAAAAAAAATGGATGATCCTATATCCACAATCAAAATTTGACTCTTATTAATGTCTTTGCATGTCATTCTTAGCATGAAAAGATGGCGAATAAAATTAAAGAGGCTGTGGGTGAGGACGTGGTTGCTGCAACAGGCAAGTGGGGCACATACTTGAATTCATGCAGAAAACTACAGTTACAAGATTTACAAAGTTCTCACAATTTTACCCTGATGGTCCCTAATCAGTTTCAGCATTTACTTCAGATGATGACACCAATCATTAAAAGGCAAAATACAAATTTCCGAGATGCCATTTCAACTGGTGAACACCTAATGATAAAACTTTGCTTCTTGGTAAAAGGTAATGGCCTATGTTTTTACCTCGATCATTTTAAATAATTAGCAGTGTTGATAATTATACACGATATAGGTTTCAATGTTAAATATTGCAATTCTAAAAGCTTTTTATTTGTTTTATTCACACGGGAGTCCTTTCGTAGCCTGCGTAACGCTTTTCACATTGGATGCTCAGCTTTAAGCAAATTTATTCCCGACACATGTAGAGCCATCTATCAGGCTTTCAAAGAAAGGCATCTTAAAGTATGCATTCCACTCCTCACCACTTAGGTTTAATTAATGTGTTGATTTATACTTACCTTATATTGCAAAGAATATGTGGGTATCCGTTCTGTTCTTCTCACTTTAAGCGAAGTATGTGCATCGTCAATGGGAACTGTCCGGTCAGGTGGTGCTGAACAAAGAAATGTTCTATATAGTTCACATAATAGGGTCAGTACTACCTTTATGGGGGACCCTAGTACCACCATTGTAACTACAAATTAATAAGTGATTTTGGTACAAAAAAACAGTTAACCATGGTGGTTGTAGTAAAAAGTACAACTGTGGTGGTACAAATGGTAATCAATACACCAATAGTAAATAAATAAATCATACATACAAAAGTTTTACTATAATTAAACTGTGGTTTATTTATTTTTATTAAGCTACACTATGCACAGAGATTAATTGTGATTAAAATTGTGATTCTTTATTTGTGTCAATTAATATTTTAAATCCTCACTTTAAATCTGTGAGAACCTGAAAAATAAAATAAAAATTCCAATGAACAAGCATACAGTACAAACAGTAAGACCTGAACCAATACTTAAAAAAGTAAGATTTAGATGCATTTAAGTAATTGACTATAGTGGATGTAAATATGTAGCTGCATATTGGCTTGAAGAAGGGGGAGGGGACAATAATATCTTTTGTATTTGAAATTGTATACAGGTGCTGGTCATATAATTAAAATATCATCAAAAAGTTGATTTATTTCACTAATTCCATTCAAAAATTATATTAATTCATTACACACAGACTGATATATTTAAAATGTTTATTTTGATGTTTATAACTGACAACTAAGGAAAATCCCAAATTCAGTATCTCAGAAAATTTTATTATTACTTAAGACCAATACAAAGAAAGGATTTTTAGAAGTCTTGGCCAACTGAAAAGTATGAACATGAATAGTATTAGCATGTACAGCACTCAATATTTAGTTGGGGCTCCTTTTGCCTGAATTACTTGCAGCAATGCGGCGTGGCATGGAGTCGATCGGTCTGTAGCACTGCTCAGGTGTTATGAGAGCCCAGGTTGCTCTGATAGTGGCCTTCAGTTCTTCTGCATTCTTGGGTCTGGCATATCGCATCTTCCTCTTCACAATACCCCATATATTTTCTATGGGGTTAAGGTCAGGTAAGTTTGTTGGCCAATTAAGAACAGGGATACTGGTAGCTTTGGCACTGTGAGCAGGTGCCAAGTCCTGTTGGAAGATGAAATCTGCATCTCCATAAAGTTGGTCAGCAGCAGGAAGCATGAAGTGCTCAAAATTTTCCTGGTATATGGCTGCGTTGACCTTTGACCTCAGAAAACACAGTGGACCAACACCAGCGGATGACATGGCACCCCAAACCATCACTGACTGTGGAAACTTTACACTGGACCTCAAGCAAAAGTGGCTTGTGTGCCTCTCCTCTCTTCCTCCAGACTCTGGGACCCTGATTTCCGAAGGAAATGAAAAATTTACTTTAATCAGAGAACATAACTTTGGACACCTCACCAGCAGTCCAGTCCTTTTTGTCTTAAGCCCAGTCTGACGCAGTCTGTTGTTCAAGAGTAGCTTGATACAGGGAATGCGAAGCTGAAACCCATACGTCTGTGCGTAGTGGTTCTTGAAGCACTGACTCCAGCTGCAGTCCACTCTTTGTGAATCTCCCCCACATTTTTTTATGTGTTTTGTTCCACAATCCTCTCCAGGGTGCAGTTATCCCTATTGCTTGTACACTTTTTCTACCTCATCCTTTCCTTCCCTTCGCCTCTCTATTAATGTTTTTGGACACAGAGCTCTGTGAACAGCCAGCTTCTTTTGCAATGACCTTTTGTGTCTTGCCCTCCTTGTGCAAGGTGGCAATGGTCCTCTTTTGGATGTTTTGGATGTCATCTTA
This sequence comes from Carassius gibelio, assembly GCF_023724105.1. Lineage (NCBI taxonomy): Eukaryota > Metazoa > Chordata > Actinopteri > Cypriniformes > Cyprinidae > Carassius > Carassius gibelio. The sequence continues at coordinate 6,672,595 of NC_068399.1, read as the reverse complement.
ACAGTCTTCCCCATGATTGTGTGTCCTACAGAACTAGACTGAGAGGCCATTTAAAAGCCTTTGCAGGTGTTTTGAGTTAATTAGATGATTAGAGTGTGGCACCAGATGTGTTCAATAATGAACCTTTTCACAATATTCAAATTTTCTGAGATACTGAATTTAGGATTTTCCTTAGTTGTCAGTTATAATCATCAAAATTAAAAGAAATCAACATTTGAAATAAATCAGTCTGTGTGTAAGGAATGAATATAATATACAAGTTTCACTTTTTGAATGGAATTAGTGAAATCAACTTTTTGATGATATTCTAATTATATGACCAGCACCTGTATATTGAAGGTGGTGTGGGTCTTCTATTGATCTTAATTGATGCTCTATATACTATATATTGGGTGGCTGCAGATTCTGGTGTTTCTCTGTAAGGACTTTTAGGGTTTGATTTATTAGCCCAAGAATTAATATTTTCTTTTCTTTTGCCTTTTTTTCTTTAGGCTGGACCTCTTCCTGCTCTTCTTCCATCTCTTGTTCTTCTTTTATACTTTTACATATACGGGGGGGTACTCTAGGTTCGGGCCATTCCCGAGCTCGGAGCCCCTTCCCCGGACAGCGCGCCAAATATGCATTATAGTACTTCAGCTAATTATATGCAAGTGTGAACTCGTGAAAATTATATAGGGTATAATGAAAGGGTTTCGTTTGGTCGAACAGGTTTAGTTTTTTTTTTAACCACAATTAACCTAGATAACCAAGAGGTTATTGTTCTTGCATCGTGTGCCCAGGAAAAGGCTAATGGGGTACTTTAACTCAGAGGCACGAGCTGTTCCTTGGCAATGGGATAGAATATAGTAAATCATTTCCACATGTACGTAACCTATAAGCCAATAGTAAACTGAAATTAACTGTAAAATATAAGAGCTGTATATTTTATGATTAATTTAAGATTATATAATTTTTAAATAATGGTTTAAAGAGCCACACAGATGGGAAATCAAAAATTACCTGTATTACAGTGTATGATGTAGCTGTCCATCAGTGTAAACAATGTGCAAAGTAATTAAACCAAAAAGTACACGATTTATAAAGTTATTGGCTTCTAAAGTAAGGAGTCGACTCTGAATCGCTGAAACGAGTCGTTATAGATTTCAAATCTTTTGCCCATCTCTATGTACGTCACTAGTAACACTTTGCATAATAATCTCCGCCTACCGTCTTGGGAGAAACAAAACTCTGACCTGCCCCACCCCCCACACAGACGCTCTGGTTGGTGTGATAGCATTATGTCGAGGAGACAGTTTGTTTTTAATTGTAAAGGCAAGTTTGTTTTATTTTCACTGCCAAAGAATGAAAATCAGAAGAACCAATGGCTAAAATTCATTTTTACCACAATACCAGAGCAGTACAACAAATCACTTTTGTTGTGTTCACAACATTTCACTGATGACTGCTTTTCTAATCTCGGTAAATACAGCGGGATTTTCAAAGCGTTTGGCCATAAAAGAGGGTTCATTACCAACTTGATTTAGAACAACGAGCATCTCCGAATCACAACGCAAAGTATGATTATGAAGTTATGTGTCTGATTTCTCCCGAGCGTCTTATCAGTATGTGTGCTGTCTGCAGCCTTTGTCTGTGCTGATCGTCATGTACAAACACGTCATTAAAATGAAGTGTAACTCCGTGAATACTTAACGAAGAGACATGAGAGAGATATCTATAGAAAGCTTGACATGTCTACTTTAAAACTAAACAAGTGCTGCCGAAAACAGATATTCTGTGATAAAGTAATCCATATGAAAATGCGGTGTCTGTTTTTCGTGACCACGCCCCCGCGCTGAACGCGCTATTCAGATTCAAACTGAAGCGCGCGGCTTGAATACACCCACACAGAAGAAAAAGCAGCGAGACTGTTCAAGTTTTTTATTTTACTGTTTGCTTTGCGATGAGAGGAATAAGACATAATTCACCCCAAAAAGATGCTAACGCATAGTTTACCGTGGAGGTGTGTGCGGAACAACCAATCAAACCTGACTATGTTAGTTGACCAATCAGAACACAGTATGCTACCGAAAGGTGGAGTTTAAGGAAACTGAATCTTTTGAACAGCTTTGCGCGAACTGTTTGGGGATCTCTGAGAATTGAGGTAATTTTAAAATGATATTTTGACAAAATGACAATGTTTTTTAACCTTGGATGGATTTAAACCTAATGTACAGGACTTATAAGCAGTGATAGGAAGCTTAGAATTTTCATCTTACTGGCTCTTTAAACATTTTTAAATAATGATAAATAACTATAATATATATATAATAATATTTTAGAATTCGCTTTATATAATAACTATAATTATCTATATAACTGGTTCATCTTTGTGAACATTGCCAGAATATTAGAATATTAAATTGACAGAAGGGCATTTGTAGTGAGTTTGGAATGAGCAAGTGGCCTTAATAAACACAAGGAAATGTTATCTCTTTTATTTAAAAGAAGAATTGAATCAAAATATTTGAATTGTTTTAATTGAACCGATTTCAAATTTAATTAATTTATACTTTATCAACAGTTCATCCAGCAAATGTTAAAACAGTATATCTTTACAGTTCTGTTTATATTACTACATGGACAATGAGAATACAAACAAAATGATAATTTATAAGCTACGAGCTAGGTAGATTCAAGATTTTTATTTGTCACATACACAATTATATAGATCATATATAACCAGCAGTGAAATGTGAGTCAGGTCCGCTCCATGGACCGTGCAATTATTAAAGAATACAACACAGATGAAAATATACATAAATGTAGCTATGAAAGAATTAAATAAAAGTAAACAATAAAAATATAAGAATAAAATATAAAAAATATACTGTAAAATAAAATATAGAATAGAAAATAATGTGCATGAAAGTAAACTGTAGTCTTAAATATTAAGATACCCAGGGATACCCAGGTAGCACAGGATCTGGGCAAAGTTGAATCTTAAAATACACCATACGCCTTATTCAGCCCGCCGCCATTTTGAATCGAAAACGAGGCTGTGAGGGTAAACCGGAAATAACAACAACTAAACATGGCTGTGTGGACTACGAACCTGTCATATCTTCCTCCTCTTACGCTCAATATTGTGGAGTCATGGGCGGACGAAGGATCAAAAATTCCCAGGTCTATCCTCCTGAAGGGTTACAGCAACTGGATCGAGGGTTATATCCATGATGTTGAAGGTAAACAGTTACTTTTTCAACTTTCTTGTGAGGTTAGCTTAGCATTCTGCATTGAAGACCACGATAGCGCAAATGTTGCCGAACGACCTAACGTTACATACTGATTGTATGTACTGCTAACATTAGCCTCTTAGCCAACTCGAAGTGTTGAACTGTAGTGTTTGATGTCCATGATACCTGTGGTTTTACAGTGAAGAGAAACGAAGCAGGCTGTAGTGTTAGGGCCCAGTCTTTTCGCTCGATGCGAAAGAACGAGCCGCCTTACAACATGAAGGTATTTTGTGTTATTGTGAGGAAATTTCTACGTTACACCCTCCATGTTCAGGAGGGTTCATGTTGAGTTCAAGTTTTGGTCCTTCGTTCATTTTTGGACCTTGTTTGTATGTTTGTTCGTTCGTTCATACTAAATACCAGGTGTTTCTAGTAAGCAGCGTCATTTTAAAATGCAAGTTGTTATTGTTGACATGAATATGGTCTTAAGTAGTTTTTCTGATCTTTAATGTTGTATATACATTTCTTTATATAAGTACTACTGGGGGAATAAAACGGTTAGGCTGATAGCTGTTTGGGATATAAAAAAAACAAACAAACAAAAAAACATTAACTGATGTATCTTATTACACAGATGTAATAAGTAGATTCTAACTAATTACTTTTTTATATCTTGTTGTAACATAAGTGTAACTTAGTTATACCAACAACCGTTATAGTTTTGAAATACTTTAAGACCAAAGTATAAAAAAAAAATTAGTTAATGTCTTTTTCTTAACATTTTGTTGCTTTTTTGCAGGTGGAGCTGGCTTCAGAAAACCCTTTTATCCGAGACACTCACTGCACTTGTAAAGCAGGATTGGGGCACTGTAATCATTTACTAGGACTACTATACACACTGGCTCACTACCTAAAAATGGAGCATAAATCTGTACCACCAAGAGCAAGTAAAACCTCTTTGCCTCAAACATGGCATGTGCCATCAAGAACATTAGGACTAAAGCCAAAGCCAATCAGCACAGTATCGGTTTCCAAAGTAAAACCACCAAATAGTAGTACCCATAGAGTAAACCGCACAAGTGAGGGAATTCTTCCAAATGTTTACTGCCCAGTCCCTGTCCCATTGCCCTGTAGTGAATTTGTAGAGAATCTGAGGGAAAACCTAAAAGCATCAGGCAGCAGAAGCCACATGTTTAAACTATTAACTGCCAGTAACCAACAAAAACAACTTGTCACCACAGAGTTCGGCGACTTACCTTTAGGGTCTGTTTTATCCTACCAATTACCCCAGCAGACTGTGTCCTTTGAAGAGCACCCTACACTGCCTCTTCCTCCACAACCATGCTCCTACGCAACTGTATTAAACCAGGAAGAACATGATTTCTACGGAGGTCTGATAATTACATCAGAAGATTCACTGCACCTGGAAAGTGGAACCAGGGACCAAAGCAGCATCACTTGGCATCGGCTACGCGCAGAGAGGATCACATCAACATCTTTTAAGCGGGTCTGTTCTAGAGTTAAAGACTTTGACAAGTTAGCTGCTGACATGTGTGCAAAACAAACCATTCAGACCAAAGCTATGAAAAGAGGCATACAACTTGAGCCTGTTGCTGCTGCAGAATATGAAAAACTCACTGGAAACAAATTGTTTCCCTGTGGCTTAATAATTAATCATCATGCCCCTCACCTAGGAGCATCACCTGACAGGAAAGTAGTTGACCTTACAGCAGATCCTGTCCACGGTCTTCTCGAGATAAAATGCCCAAACAAAGACAGCTTCAAAAACTGCTCATATTTGACAAATGCAGCAGGGAACTTCACTCTAAAAAAGACCCACGAGTACTACTATCAGATTGTTGGACAAATGGGGATTAGTGGGTTTACCTGGTGTGACTTTTTTGTCAAATGCAATAGTGATTACCACCTGGAACGTATCCATTTCAACAAAGATGAATGGGAGGAGCTGAAGTGTAAGCTTGATTTTTTCTTTTTCAGCTGTTTCTTACCTGTTCTCTGCAACAGGAGAGTGTTAACCGAAACAAGACCTCAAATTACCCTTTGAAGGGATAGTGTAAAACCTGTAGTGATTTTAATTCACCATCTTTATAAAATGTAAATATGACAAATGAAACTGTATTCCTATGAAATGCAGAATGTTTTAATTCTCTCAAACTTCAGACATGTCTGTAAATAATTAATAGTACAAATGTTATTACAAAGAGAAACTAATTAAAAGGTACATTTTTATATTGAAATGCTTTTGTAACAAAAATGTGGTAAGAATTACAATATGTAAAAATTCAGTATTATAAAAATTGTATCATTTTATTTAAAAAATATCTAATTTTTTTTAACATTTTTCTTAAATATACATGTAATCCAGTGTATAAACTATATAATAAATATACAAAATTGCACTTTTGTGATTCCATGTGCACTTTTTTTGTTTTTATATGTTAACTCAAAACAGTGGACCGTGAAAATTTGTGAGGATAGAACACACAGTCCAGAGCTGATTTACAGAACCAGCCAATGACAAAGGAATCACACGATCAAAAATGTGATATTCCTTGATTCGACGAATGGCCCGTTCAATGTGAATCCTCAAACGAGCAATGTTGTGTGTGTGTGCAAGATCCTCATGGCTGAACTGTCCACTTGGGCCGAGAAAAGGTGGAATAACTACTGTGGCATGAATTTCATCAAGTAGGTCTTTGATTAAAAAGCCTTTGTCTACCATCACAGCATCACCCTCTTCGAGAAGATTCAAAATGCCAGATGACTTGGTGATCTCTTTATCAGAGATGCTTCCGGTGTAAAGACTGGTCACAAAAGTCATGCTCCCATCCGGGGAAATTCCAACCAGAGATTTGAGTGTAGTCGTGCCTTTGTAGTGTGAGTAAGTCTCAGAGTTCAGTACCTTAGAGCTGGCAGATTGGACTCGAATTTCAGTACAATCCAGGATGACTCTGGTTTTGGGGTAGAGAGCTTTAAAATACTCTGGCATAAGTTCATCAACTGCAGATCTACTTGGCCATATAGGCAGACTCCCCAGCATGAAGTACAAATAATTTGCCCAGGTTACACAAATTCTACTGACTGTACTTTGTGAAACACTGAAACGCACAGCAAGGTCTTGTTCAAGAAGGCCCAATCTAATCCGGCAAAGAAACAAAAAAAACTGATTAAACAGGGAGAGATGTTGTGCCTGGAATCCAACCCTCAGTGAGTGTTGGTTTGTTTGATTGATTCTTTGCACTTGAGCCCATGAGGCCATGCTCTGTGCTGTGGGCTGTAGAGCCAAGAAAACGGCTCTTACAGTGTCATAGTCAGGGAACCCAGTGTAAAACTGTATGAGTTTTGAATTACCCATAAAGTTCTGAATGCCAAACTGATTACTTCTGAGTGCTTCATTTTCAGCAGACAGACGAGAAATTTCCTCTTGTGCAGCCACAAGCTTCTCCTCTGTAGTCATGGGCTCCACACAATAATCATGATCAGTGTTTGGCATCTCTGTGACATGACTAGATTGAGAAACTGAGTGTTAATGGGACATGTACATTTTCTTATAATTAATCCACAAGTTTTGAAGCATATCTGTCTTGTTGCACTCGCTTATTCAACGACACAAGAGTCCATGATGTCCTTTTATTTCTTAGTTTATTTTCAACATCAATCGTTTAACACTTCTTACAGTCTTCTCACATAAATCCACTTGGTTTACAACTTAAAAAAAAAAAAAAAAAAAAATATATATATATATATATATATATATATATATATACAACATAATATAACCAGAACATGCAACATAACACAAATAGTTGTGATACTCAATTTAAATAATGAATTATGCAATATGGCTCTTAGAGAGAGAGAGAATGAGAGCAGGCAAGTAAGATTTTATACACCTATTCTATATTCATGTTTATTTCTCATTTGATGCATTTATATACCGTATTTTCCGCACTATAAGGCGCACCATAAGGCACACCTTCAATGAATGGCCTATTAGAACTGTTTTCATATATAGGGCGCACTGGATTATAAGGCGCATAGAATAGAAGATACTGCAGTCAAACGTTTGACTGGGTTTGTGTTATGCATCTACTAGATAGAGCTGTGATAAAGGGAATGTCAACAAAACAGTCATATAAAGACGCCTTGAGCGCCTTGATCCATATATAAAGCGCTCCGGATTATAAGGCTTACTGTCATTTTTTGAGAAAATTAAAGGCTTTTAAGTGCGCCTTATAGTGCAGAAAATATGGTACACATTTTGTATGATAGATTTCTACTAACCATTCTTCGTTGCTTGGTCCATCCTTTGTAGAACTGTAGAGAAAGAAGAGAACAGTCATGTAACAATAGTAAACAGTTGGTTGCATAAAATAATGTGAACACCAATTATTATAGGGGTTAATAACATGTATGTAGTTTGTGGGGGGATATTGTGAATATAATTTATTCATATTTTTGTTTATATTTTCTTGTTTGTCTATTATTGGTTTTACGCAGTGTTTAGTACTGGCTGTACTTGAGTGTAAAATTGGTAACAGGTTAGATATCCAAATAGAGCTAATTATCAGACCCTATTTAACAAAAACATCTGTAACCTTAAGCTCAGTTGTTGTGCATTTAAAAAAACAGATTTTAAGATTAGGCCTATGACTAATTATTATTATGACTAAATCAGTGAAAAAGAATATAAAACAAAAAGTGAATGATGGGGGCCATCAAACACTAATAAAGATTGTGAACAAACAACTTAAAGAAATATTAGCTATTTTTGCAGGTATTAATATTTTGTGCAACCTCTGTTCTGTCATTGATTGAACTATACAACTTGCATATCACGATTATGAGACACACAAAACTTTTAGAGTAACGTTAATTTACATGTTTATTAGTTTCCTCAATTTCTGCTCACCTTTCATCTTCCTCATGTTCTTCCTCTAAATGCCATTTTTCTTGTCTAAAGCAGAAACAAAAATAATGTTCTGAACATAAATTTGATATTTTAAAAGGGGTTGATACCAAACAGTACACAGCAAACTATTAAATACATTTCACTTTGCATAAAAATAAAGTTTCTACCCAGTAGTATTTTGTAAGACTTGACATGTTTATATTTATTTCATGTAAATGTATGAAAGGTGCTTATGACCTAGCTGTACGCTCTTATCACAAATTAATTATTTTAATCTATATAACATCATTTGAAGAATAGATCTTTTTCACTTACGATCGTAAGGTTTTCCTTTCGTTTGGCTGTTGAGTCCATGTAAACACGGAGGGAACTGAACCTCCCTTTAGCTTCCTGATTCCAGTCAGTGTTCTTGAAAAACATTCCGGAGAGAAATGTTTCGAGCACACTCGTGTGTTCTTTGTAATCTATGAAAAATTGAGATTTTGAACTTAGTTGTTGTGGTAAAATATTATATTTTAGCTATATGCAGGCGTTTAAAGGAAAATAAACATGCTCACGTTAGAAATTAGCGTTTAGCCAAAAGGCTAACGTTAGGGTACACAGTCCTTTTTTTCCATAAATGCAATATTGTTACCTGAAAGTTAGGTCCAATGTCCCGTCGAATTTTAACAATCCACTTTTTCTGAAGTTCTCTGTCCTGTGGAAATTTGTGAAATGACGTATTGTCTTTATTTTGACGGCTAAACGACCGGCATCCCGGTACACAACAATACGCCATAGTGAACGCTGCTGACTGCTATCCCTCACAGCCTCGTTTTCGAATCAAAATGGCGGCGGGCTGAATAAGGCGTATACAAGACAATACTTTAGAAATTGAAAATCAGTTTGTATTATGATTGAAATAAGGCAAAACATAAAAAAAAGTAACCTGAAATCCCAAGTGCTGTAGCAATCGGCATGATCGCATTCCCCCTTACATTGCGGATGGTATACTCGGCCACTAAAGCTCCGGCCTCTCCTCCCAAAGATCAAGTAACTGATCTTCTTTTTGGTTTGTCAAGAAACCTGCGATTTTAGCATAATGCTATGCATGCCCAGTCTTGGCGCATCATCATGGCAATGGTTTGTGGCCACATCAGAGTTTGATGTCGTTTGTTGGAAAACCCTTTCACACCGCACCGACATTCCACGACCAAACAAACGCCGATTAAGCATGTTCAGTTAGGTGAAAAACTCTGACCAATAGGGGTAACACACTGATCCAACAAACTTCAAACAGACTAGTTGGTTGGCGTTTGATGGTACGGTGTGAATTCAGCTTTAGTTAACACACCTGATTCATATAACCACATCATTAAAAGAGCGCTATGTACATGAACTGCATTCAAAGTGATATGATCCCTGCACTGGGTTATTGCTCCTTGCTCCTTGAGCAGGAGAAATTAACTTCGGAACATTTATTCATGGATTTGCGCTGCTGCCTGCAGCGTCTTCACACACAGACGAGTGTGACATCGTATACCTATGTCAATAAAAAAGTAAATAAAATGTGAAAACAATACAACCCATTATAAACAAGGCATTTTTTGCATCCACTTGGGACATAATACTGATTATAAAGACTTATACTGTCTTTTTACACATTGCCTTGCGTATTGCGCTGCGTAAACATAAAACCATGTCTAAATTTGTGATCTGAGAAATGACAAACAACGAGCCCTACCCTACACTGCTCAAAACTCACATTTGATTAATCTGTGCCAAATTCTTTAAATATGTAAATGTCCTTACAGACTGTGAGTAACAAGTGCCAGACAATTCCTTGCAAAGTTGGAACTCCCCCACTTTATAAAAACAGACACTGGCATTGTAGGTTACCCTCACAGGAAACAGTTCTCATCCTCCATAAAATGCGCTGCACACATCTGAATATTTGGACTGAACTGTTCTGGAACAGTGTTGTAAATACAACTTATCCACTCAAACCTCAAACAAATACAGCTCAACCCGCTTATAAAAGTATTAAGGGTTGCTTGATCATGAGAGACAGGTGTGTTGAGAGCTGGAAGTTTGAAGTCTGTTTGGAACTGAAGGCTGCAGGAGGGTTGCTCTCCAAGAGCAGGGTTGAAGATGAATAATAATAATGATAATACCGAGACATATCGCCATTCAGCCAAAACATACAGAACGTGGTTTTTCTGGCTATATCACACAGCCCTACCTTATGGCATGCTTTAAATGCTGAATTTTCCTATTTTTAGCTAAGCAGTAATGATACATTATTATATCACTTGTTGAAAGGTTATTTAACAATTACAATCCCTGGCAAAAAAATAAAAATGGAATCACCACACTTAAATGTTGTTTTTATTCCATAAAAAAACAAGTCACGATATATCACAAAACAACTTTTAATAATTCAACATTCTGGTTATGTGAAACATACTTCAAACAAATGTTAACTTTTTTAATTAATGAAAAATGTTTTAGTAATAATAATTATTACAATTATTATAAGCAGTAATAATTGTAATTTCATAAAAATTATGAAATCATTTAAAGTTATGGAAAGAAATATGCAATCATCCACTAAAATACACTTTGTTACTCCTCTGGCTTTTATAACGGCCTGAATTCTTTGGTATGGAACGATATTCCAGCCACTTTAAAAAAAAAAAGGCAAATTGTATTTTCAATTCCATTTTTCTGATGTGGACACATAAATTGTGAAATAATCTAGATGCAATTGCAAATTTTGCATTACCATTTATGGTTTTTGTACACAGTGACTGCCAAATTTCAAATAAAAAAAAACAGTATTTCCCATGTCTGTCATATTTAAATAATAATATTAATAACCACATCTGCATTTTCACTCTCTGTGTCACGCATTTAATCTGCCAAAACTCAATTCCATTTGCTTTTGTATTTCCTATGTCTACACAGAAACTTTTCGGTCATTGTCAGGGGCGAGACTATACTATGGTGTGTGTTTGTATTGGAAGGTGACATCACTCAGGTGAATGTACCAAATGCTTCAAACAGTAGAGGCAATCAGTGAAGGCTCCACTAAAAGCAGCTGCCAATCAGTTCGTGCCTATGTGAACGAAGACAATGCAATTGTACACTTATTAACATACTTAACATATTTTATTCCTTTCTTTAAATCCATAATAGAGAGCATGTCACGCCTGCCTACTGCTGCACGATTGATGCAAGAATTTATATTTATTGTTAGTGAAAAGAAAATATGGGTGGACTGCGCAGGTATTTTCAACTCCAATGAAAAGAACCGAGTAATCCTGATCACGAGGGTTGGTGAAATAATTCACTCCAGTGAGAACTCTTATGTCAAGTCATCTTTATTCAATAGAACTTTACACAATATGGATTGCATCAAAGCAGCTTCACAGAGATAAACAATACAGTAATTAATCATGGAACTATGAAGCCCATTTAGGCCCCATTTACACTGCATGGTCCAAGTGACCCAATTCCGATTTTTTCCTCTCATGTGGCACAGATGGGATATGACCGGTGAACGTGTAAGCAGGTAAAAAACGCATGGATCCTTATTTTCTCTGATCGGATTCAGGCCACATTCATGTGGCAATAAATCAGATATGAATTTTCGTGTGCCATGTAAGCAGACAAATTGGATATTCCCCAGTAAATGCGAGTCGTACGACATTAAAAAAAGTGACGTCAACTCAGGTGGACACCAACTGAGATCACATGACTTATTGGCGCGATGGAGGATGAAGGATACACACAGTGGAGCAATGCGGAGGGTTTCACGTCTTTTAAGTCTTTGGTGCAGAGAAAAATGCAGGATTGTTACAGAAATAAATCTGTGTTTGAAGACATTTTATGAGATATGGGGAGGTACGGTTTTAAGCGCTCGTGGCTACAGTGCCAACTACGATAGAAAGCTTAAAAAAACAAATACAAAGCAAAACACTGTATAATTTTATTTGCATCTGCATCCATTGTATTTCGTGATGTTTTACTTACTTTTCCGGGTCAGAAAGTCTACGTTTGGTAGTTTCAGCAGTGTATAGTGTAAATGCAAAAATCGGATACGGGTCACTTTTAAAAGATGATGTTAGCAGGTCGTCAAAAAAATTGGATATAGTCAGAAAATCGGATTTGGGCATCAAGACCTGCAGTGTAAATGCAGCCTTAGATTATATTGTAAAGCAACTCCAAAAAGCCAATACTGTCATTCTTTAGTTTAAATCAGTTCAGGTCAATAACATTATGTATGCTGGAGTTTTAAATGTAGAAGTGTTGAAACATAACTGAGCTCTCTCCAGTGTGAATTCTCATGTGTCTGTTGAGGATTTGAGTTTAACTTATGACACACTGTAAGGCTTTTCTCCAGTGTGGATTCTCATGTGGAGTTTAAGGTTTCCATTGTGAGCAAAACTGTCTCCACACTGTTGGCACGTGAAAGGTGTTTCTCCGGTGTGAGTCCTCATGTGCCCGTTGAGACTCCCTATATGAGTGAAACTCTTTCCACACTGTTGGCAGATGAAGGCACTCTTTCTACTGTGTGTTCTAATGTGGGCTTTGAGGTTTCCTCGTTGATTGAAACATTTTCCGCACTGAGGGCATGCAAACCGCTTTACTCCAGTGTGAATTATTAAGTGTCTTTCAAGAATGGATTTACAAGCAAAACATTTTCCACAATGTTGGCAAGTAAAAGGGCTCTCGCCAGTATGAAACTTCATGTGGATTTCAAGGTGTCCATGTTGAGCAAAACTCACACCACACTGTTGGCATGTGTAAGGCTTCTCTTCACTGTGAGATCTCACATGCCTGTTGAAGTTTTCTTTTAGAGTGAAACATTTTCCACACTGAACGCATATGAAAGGCTTTTCTCCAGTGTGAATCTTTATGTGCCTCTCATGACTTACTTTATTAGAGAATCTTTCCCCAGTTTGATCTTTAGGGATGTCCTGTTGAACGAAACTTCTGGTTACTGTCCTTTGAAGGTTCTCATATTGATCTTTTTCAGTTTCATTGAGTACTTCTTTATCCTCTTTCAGTGCCAGTAGATCTAAGGTGAAAAAAAAAACATAAATAAAACCACAGTTTAATAGCACAAGACAAAACATTTAGATAAAATGTATGAAAACCAACAAGATGTATGCTAGATCCTAAACCCAGGGGTGTGCAAACCTGCTCTGGAGGGCCATTATCCAACAGAGTTTAGCTCTAAACCAAATCAAACACACCTGGGCATGCTAATCAAGGTCTTCTTTATTTACTAGAAAGCTAAATAGCATGTCAGTTTCATCAAGGCTGGAGCTAAACTCCTCAGGAGAAGGGACCTCAAGTGCCAGAGTTGAGAACCACTGTCCTTCACCACATTGCAAACAATTAACTTTCTTTAGGACAAGAGTCTTTAACTGGGGGTCTGCCAGTTATTGTTTGATCACAAATAATTATTTATAAAAAATAAAATAAAAAATTAAACAGGTGAAAAAAAAAAGCTCTTCTAAACATTTAATTTTCCTTTCTCTTTGGGATGTTACAAGAAGATCTGTAAAGTTGCAAAGACTAACGTCTCAAATATTTATAAAAGTTAAGAGAGTCAACCACATCCCCTAAAATTAGGGCTGGGCGATTTTATCGATTCTGCGATATAAATCGATATTTTTTTTCCAAAGAAAGTATCGATTTTTTAGCCGCGAGTATCGATACATATGTCCCATTCAAATTCCCCGTGTTTACCCCCGTTGGCGTTGCAGGAAGAGTGATTTTGGTCAGCCAGCCGCTAGTGTTGCTGTAGAGCAAGTTACCCGTACTAAGTTTACACAGACTACCTCTTCCTGTTTACGAAGTCAGAGCGAGGATATTCAGAGAATGGCGGCGAATATAAATCCGGCACCCGCCTGCTTCAAAGCAGATGTGTGGGAGCACTTTGGTTTTAAAAAAAAGAAGGAAAGCAACGACTTGGATAAAAGCGTCGCGGTTTGTAAGCTATGTGGCACTAATGTAAAATATTCCGGCAATACCACAAATTTACGATCGCACTTAAAACATCACCACCTGGAAAAGTTTAAGCTTACGGAGGACCCAAAGCAGCATCGGCCGCGTGACCCAAAACAGACTACGCTGGACATTGATGGTGGTTGTTCCCACAAGTTTCCATCTGCTTCACCACGGTCGCAGAAAATTACAGAGTCCATTGCCTACTTTATTTGTCAGGATTTGAGACCGTATTCAGTGGTGGAAAACCCAGGCTTTAGGCGCATGGTGAACGAGATGGAGCCCCGCTATCCTATTCCAACCCGCGAACACCTCACCAAGGTTTGCATTCCCGGGCTGTACTCTCAGACAAGGGCACACGTTAAAGCTTCCCTGGCCAGCGCGGAGAGAGTTGCCCTGACGTGCGACGGCTTGACCTCGCGCACAACTGAAGCATATGTCACCATCACGGCCCACTTTATCAACGAGGAATGGGAGCTCGTTACGTATGTTTTACAAACCAGGGACATGCCCGAGAGCCACACCGGACACAACCTGGCAGAACATCTGACAAAGGCCGTCGCGGAGTGGGGAATCAAAGAAAAGGATCCAGTAATCGTCACTGACAATGCGTCAAATATGACAATCGCAGCTGAGGAGGCAGCATTCACACTTCATGTCAAATGTTATGCACATACACTAAATCTAGCTGCACAACGTGCCCTCAAAATCACAGCAGTCGCACGCCTGCTGGGAAGGGTGCGACGCATTGTGAGTTTCTTCAGACGGAGCACCACAGCCAGCCACATGCTGAAAGAGAAACAGAGGCTTCTACGACTACCAGAGCACAAGTTGATGACGGATGTAGTTACCAGGTTAGTGTGTGGATAGTTTTTTATTTATTACTTATTAATTACATTATTATTTAATTTGTTTAGTCTTTTATGTAAAGCATCCATGCTGTCTGTAAATAAAATATAAATAAAGTATATTTCTTTTATTAAACTACAGATGGAATAGTGCGCATGATATGCTGGAAAGATTCCTGGAGCAACAACCGGCAATCTGCGCAAGCCTGCTCTCGAGTGAAGTCAGGAAGACCGAGAAAGATCTGTGCACACTGACTGAGTCAGACGTGACAACAGCTGAAGAAGTAGTCAGTGCTCTAAAGCCCATGAAAGAGGCTACACAGTACATGTCCAAGGAAAAGACCCCCACACTGTCAGTCGTCGCACCCCTCCAGGACACATTGATTAATGGATTGAAACCAATCGAAGGTGAATCTGCAGTCATAAAAGAGATGAAGGCTGCCATGGCTGGGGATCTTCAGAAGAGGTACATTGACCTCAAGGCAACTCTCCATGCATGTTCAGCGATGGATCCAAGATTCAAAAGTCTTCCCTTCCTGACAGAAGATGAAAGACAGGAAGTTTATGATGGACTGATTGTTGAGGCTGCAAGACTGAGCATGCAGCCATCAGAGGTATGGTAAGACAGTGATGGTACTGCTAATTTAAAAGGCAAATCCTACATCAGTTTAAAATAGATAAATATTAAGTAGTTTTAAAAGCATAATTAAATACTATAATGTTAACAGGTTTAAAGGCATATTTAATATATTAATTAAAAGATTTATACAATAAAAGCACATTTCATGTTGACTTATTTAACTTAGATTCTTTGGAGTGTGGATGAAGAGGGCACAGCAAATGCTCGTGCTGATGATGAGGGGATGGCATCTAAAGAAGATGAAGACGCTGTGGATGAAGGAGAGCAATTCATGGAAGGAGTGCAAAGTCAAGGTCAGTAGTATTACCCATTGTTATCCAGTGAAGCGCCCTGTGTTGTCTGAACTTCTGTGTAGGAATTTTGGAGTGTGCTTAACTATAAGTAATGTTTTTTTTTTTTTGAAGGTCAGCATCCCCCACCCAGGAATCCAAGGCCGTCTTGTCCACTGGCTGCCCTTCTTGGTGAACGATACGGTGGTGGTGCAGCACAAACTAAGAAAAATACCCAAGAGGACGAGGCCAAGGAGCAGATGACCCGCTACAAGGAGGCAGATCTCTTGGAAGTGAAAGAAGATCCACTGGTCTGGTGGAAGGAGCACCAGTATCAGTATCCACTCTTGTCACAACTTGCTAAAAGGTACCTCTGTGTCCCTGGCACTAGTGTTTCCTCTGAGAGGGTCTTTTCCACTGCCGGAGATATCATCACTGCTCAGAGAAGTGCACTTCTTCCAGAGCATGTGGATCAAATTATTTTCCTGAACAAAAATCTGAAGACAATGTAGATCACTTGGACTGCAGTTATGTGGAGAAGGGAGTTTGTTTAGTGTTCACTTAAGGCCTTAAGCTACTTTGCTAAGATGGGTAAAACATTTTTCAACTTGAATTATTGTCTGGCTGCCATGGTTTATTTTTTTCTGCTGGCTAGACTGGCTACCTCACATACGTGTAGGCTTACAGGCCTTAAAATACTCAGCTTAAGTTTTAAGTTAAATGTTCTTACTAGTGACATTTAGTAGCCATGGTCCTACTATGTTTACTTACCTGACGGCTAGACTGTTCAGAACAGGCCACTTGCACTTTAACTCCATTGTTAATTGCTAATTGCAATCTTGCACTTTATTTACTTTTCAAAGGCTTGTAAGCTACAGTTGGCACTGTTTCAATAAATACTTTTCTCAACACATCTTTGATTAATTTTGTCCAGCATTTATTTTGCAAGCTGTCTGATGTTTTTTGAGTTTTCATTTCAATTAATTAAATCCAAGTAAATGAAACGCTCACAAGATGTCAACAAAATCACTCTGTGCCCTTTAAATCTATCAGAAAATGATGTAAAAGTATCAAATTATATAGAATCGAATCGTATCGAATCGCATCTATGGCTGAATATCGTGATATATATTGTATCGTGAGCTGAATATCGGGTATCGCATCGTATCGTGAGATTAGTGTATCACTACAGCCCTACCTAAAATGGCTCGTTCTAACATGCCTCCACATGTCTTTTCTTAGTACCAGAACTCATTTTGGAACTACCCAGTTTTGGGTGTTTCTGCACCGTAGTTACTAGGTGCAATTTTACTACCTGACTGCCTTTTTCGAGAACCAAATTAGCTCCTACTCCAAAGCAGGGTCTAACCAGCACAACTATTACTAACCGTGATGTAAGTAGACACTGATTGGCCAGACGCATTCGAAAACGCCCTCACCCACCATGATTTAAAACACATTGTAAACATCCTGTAAACACTGTCAACTTATTTCACAAGTATGATAAACAGCGATAGATGGACGGACGGATGAAGTGTAGGCACTTGTAGCAAATGTAGCACTGCCAGTTGACATTTGAGATTCTTAGTCCTCCATTCCGTTCTTTCAATCGCTTTACGTATACAATGACATTCCATGTTCATTATTGTGAAACCAGCAAGACAAAAAAACACCGCCCTGATCACAGCGTCCTCCATCCTCCTTTTGTTATTCTTTTTTGTTAATGTTGTTGAACGTCACGCACAAATGGCATTGTTGTCGACCGGCTTACATCGTGTCCTAGTACACATGGTAGACGCAAATGCAATTAAATGGTACTGGGAAATCGTCCCAGTACTTTACTACTGTACATTTAGTTCTGAAAATAAAGCGGTGCAAAAGGCCCTATTTAGATGTGTGCAATGCATTTTATAGAGGACTGTTTGCTGATCTGCGGGCTGTTCTGACTCACAGCATGTAAGTATGTTTTATATACCATATTTTCCGGACTATAAGTCACACTTTTTTCAGAGTTTGGCTGGTCCTGCGACTTATAGTCAGGTGCAACTTATTTATTAAAATTAATTTGACAAGAACCAAGAGAAATGAACCAAGATAAAACATTACAGTCTACAGCCATGAGAGGGCGCTCTATGCTGCTCAGTGCTCCTGTAGTCTACACTGAAGACATAGAGCGCATTCTCGCGGCTGTAGAAGGTAATGTTTTCTCTTGATTCTTGGTTCTAAATAGATGCGACTTATAGTCCAGTGCGACTTATATATGTTTTGTTTCCTCGTCATGACGTATATTTGGACTGATGCAACTTTACTTAGGTGCAACTTATAGTCCGAAAAATATGGTATTTAAAGAATTTGCCACTGATGAATCAAACATGAGTTTTGAGCAGAGTAGCGCTCGTGTTTGTCATTTCACCAAATCACAAATGCAGACATGGTTTTATGTTTACGCGGCACGAAGCAACGCAACTAAAACACAAAAAAAAAACACAAAAAGTTTCAGTAAATTCAGTAATTATGTGCCCACTGGATGCAACAAATGCCTTGTTTATAATGGGATTTATTGGATTGGATTTGTCTTGACATGCTGGTAGATGGCATTACATTAGGGTAAAGGGCGTAACATTGCTGTCATCCGGCCAATCACAACACACTGAAACTGTCCAATCAAAGAACACCTTGCTTTTCAGAACGATGAACTTTGTAAAAAATGTACACGTTAAAAGGAAATATTAATACGAAATAAAAAGGAATATAATACGAAAAAGTATGTACTATCTTACAGCGGTTTGAAACGATTCTCTTTTCATTGCATTGTATTACATCACGTTGGGGAGAGAATTTACCAAAGCCTGCCTTGAGAGCATTGAGAGTGATTAGAGAGATGAGTGGTAGACGAGAGTATTCAGATAGCGCAGATTATAGATAAATAGATAAATACATAGATATATATATAGATAGATAGGCTAGTATAAAGAGAGATAGGCAGACAGCCAGATAGCATAACGATAGCATAGCTAGCTAGCAGCTAGAGATATATAATTGACAATGGTGAACTACTGTGTTTGTGCTGGGTGTAAAAACTCCACCCAAACAGGACACAGGGTCCATGGCTTCCCTATGAAGGACAAGGCAACCCTCAGACAGTGGGTACAATTTGTCCGGGTTAGGCGAGCAATTTTTTCAATGACCTCCGTCACCAAAAACTCGAAGATCTGCAGCGCGCATTTCAAGGAGGAGGATTACGACTTAGGGGATATCAGGATGGTTTCTCTTGGGCTGAAGAGGCTGAGCCAGGTACAGCTTATTCGTACCACCGTGCCGTCTGTGCACATGCACCTCTCTGCCTGTCCTGTCCCAAGACCAAAAGCTCTAACATCGGTGCTTACGTTAGCTATCCCTGTGTATACTACATAACGTGTTTCTCCTCCACTACAGCCATGATCAGTCTGACATCAGAAAAGCCATTTCGTGACTCATGAATATGAACCAAAATTAAAGGGCAATGTAAAGAAGCTTGTCATATTTAGCTAGTTAGCACCTAGATATTTAGCTAGGTAGCGCCTTGGCTAAAGTTAGTGTTTGCTAAGCGACTTTCACATCAGTGTGTGTGTGTGTGTTTCATTTAGCTGCTTGATTTTAAAGTGGATGGAATTTGACTTACGGTTTTCTTTCATATGTATTTAATGATGATCGCGTTGTTGACCATTTTCATTTTCTTTGCGCAAGATGTTGACAGATGCCTCAAAACAGGAGACCACGGACAGTGTCGGGGCTGCAATAGATGACCCCTTGCCCTCCTCCTCCACTTGTGACACAGTGAGACAATGTAATTTGAAGCCCCCTGGAATGTCTCATGGTAAATCTTGGGTATTTCTGGGATAATTCAATGTTTGAGAGGTTGATATGCTGTTTAAACACAAACGTTGCCAAATTGTATGCATGCAGGACATTTGCATACACGTTGATGAAATTAAAACAAAGTTTAGACAAAAACATAACCTCTTAGATTTGCCATTATTGTCATATGTGTGGGTATGTTTACTGCCTCTGCCACAGCTGTGCAAGTGAACCTTAAGCCCAAGATGGTCAGTGTGGGAACTCAAACAACTTTCAGGATGCAAACTTCCACCCCCCTCACTAGTCCTGAACACAGAAAACGCGAAGCAGCCGCCACGCAACTGACACGCAGCAGAAACGCCACGCTCACGCCACACAGCCAGTGTGTCACTGGCCTTACTCTGACAATGTCATCATGTTCTGCTTGCTATATTTCCTATGCAGGTTAATCTCATGTGTGTTTCCATTTAAATACAAGAAATATTTGACCAGTAGTGTACAGTACTTACTCTATATTGAATCCTTATTTACTGTTGATTTTTTTTTTACATATGCATCATGTGGTTACCAGCGTTTCTGGCAAAACCAGCCGATCCTACACAGGAATACCCAGCCTGCAACCTCCTTTTAAGTGGGGCCATTCATTTTACTGGATGTTTGACCTCCCAGACGTTGCGAATGATGACCCTGTTTGGCCTTCAGTGCATCAGCGTGAGCCCCTACTTTTGTCATTAGTGCCATTACATGATCCCGGTCATCATTCAGGCCTGGCAGAACGATCAGGTCAAGAGTCTGAGTGACCTCAAGGCAATGGATGGAGGCCTAGTTGTTGCTGGTGACTGCAGGTAAAGCAGAATTGTTTATTCTATGGCATTACTTAATTTTACATACAACCTGGATTCTATATCGCAGATGACTTGGTGGATTGTCTTTACAGACACTGGTTAATAAAAACTTGAAACAAAACTCAAATTTGTAATTATCTCCAGGTCTGATTCTCAAGGGGGCTCTCCAAAGTATGGCTCATACTCGTTGATAGAGAAGAAAGTGAACAAGGTGGTGGATGTGCAACTTGTTCAGATAAGCCTGATATCATACGACAAAGAAATTAAGTCTGTGTACTGCAACTTATTTAGCACGTTTCCACTACTACAACCATGCATAGGGCTTTATCATGTCTTTTATCATTATAATGCTTGGACCAGCAACCCTCTGGTTTGTTCTTTTGCTGACGCACTGATGGCCAGACAGTGCAAGCATCCACAAAGGTTGCTTTCTACTCTTTAGGTTGCCAAACGGGTGAGACAAGAGCTGTGTCCTGAGGGAACACGGCATTATTTTGATGTGTGTCACATTGGGAAAAGTATGAACTATCTAGCTGTCTGTCTGTCTGTCTGTCTACATATCTTGGTCTTTGCAGGCTCAATGGTAGCAATAAAACTGGAAAGCATTGTCACAAAGACGTCCTTACTGAAGGATGTGAGACAGCTGTCTCCACAGCACCAGACTTTCTCCCTTGAAGCCTTCCACTCCCTCATCCTACACTTCGCGCCCAAGCACACTGGATTTTCATACCTAGGCATGTATAGTAGGTCAGTGCTCTGCAATGGAATTCATAATGCAGTATTTTATCATACATGCACAAGAATTTTGTTTCAAATGTGTTTGCAAATTTGCTATTCTGTAGACTTCTCTTAGCGGCACTACATTATAACTTCAATGCAAACAGAGAGACCGCACGAAGAAGCGATGGAACAGAGAAGTTTTGCGTGCGATACCCACAGTTTAGAAAAGGTGCCTATGTAGTGCGTCCCATCAAAGAGAAGGCTTCATACGGTAAACCGTGTCATGCGGTTGTATCATATTTTGACATGGAGATTGAGACATCTCATCAGTGACGGCAATCTTTAAACAGTATATTATCATTATTATGTCTCTAGGTTATACAACATCATTAATCAAGGCCCTTTGGGAGAGCTACGCACAATCACCAAAGGCTCTTCAAGAGGTTAGCGCCAATCTGTCAGCCTGTACACCCGCCCCCATCGCCAAATCCTTCGAACAAATTCCTAAGGAGGAGGCCATCAGCCGCTATCAAGGCTACTACTTTGTGTGCTATTTATTGCTTTGGTTTTTTACTTTGTTGTTTGCACAAGATCATTCCTTTTTTGTCTTTGTAAGAACCATTAATTGTAGCTGGTGGTGGGACCTCGCCGCTATTGTGCCTACTGTGTGTGCTCCATGTGGTTTTACAAAAGGTTCTGCATGCTGCATGTTTTGAGCTCTGTCTGCGTGCTCTGGTTTTCTTTTTCTTTTGTTTGCATGAAATTTCTTTTATCTAATTTAGATTAACAACATAGTTTACCAATCATTGTACCTGGTGTGCGCTTCTGTCTTGGGTCATTATGTGTCTGCTCTATGTGCTTTCGATGTCACTGCATGTATGTATGCATGTATTTTGTGTGTGTGAGCGAGAGAGAGAGAGCAACCCATCAGCTGACCCGCATGTAAGACCACAGTATTGCAAGGTAATTTGTTGATTTTTTTTTGTGCCTAACCCTTGAGTCTTTTCAGATTTGTTTATTTCATCAGGACTTACAACTGGTCTCTCTCTTCTGTGATGTACTCCCATTACTTGGGATAAACTAATAAACTGTTTTTATTGGAATTCACGTTCGGTGTATTGTTTCATTTTAAGGGCGGTTAAGTGATCACAACAGAACAAGCATGACTTAAATCTTAAATCTTAAACTGAAAAATACAAAATTTCACGTAATTATATACATAATTCATTTTCATTCAAACGAGGCCATTGAAAGCCATGATAGGTTTCGTCACCACTATGAAATTGTTGACTGACAACTGAAACCAGACAGGAGGGTAGAGGCTTCCTTATATGCCTGCCAAGAACTCCATATGCCCAGCGTATAGTCTGCCTGTATGCAGTGTACCGGTATTGCCTAGGGATGAGTATGTTGGAAACATGTTTTACTTAATAGTAAACAAACAATTAACATACTCGTGCGTGCTGGCTTGAAGAGGACCATGATCCTGCCTGAAATGGGTGTATGCTACACAAATGGATTCGGGCAGCATGCTTCAAATCCTGGATGCTGAGTGAGGCATGTTACATCTACACACAAAAACGCACTCACTTCGCTACAGCACAAGCTTTCCAGCGCAGTTTCCATGGGACGGCACCGCCCACACAAGCACCTGCCAAACACAGCGACAGACACGCGGCTACGTTTGCAACAACATTTTCACCGGAGGAAGAGAGAAGCGCTTAGAAACGCCCATATAGCTAGCATGATGTCTTTTATTTCTAGATGACAAAGACAAAATTTACCAGTACTTTACTACGAAACTATGACAAAGGTTAACGGTACTTCTCTGAACTAACGTCATGATCACTGCCACTAAATATAAAGTTATTGTGCACTGCTGCTCGTAGACTAGTTCCAGTGCTCATTGCTGCGTTGCTAAATGATAGCAACTCACCAGGACACTTCACCAACTCTCCACTCATTTTCCACGGATCATGCATTTAATTAGCTTTAACGGACATCAGTTTTTGGCAATTCCTCATTTGCCCTCTCACGTCTGGCTGGTTCAAAATGATAAGGCGGCGGGCCATCATACATGTTGCCACCTCTTCCTCACCCCAGTCAGTCGCCATAGTTTCAATATTAGGCTGAAGCTACCTTTCCTCCACTTCTCCCCAGTGTGACGTCATCGCCGACTTGCGGAAAAAAAAAACGTTAATACCAAAAACGTAAAAAAAAAAGGTCTTTAAGACCATTTTTGAGACATTTTAAAAATGATATACATATCTTGAGTGATTTATGTACCCATTAATCGACAGTGGTGGTTAACCTGCAACATGGCCTTTAAAGGTTTTCATTTCAGAAGTAAATAAAAATTTTAATGTTACACCAAATATTTGTTTGCTTAGGCTAATTATGCATTTCTTTATTCCAATTAAATGTGTGACGTCATAACTGCTGTCCAGTGTGGAGGCAGGATCGCAGGTTGATGGCAGCATTAGTATTTATCTGGCCATGTGATCTCAACATAACTGTCCACATGAGCCAACCCTCTCCATGTCAAATAAAACCACTTTAAAATTGGATATTATAATAAGACTCAAATCAATGAGTTCAGCTTTGAGAATGAAAACCAACCTGTTTGTTCCCCAGTATCCTCATGTTTGACTATGAATGCTTTTTCAGTCTTAATGTCTTCTTTCTCCCCTTTAATAAACCTAATTTTTGATTGTTCCTCAGAATCTTCATGTTTGACACTGAATGTTTCTTCAATCTTCAGGTCTTCGCTCTCCTCTTTAATAAGCGCCATCTTTGTTTGGTCCTCAGTATCTTCTTGTTTCATGCTAAATACTTCTTCAATCTTCATGTCTTCACTCTCCACTTTAATGAACGTCATCTTTCTTGATACGTGGATCTCAGCTGCTTCACCAGTTTTTCTGTGTTTGGACATGGTCATATTTAAGATGAGAATAATTATCAGAAAGAAAAATAAATACAAAATTCTACATCTGTGCAGTTCAGCAGTCGGCATGATAGTTAACGGACTGATTACAAACACTGAAAACTAGCACTACAAATAAATGAAACTATTTATATTGAAACTTATTTGGCATTTAATAATTTGTAGATCATATTTAACGATTACACATTAAAACATCTGTGATTAGCTTGTAAAAGTTGTAGTTTTAAGTGTCTGTTGTGCTCGTTGCATTTACACTGTTTTGATCAGCATGTGACGTCAGCTTGCGGTGATTCCAGCGGTTCGAATCACTGAATCATTTTGAAAAACAATTAATCTTATCAGAACTCGCCCGTGGATTCAAGTTTATGATAAGCAGATATACAATATACGGAACGAAATTAGACGCACCGTTTCTATTACTCTTGTGTTGATGTGCTCTAGTCACAAAATAGTGCTTTAGCGTTAGATAAAGCTTCATAACATTACATTCAATAATATTTCATTCATTTTACATCGCTTGTAAAAAGAGGGAGGGAGTGAAAGGCCGAATTCTCTGTATCGATATATACATAAATTGTCAATACTTAAAACGCAAACCTTTCTTCAGTCGAATCACCGGAGTGCAGCGCAGCCTTATGACGTCACACGTCAGTCCAAAATAAAAGTCGGTATAGCGCATAAATATGTACATACAGGAAATATTGATTTTTTGATCTTTTTTTTTTGTCTAAAATAAATGTTTTAGTGCAGAAACCATTTAGTTTATAGATAGAATTATTTGAAAAAAAAGAGACTATCTGTAAAAGAAAACCAGTTTAATTATGCACACATGAAAATAAGGAGTTCACGTCCAGCTTCATGGACAATTATATATCACTTATAAATGATTAAATACAAAATAACAATAGTGTTTATTGAGATTGACGTGGTTTGGAATTGGTAAAATGTGCTTGGAAAAAATATATGAAGAATATCAACTTAATTATGCACGCTGTGCGTATATTACATATTTTATTTGTTATTTACTTATCTTGCTATTTAATCGTGCATTTATAATTATGATTTTTTTTATGTTTCTAGATGTGTCAAAGAACATTTTGTCACCGACTTCTGTCAATTCTATCTTCAAAGAAACCACATACAGTACACACTAAATTAAATTTGAGACATTTCGCTCACTTTGCTAGAATAAAACAGCATTGCAAAACTACAAAATATTTGAAGAAAAACACCATCTTTTTTAAATTTCAGACAGCAAGAAAACACCAAATAAAGTTATATGAACTATATACAACCCTTTCAGCTGCTGAAAAAAAATAAACAACTGTATATACTGACAAAAAAAAAATGTTTTTGGTCTATTAAGTAAAATGTGGCTTTTAATAGGTATGTAGTATGCACCTGGTACATTTTTTAAAAGTCCAATTCTAAACTTTTTATGGTTGCTGCAAACATTAACTTGATACAACCTATTTTAATAGGATGCGAGGGGAACGAGTGGTGGCAACGGGATTCCTACCTCAGCCAACAGATCACCAAAGGCACATATCACTTTTAAAGTAGTTTATTAAAGAGAAGTGAAATGAATATAAGGAGCATTAGCTTCGGAGAAGCCCAAGGCCAAAATAAACAAAACTACTATTAAAATAAAATGAAGATATAATTGACCTGACTACAAAGAAAAGCATAAACAAAAAAACACATCACAAAATTAGATCAAAATAAATGGCAGACCCCTTACGCTCCCAGAATTGTTTTAGTATAACCAGAATAAATCACATATGAAGAACAATGAACAGCAACCATGAAGCTGTTGGTGATCTGTTGACAGAGACTGAATCTGGAGCTCCTCACGCCACAGCTCTCCTGTGTCGGTAGCGCTGCCCTTTTTAAAGTCATCCGCTTCAGGATCCACCAATCACATTCCTTGATGAACAGCCAACAGGCCTATTTAATGTTTGTAAAAATTCAGGATGTGCGCACATCATGGTTGCAGAAAACCCGAAAGTAATAACCAGTATATAGAATATTTTGCTTTGTTACATTTTTTTTTTACATGTTGACCGCATATCACAGCAGCTTTTCACCCAGCGATAAGCAGTTATTTAAAAAAATTGACGTTACTGAGTGGGATACATTTTATGGATCCATTTGCCATAGCACCTGGTCAGTGGTTAACTGACGAAACGAAATGGCCAAGCATCCAGTGACCAGAGATATATAATTACCTGACTGACACCTCAAGTGTATATACTCAGGAAAAGCTAAAAGTGTATAAGTCTCTTGATGCGTACAACTTTGTTCTGTGTGGTCATGTCCAAGACACAAAAATTCACGTCCATGAAATCGAAAACTTTGTAGAGCTGAAGACTGAGGTTCTGCAAAGCCAAAGACAGGGCAAGAATTATACAAGGCCTGGGATATCGTCAACAAGTCAAACAACCGTATTCTTACCGCAAACTGCACCTGTATGGCTGGGTATGTAATCATATGTTTACAGACTTAAATGTTATAATTTACCCAATTCAGTAAATGTCAGCAATTTAAGCAAACTAATAATAAGGGTTGTTCTAGCCTAAGCCACAATTTAAACCATTGTTTCATACATTGTACCATTTCGTGCAGGTTAGGGTCATGCTGCAGCCATGCAGCTACACTTATGTTTAAAGTTGAACTGTGGGTCAGGTTAGGGAAGACTGAGAAAAGTTGTACTTCACGGAAGAATATGTGGCTCAACCCATCGAAGAGAGAGGTTAAACCAGCCAGTTCAGCAGAACAAAGAAATTTTTACAGGTTTGTAATAACATGTGAGTGAGTAAATGATGACAGAATTTTCATTTTTGGGTGAACCTATAAGCAGTTTATACATTGGAACACCTGTAGTTCAATGCTTCATTTACTTCCATTGCTGAAATGAATTAATTAACACTTATTTTATTCTGTAATCAGAACTGATAAATGAAGTCATAACAGAACTGAAACTACTGGCACCTAAATCAGCTGTGGACTTTAGTGACACAGATTCTGCATCAGAATCTGAGACCAGAGACCTGCCAGAGCCACTTGTAACTTTCTATGATGCCAAGCTGAGATGCCTCTGCCAAAAGAAAAACAAGACCTTTGATAGACTGGGGAAAGAGTTAAGTAATGAGCAGTGTGTAAACCTTGAGCTTTAAAATCAGGCCCAATCTCAGGCCTGGTACACACACAGAAGTGGAAGGATAACAAGCACAACCCTTCATCGTGCACGCACTGCAGTAACTGAGACTGCTAAAACAAACCTTGTAAAACAGGTAATGCACTACGACAAACGGGTTGTACGGTGACCCGGCAGTATGTTGGGGAATAGATATGGAGGACACTGTCAGAAAACAATACACAGAAATAATGAAGGCACAGCATCTCAACTTTGACGTGGAGCTTTGCGGTCTTGTTGTGCAGCCAGACAAACCACATCTTGGGGCAAACTGTACCTGTTGTGGGAAAGCAACTGTAGAGATTAAGTGCCCATACAAATACCGTGATGGAGGAGTAGTGAGGACATAACAGTTTTGCTAAGACAAAACTCTATACAACTGAAGAAGAACCATGAAAACTACCATCTAGTTCAGCTCCACATGTTTGTATGCAACATCCACTATTGTAACTTTGGTGATGCAGTTGATAATGACATCTTGCTTTGTTCAAACCACAGAGATGAAGAAATACTGCAAGCAGTCCTGCCTAAAGCTGAAGTGTTCTTCAAACAGAGCGTTTTGCCTGAGCTGTTAACGCGCAGCATGGATCCACTGATGCAAGCACCTACACTCTGCTCAGTGTCAAAGATGATTGTCTGTGCAAAATGCAAGAACCATTTCCACTACACGTGTGCCCGTAGGTATTGTGAACAAAAAACTAGATTAGAAAGTTTAACCTGGGCTAATGAGAAGAACTGGACTATTGCCCAGTGGTCCAAAGTCCTCTTTTCAGATGAGAGCAAGTTTTGCATTTCATTTGGAAACCGAGGTCCTAGGAAGGGTGGAGAAACTCATAGCCCAAGTTGCTTGAAGTCCAGAGTAAAGTTTCCACAGTCTGTGATGATTTGGGGTGCAATGTCATCTGCTGGTGTTGGTCCTTTGTGTTTTTTGAAAACCAAAGTCATTGCACCCGTTTACAAATAAATTTTGGAGCACTTCATGCTTCCTTCTGCTGACCAGCTTTGTGAAGATGTTAATTTCATTTTCCAGCAGGATTTGTCACCTGCCCACACTGCCAAAAGCACCAAAAGTTGGTTAAATGACCATGTTGTTGGTGTGCTTGACTGGCCAGCAAACTCACCAGACCTGAACCCCAGAGATAATCTATGGAGTATTGTCAAGAGGAAGATGAGAAACAAGAGAGTAAACAATGCAGATGAGCGGAAGGCCACTGTCAAAGAAACCTGGGCTTCCAGACCACCTCAGCAGTGCCACTAACTGATCACCTCCATGCCACGCTGCCATTGAGGCAGTAATTAAAGCAAAAGGAGCCCCTACCAAGTATTGAGTACATGTACAGTAAATGTACATACTTTCCAGAAGGCCAACACTAAATTTTTAGTTGTTCTCAAGCTGGCCTCTGCTCACTCAAGGCAATTTCGTTGAGAAAGCAAAACTACTTTGTTTGGCCTTCCAAAAGAGGACATGACTTATAATGGGTTTATGTCTCATCGCTCGACCGGACAGGGCATCACAATATGTTAATGAGTGTAACATTTCCGTCGCACGTTTGAGGTATTTGGCCAATCACAATGCACTGGATAACTGCCCAATCAGAGCACATCTTGCTTTTCAGACTAATGAGCTTTGTAAAAAATCAACACATTTCAGAAGTTGAGGCATAGAGGAGAAACAATAATGTACAGTATGTGGAGAATAACGTTTTTTTTTTTACCTTAAACCGCAATAACTTAATTACACCAAATACAATAATTTTCTTTTTTTCTTTTGAGTCATGTTAGATTGCTTCAGGTGTGGGGATGAAGATGACAGCTCCCATGATTCCACACTCAGTCACGGCATCATCAAACTATGTTACTTGGTCTTTGTTTATTTTAAGTATGTGCCCTCTAGCTTCGAAAAATTAGATATTGTGCCTTTAAGAAATAAAAATTCAAGTGATTGAACTGGTGCCTTTTTGTCCATTTAACCAACTTTTGGTGCTTTTGGTAAGGTGGGCAGGTGCCAAATGAAAGCCAAAATCATCACTATTAAAAGAACCAAAGACTTTATTGAGATGCACCTGTGTAAACAATATATGCTGTATAGAATATAACTTGACTTTACATCTGACACAATTTTTTTTAATGACAATAGCATTAAATGAGTCTTGCAACTCCACCTGAGAACATATTTGTATTTCACTAAAGATAAATCACACTGCAGTTCAACATTTATTTTACTGATGTCCTTTTATTTATACAATTTCAATTACACTGAAACATTTTCTCAGACAGACAGAAATCAATTGTTTAACAATGCTTTTTTTAGTTATTATATAAAAACTGTAAAAAGTTGCAAAGCTAAAAAAAAAAAAAAAAATCTCAAAGGTCTTGGGACAAATAAAATTTTGACAATAGCTAAATACTACAGCAAAGCAGAAGATCAGGTGCAACCACAAGTTCATATATACACAAGACAAAAAAGAAAAATTCACAAGTCAAAATATGTATATGCAAATTTAAAAGAAAAAAAGCAAATGGTTTTTAAGGTGGACAATCAGATTTGGGGCACATTCAGCTTTGGTGTGAACATAACCTTGATTTTACTTAAATACATTTTTCTGGTGCCATTATAAATTGCGGAGCCATTTAAATCATTTTCCACTGGATTAACATGCATGTCGTCTCATATCTGCATACATTTTCAGGTGTATCTGTAAAGGCCACTTCACACTGCACCAACAGACAGGAACCGACAATTGTTTTTGGGTTTTATCTGTTTTGTGTTAATATTATTAGTGTCTGCTGGAGCTCATTTTCACTGACTGAACATCTAGATTGTGTTGGTTTGTCCGAGAAGTGCCATCTGTACTCTGTTGGCGTGGTGTGAATTGGCCTTAAATGTGATGGCAAAATATTTTTTTGCTTACACTAATTCCATTTAAACTGCCTTCCTCCACAGTGAATGCATGGATGCTTTATTTTTTTAACTGCTCATCTTTCCACTCTCAGAGCACTGCAATTTCTTTCCACAATGTGTTTGAAAATGAAGTTTCTTTTCTTTGTCTTTATTTGTGAAACTCTTCTCACACTGAAGATATGTGAAAGGCTTCTTTCCAGTGTGAAATCTCGTGGATTTTAAGGTTGTTTTTGATTGAAACTGTCCACATTGATGGTAGGTGAAGTATCTGTTAGATTTGGTCTTGTTCGTTTCATCTGTATGGACTTTTTTGCAGCTATGAAATCATGTCTCTAATATCGATCTTTCTCTTCCGTTTCTTCCAGCTATTTATTATCTTTTATTACCATCAGATCTAAAGTGAAAAGAGACAAATACAATGTTAACAGCAGTTAAAAGAGTTCAAACGTCAAATCCAACACTGCAACATAACAGTGTTATTATAGACCGGTCCTGATCTGCCACTCATGTCTAAAATGAGACAAAGAATCCTCTTCACTATACACTGGAACTTGTCAACCGTTTCAGTCAAGATTTGAGCACGAGCATTTGATGCACGACTGTCTTTTGGCATCCAGTCAGGAGTACCTTTCTCTTCTAAGGCTATTAGATCATTTGACAACAAAGATTAAAACATTGTTTTGATTAACTTAATAATTATGTTGAATATAATTCTCAGTAAGTATTAGCATGGATTAGGTCAAATCTATCCAACTACTAATATGTTCTGTAAAAAATAAATGTCGCAACAAAGACAAGTATGGAGTGCCACAAGGCTCAGTATTTGGTCCTCTGCTTTTCTCTTAGTATATGCTGTCCCTGAGGGCCATTGTCATTAGAGCTCTGTGTAATGCTAAAGAATCTAAGTTTTCCACAAAACCTTTGTTGTAGATAATGAAAATAATCACCAATTAATTTCATTGTTTACTAATCATGTCTGCAGGCAATGAATGAAAACAAAATCCCCAGTCAAGTCACTTTACAGTAGTGAATAACACAGTTTGGAGGTTTAAGGACTCTTACCTGTCTTTTCATGTGTGAATCAAGGGTTGTTTTCTGTCTGAAATGATTTCCACACTGATGGGAAAGTCTTCTCTTGAGAGTGAACTCTCAAGTGTGATTTCAGATTTCCATTTTGTAAGAAAGTATCACCACACAGTGGGCAGATAAACCGCTTCTCTTTAGTGTGAAGTTTTATATGACTGTAGAGGTTTACTTTACTATTGAAACTCTCTCCACACTGATTACACATAAAACAATTCTCTCTTGAATGTATTTTTCGCAAGTGGTTATTAAGGCTTTCTTTAAATTTGAAACCCATTCCACACTTGTCACATGTGAATGGCTTTACTACAGTGTGAATGTACAGGTGATCTTTAAGATTTCCTTTTTTAACAAAACTCTTTCCACACTGTTGGCATGTGAAAAGCTTCTCTCCAGTGTGAATCTTTGTGTGCTCTTTAAGGTTTCCTTTTTTAGTGAAACTCTTTCCACACTGTTGGCATGTGAAAGGCCTCTCTCCAGTGTGAATTTTTAAGTGCTCCTTAAGGTTTGCTTTAAATTTGAAACTCTTTCCACATTGATGACAACTTTTAGATTCAGAGTTTGGAGACAAATTTGTTTCAGTCGATGTGGATTTTTCTACAGCCGCGAAAACATGTCTCTCACATTTACTCTCCTCTTCTATTTCTTTCAGTTCTTCATTCTCTACTTTCAGTGCCATCAGGTCTAAAGTGGAAAAAAAAAATACAAAAACGAGTTAAATAGCAGTTTAATGGCTTAATGCAACGGACATCAAAACTAAGTTAAAATATCAAAACTAATATCATGCTACAAAACAAATTGCTGCACAACTAGTAAAATTATGATTGAACCACTGATTTCACATTTTAACAATCTCCTTACTATTTTTTTGGACCTGAAAACATTTCAGTTACATTGCAGTCTATGGAAGAAAATAATTTTTTTTAAGAAAATCTTAATTTGTGTTTCGAGGATAAACGAATGTCATTGTTCAAATGGTTTTTGGGTGAACTATCCCTTTAAGAATAGTAATGAACAAAAAGCAACAAGCTACATTTTGTTCGAGGTAAAAAACGGTCATCACAGCCATGTACATGTTCTGTTCATTTCTATTCATGTATTCTATGTCTAAATCATCTGTTGGAATGCCACTCCCATGTATACGCATACAACAGTTAATAGAAGCTAGCAATTATGGTTTATAAAGTTCTTAATACCGTGTTTTCCGGACTATAAGTCGCACTTTTTTTCATAGTTTGGCTGGTCCTGCGACTTATAGTCAGGTGCGACTCATTTATCAAAATTAATTTGACATGAACCGAGAGAAATTAACCAAGAGAAATGAACCAATACAAAACATTACCGTCTCCAGCCGCGAGAGGGCGCTCTAATGCTGCTCAGTGCTCCTGTAGTCTACACTGAAGACATAGAGCACCCTCTCGTGGCTGTAGATGGTAATGTTTTCTCTTGGCTCTTGGTTCTAAATAGATGCGACTTTTATGTTTTTTTTCCTCGTCATCACGTATTTTTGGACTGATGCGACTTATATTCAGGTGCGCGTAGTCCAAAAAATGTATCGATTCACTTCAAGATGCCTTTATTACTGCTATTGTGTTGTTGGACCCAAATGTAGGCTTTCAATTCTCAACCACTGTGTTCCATATGCAACTGACATAGCAATAGGATTTCGGTACAATAACGAGTATTTTTTGTGTTGTTTTTCACATTATTTCAGGTAACTGGTATCAATCTCAGACTGGTTTGGCCAGGTCTTCTTAGGTAAATGAAAACCCTGCTTAAAGAGATTGTTCCACATTATTAATCACTTACAATTTTTTGACAGTTAAATAATCTCGATTTGCTTTTTAGCAAAATATTGTTTGTTTTGATGCCTTTTGCAAGATCTTGCATTTTTTTATACTTTTCATCTTCAGGATGATCTTTCTTCCTCACCATACTCCATGAGAACTGGGACTTGCTTAATAATGTGGAAACAACCCAACTTTAAGTAGGGTTTCCATTTACCTAAGAAGATCTGGCAAACTATTGACCAAACTAGTCTGAGATTAATACCAGCTACCTGAAATTATGTGAAAAAAAACCACAAACAAAAATCTGATTCATTATTGTACCAAAATCCTATTGATGTCACTTGAATAATTATTTGATACACAGTGTAAATCAAGAGAAGAGTCAATCTTGGGAGAACCAATTACTATAGTATATCGGCATTTAACCCCCTCAAGTCAACCATACTTAGTTTAAATGTCACATTCAAATGTTTGTAATTGCTGTGCTTAAATGGAACCTGCATCTTCCTACTGCAGGTGTGAATGCAACCAGGAAAATTAGTTCTTGGAGAACTACCCTGGTGGCGAAAGCTCCAATGTTCTACAGGTGCCTCTTTATGGTCACATTTGCAAAAGTAGTCATGTCATAGGCTGTCTACACTGAACGCAACCATTTCAATTCATTTGAATTTTGTGTCAGTATGTCATAAACAGAACGAGGCATCAGTTGACAGCATCACTGATTATAACGGGTTCTATAGTGTTTTGTTGCACCGCTCACGTCTGGTGTAGACACAGTGATAGCCACGCAGATACACACTGAACTCCATTCATTTCCATGTCTATTTGTGCCTGAAATGATACGCATGCACAAAATTGTCAAAATTTATGGCTCAGCAAGCATTCTTGTGAACACCGCTGCTTATGGCTTAAGTGAAGGTAAACAAGTGACTTGCCCGAAACATATAAAGCACTGTTTATTTCATGTGTATATTTGTTCTATTATATTCACCTATGCTTTGAATTTGTTTATTTTCTGTGCTGATTTACTCACCTACAAAGTAAACCCAATCATTGATTTGGTTTTTTTTCCAAAAAGAGCTTTTGGTGTCATTTGGTGATTTTTTTTTTTTTTTTTTATATAATCACAACGTGAGTTTTGCGCCTTAATTGGTGCAGTGGTTAACCAGAAAAATTAAGGTTGCCGATCCACATGTCCACATGAGATGACCCACTCCATTTCGAAATAAATTTGCTTTACAGAGCAGGTCATATGGGTTTTTGAAAAAACATATCTTTCTGGTTTATAATGTAGCTATGCATTATAAAGATATTGTCTCTCAAAAGAGAGAGTCGATTCTGAATCGCCTTAACGAGTCATCGTATTTTCGAATCTTTTGCCTGTTCTGTCACTGGGTAATATATTTGCATAATCCCTGCGAAATATGAACAGAGTATGACCTGCCCACAAACACTTCCGCTATTAGTCTGTTTACATCATGTTGAGAAGATGCGGTGTTCAAGGATACCACAGAAATATGCATTTAAACCTGCTGTAGGGAACTTCAACACAATATTAGGACACTTTAAAATACCTTATGACCTGCTCTTTGTTTTGGACACTCATAATAAAAATCAGGGCTGGGTTTCTATTCCAAAAATAATGGATTCCTCGATTCCAAGGCGTTGGGAATCGAGAGTCAATTCCATCAAGGGGAATCAACTCCTCATTTAGAGGCTTTTTCAGTTCAAGAAAGCTTATCTATGGGAGTCTCTCAAACGAAAGGCTACATCCGACAAAGGCTGCACACATTTAAATTCACGAAAATAAACAAAGAAATGAGTCGGTACTGATCATTTGTATTTTAGGGTGTATTTTAGACTTTTTGTATCATCATCATAAAAAAAAAAAAAAATTCAGCTTCATATTATAGGAAGGATACATTATACGACCTATCCTGCAATCATCGTGGTGAGATTAGGTTCCTTTAATAAAGAAAAAAGAAAAAATATATAATATGAATTGGAAAGAATCTAACGCAACAGTGAGGAATCAATTCAGGATCAGGAATTGGAATCGATTCCAAAAACTGTGCAATCGAACAGCCCTAATAAAAATATTCGGTAAAGCTGGGCCCGGTTCCCCAAAACGTTCTTATCGCCAAGTAGTGCTTAACCTATTCCTTAACCTCTCTCTTAACCTTATGGCACGATTCCCGACACGTTCGTACTAGTGCTGTCAATCGATTAAAAAAAATTAACTAATTAATCGCACAATTTTTTTAAAATTAATCGCGATTAATCGCAATTAAAAGACTGAAACTTTTTGGATATGTAAATGTAAAATGTAAATAATTAATGTAAACTCAAGACAAAGAAACTATTTAAATTCAAAATATGATTGTTTATTGGAATTTTTGTTTAACTTGTAACACAGATTTTCTCATGTAAACAACATACCTGCAATAAACCATCAATATCCTCCAAATTAACTGTTGGCTTGAAAGCCATATTTATTACAGAAATAAAAACACAGGTATGCAAGTACCATTTGAATTTCAAAACAATCAATGCCAATAAAAAACAAAAATGATTTCCATGTTGAATTCTAAGTGGACTGCAAAAAAATTCCAAAGTATAGTCATTGCCAGTGCTTTAAGTGGGCCGGTACGCACCTGTACTCAGTACCGCCACTTCCCAAATATAGCTCTTGAGCTTACCGCCACCTCTCCGTGCGCCCAGAACGTGCTTGTAGCGTACCGGTACGCTCATTTGGACATCTGTTTTAATAGAGGTTTTAATCTTTTACCTGCACTGCCGATTTTCAGAGCGCCCTTCACAATGCAAGCTTCCTAATTCATCCCACCCAGAGCAGAAACTACATTACCCATTCACCCTTAAGTTATACAAGTGAATAGCGCATGTGTCGCTTTTCCCACTGTTAAGTGTCAACAACTCAACGTGGCCGGAGAAGGTGTGTGAAACTCGTTGTGAGTTATACTAAAGCAAAATCTTGAGTATTTATTGTCTGATAAACATTAAAAACTGTCTGCGGAGGTTGAGTCGTCCTGCAGCCCCCGCTGGCTGTTCATTGGCTGCAGCATCTTTTTTTTTAAGTTCTAAAAAAATACCGTAGACGGCAAGGCACAAATTTAGATATTCATTTATCTAATTAATCTATAGCCTATGCACAAAGACAATATGATCTTTTTGTCCCCTTTTTGTTTTAAAGCTTGATGAAGAGAGAGAGCGCAAGTTGCTGCAGCTGAGGAGGACAGTGATGCATGCGTACAGGAGTGATTGACAGTTCGCGGCACTGTGTACAAAAAATACTCCGCTACACAATTATTTCGTTATTTTCGTTTAAGCTTATTAACGTTAGCGTTACAGAAAGGTCTGATTTACGCACTGTTACAGTCATTTTTTTTTTTTTTTTTTATAAACAATGACATTTGAGTTCATGATTTTAATGTTGCTGTTTCTTGTGGCAGACTAAATGAAGAGCAATGTTTCTTGTGGCAGACTGAAGAGTAATCCGGCAGAGTTTTATACTGAAACTTTCCGTCTAAAAGTCCTTCCTTGGTCTTATCCATATTTCTTTGCACGTTGAACACACATAGGCCACAACTGGAAATAAAAAAAAAACTGCAACCGCGTTAATTGCGTTATTTTTTTTAACGCGTTAAATATTTCAAATTAATCGAATGCGTTAACGCGCTAATTTTGACAGCACTAGTTCGTACACTAAGTATATCTTCTGTAAGTCATACTTTCGTAAGGTTGGTCTGGACCATTCGTAAGCTCTCTTAGAGTTGTTTGAGCTCAAGACGCTACTGTACAGCAGTCTTTAGAAACCAGCGCAGCGAAGTACAAGTCAAACTATGGTATGCTGACTATGTTGTGGCTCAACAATGATTTTATGTTATTTATTAAGACTCATAATAAATTATGTTCGCAATGGACACAGGCCTATTTATGAAGTTAACTTTATGTGGTATCAGAACTAATATGGTGGTAATTAGCCTAATGTAATTAAAGCGAATTGGCAATCAATTTTTTGATAATTAAAATCTGGCAAACAATTTGGCTCCTGATGACTAAGATCTATAAATGGGTAATCATGGTTGTGTCCAGTAAGCGACCATAGCAGCGATCCAACGTGTCCTTGTATTGAATCAAAGACGGAGCCGGACGCGGAGCCGTTTAGTCCATGTCAATTTTTTATTCGGCAAAACTTAAGCCCTTTTGACATTTTGCCTGACGTGGCTATATTAAAAAAAAAAAAATCGCATCCAAAGACAACTCATTATGGAGCTGCTGGACCTTCTCAGACCGGCGCTTACCAGCCTAATGCAGTGGAATTGTGCTTTAAACCCTGAAGGCCAGCGCTACTTTTTTTATTTTTTGCTACAGAGAGATTCATCGAGGTCGTGGGAGAGGGCTACGGCCTAATCAAGACCTCGGTGTAGAGGTGCGTCCACACTGTCACCAACGCCATTCTGCGCCATGCCGGGGATTACATCCTGGTGGATGGCACACTCATCCCTATCGCCAATCCATCAGTGATTGATCAGCCGTAGGCTACTCATCACGAAAGGGAGACGTGGCCATAAACGTGCAGGTTATAGTGGACCACAGGGGTGTGATCCCCGACCTGTGGGTAATGTCCAGCAAAACTTCAACTTCCTCTGACGAGAGGCTTGGTGCCCTTTTTTTACGTTGCTTCCCAAACATATTCTGTATCTAACTCTCTCTCTCTCTCTGTTCATTGTAGATAGGTTGCTTTTTATTTAAAACATAAACCAATTGCAATCAATACCACATTAAACAGAAGTAACTGCAGCTGCTTGCCAATCAATTCTGATTGTAAAGTACCTTACCATTAATATAAAAGTGTTTTATATAATTTTAAGAAGTCATTAAACACATGTCAAGAGGAAGATTAGCGAGGGATCCCCGGTTCATCTAACCATCACAACATATCGTGTGAACATATTACTGACCATTTGATAATTTAATTTATAGTCTATATTCTACTGATAACTTAAAATATGTTAAAATAAATGTTACTATAATAATTTGAGGAATGTTTCATTTGCATAGAGCGTGTTGTCTTTCTTAACGCTGTATTGCACCATCGCTTGAAGTGGAAAATCTATTCATGACTAATCGATGCCAACTAATTCAGCACCCTCACTCGGGACAGCGCTCTTGTTACGTCGGATGTAAGAGGCAGCATGCTAAGAAGCTTCCTAAGGGACACTTCGGGGAACACTCTTAAGGACATAAACAACTTTGGTAAGATATATCTTTCGAGGTCTTCTTAGCATGCTAAGAGTGAGCGTTATCGGGAAACCGGGCCCTGGACATTTTAATAAGGATCAATTGACTGAGTTCAGCTTTGAGAATGAAAACCAACCTGTCTGTTCCTCTTCTTGTTTGACACTGAATGCTTCTTCGATCTGCAGGTCTTCACTCTCCTCTTTAATAAACGCCATCTTTATAATAGAGCGTCAAGTGCTCCTTAGTCACTTCACTGGGAATATTTCTGTGTCTGGAAAAAATAA
Source organism: Carassius gibelio (assembly GCF_023724105.1). NCBI lineage: Eukaryota > Metazoa > Chordata > Actinopteri > Cypriniformes > Cyprinidae > Carassius > Carassius gibelio. The sequence goes on along the minus strand of NC_068399.1, from coordinate 6,633,833 downwards.
ATCCAAAGTAAATCTCTCCTGTCAGAGTGGGAGTTAATGACCTAATTAACCAAATAAAAATAAATAAACACTCAAACCTACTGCCAAAAATGAACAAAAGAACACAAATTATACAAACACTTAAAACACACACAACAACAACAAAAAAATAACTCTTGTATTCAATATATTGTTAATCTTTGTATTATACTTGGCAAATTTTCTATTCAGAAGTGTAAATCTTTGGGTAAGAACCCAGTAGTAAATTTTTCTGGTTGACTATAATTCTTACATTTTTATTCTTTGATGGGCATAAAAAAAAAAAGTCATTCAAAAGTCAAAAATAAAATTGCTTTCGATGTTTAACCTTGTATAATTTCCCCCCTCTGGTTTGTTTTTTATTTGTTTGTTCTGAGATACTGAATTTGGGATTTTCCTTAGTGGTCAGTTATAATCATCAAAATTAAAAGAAATAAACATTTGAAATCTATCAGTCTGTGTGTAATGAATGAATATAATATACAAGTTTCAGTTTTTGAACGGAATTAGTGAAATCAATCTAATTATATGATAATTATATAATTATATGACCAGCACCTGTGAGTGTGTGAAATACACACACACACACACACACACACACCGGTACATATACATCACTTTGCTCAAAGCTTGGGTTTGGGTTCGTGATCTCTTAACCCAGAATAACACCTGCTCCGTCTTCACACGCGTTTGTGATTCACTAAAACTATGTTTTTGATTTCTTAAAAAGAAGGCTTAAACCCAACAATTCTTGTGATCTGATTAACGTAGCGATTATAACGTGATGCATATTTTCTGTTAGTTGCGTGTGAATGCGCTTTATTTCCAAAATAACATTCATTAACGTTGGATAAAGTGTTATACTCAATAACCGATTAATTCGTTTAACAGTTCTTGTGAAAACTGAACAGTCTGCGTCGATTTTAATAAGGCTTTTTCAATGCATAAAACACCAAACCTTTCTTCAGGCGAATCACAACAGATGCGGGAACGCGGCGCGGTCTTTTGACGTCATGTCGCCAGGCGCTTCTTCTTCGAGGTTTAACCACGGCTTGCATCAAAAAGCGTTGCTCCACCTTCTGGATTATTTTTGTGCAACGTTACTCAAGTTTATTTCCTCGAGCTTAACTTTCTCCGTAATAATCAGCGATGGACAAAGTACACAAACCAAGTACTCGAGTTAAAGTATACACTAGGTAAAATATTACTCCAGTAAAAGTACTCCCTTTACACTTTCACTTGAGTAAAAGTACAAAAGTATTTGCATTCAAATGTAACGTTACTTAAATATCCAAAGTAGCCTACTATGATTTATTATGGCTATAATATCCTGTTCTCATTTTTGTCACAAGACTCTTGCTTAATCATTATGTGAAAAGACTCTAATGTTATTCATAGCACACTAATCTATTAATAGAATGATATTAATTAGCCAGACACTTAAAAATATCCTGAGCTCAAAACCTTGAACCTAAAAAAATTCCTTTAGAATAAAATTAAATAAAAGGATTTCAGAGCAGTTTAAAATTCAATAATTAAACACAGGCTCACATGAGTTTTCTTTTACTTTTTTATTTTATTCTTGTATCTGAATGTTTTTGTGCATATATATATATATATATATATATATATAAACTTGCCACTTCCGATTAACTGTAAAAGGAAATTGTTTTTGTATCAGAAGAAACACACTTGCCAGTCACAGCTGCATATGTACAAAACTTGTGTATATACAGTACAGACCAAAAGTTTGGAAACATTACTATTTTTAATGTTTTTTTGAAAGAAGTTTCTTCTGGTCATCAAGCCTGCATTTATTTGATCAAAAATACAGAAAAAACAGAAATATTGTGAAATATTATTACAACTTAAAATGATAGTTTTCTATTTGTATATACTTAAAAAAATAATAATATTCCAGTGATGCAAAGCTGAATTTTCAGCATCATTACTCCAGCCTTCAGTGTCACATGTAACATCCAGTCTATCACATGATCATTTAGAAATCATTCTAATATTCTGATTTATTATGAGTGTTGGAAACAGTTCTGCTGTCTAATATATTTGATGAATAAAAGGTTAAAAAGAACTGCATTTATGAAAAAAAAAAAAAAAGTCTAATAATATATTTTCTTTACTATCACTTTTATCAATTTAAAGGGGGGGGGGGGGGTGCTATTTCATACATACTGAGTTTTTTACACTGTTAAAGAGTTGGATTCCCATGCTAAACATGGACAAAGTTTCAAAAATTAAGTTGTACGTTTGAAGGAGTATTTCTGTTCCAAAAATACCTCTTCCGGTTTGTCACAAGTTTCGGAAAGTTTTTTTCGAGTATGGCTCTGTGTGACGTTAGATGGAGCGGAATTTCCTTATATGGGTCCTAAGGGCACGTCTGCCGGAAGAGCGCGCGCTCCCGTAGAGCAGAGCAGAGAGAGCACAACAGACTTCACTGATCAGAGCGAGAGCATCGGGAAATGTCACAAAAGGAGTGTGTTTTTGGTTGCCAGGGCAAGACGACCCTGCACAGATTACCAAAAAAAAAACAGCATTAAGGGACCAGTGGATGGAGTTTATTTTTACAGAGCATCAACGGAGTTGTGCAAGTGTTTGTGTTGGTTCCCTGCATTTCGAAGATGCTTGTTCACAAGGCCCAGTTTGATGCCGGATTTGCACATCGTTTATTTCTTGAGGATAATGCAGTGCCAACGAAAAAGGGTCACGATCGTGTGTTGGAACCGCAGGCGGTGAGTAAAACTGCTTCAAATATCTCTGTGTTGTTAACTTAGCTATCGGCGTGTAAGCACATCAAGTAAACAACATGCGATGTTGTCATCAAACTGCACTTTCCACATGTACAGCTTAAAAAAAAAAAAGACGACGTAAAGTGGAACTTATTCATTTTCCAAAGCCGCTAAGCAAATATATACAGTTTCAGTACATACCACATAGAGACGTCCTGCTGTAGTCGTTGCTGATGCTGCTCTTGAAAAAATTTCAGCTTCTGGATCTGATTCTGGATCATAAATATACGCTGAATCTGACTGTTAGCCATGGTTTGTTTTGGTTGGTTTTGTCCTCACAGTGTCACAGCTTCCAGACGCTCTCAACTCAAAAGCTTACTCGCGCTCGTGATTCTTTAGCTCCGCCCACACGTCACGCTTCCAGCCGGTCGTGTTTTTCCGGGAAAAATCGCTACAGACTATCTTTCTCTTATGAATATAATAAAACTAAAGACTTTTTGGAGTTATGAAGGATGCAGTACTACTCTATAGGTACTCAAGATTAACAGGATATTGAGTGAAAACGAGTATTTCACCCCCCGCTTACTTTTTATTCCTCAAAGTATACTAAAAAAGTATCACATGTTCTGAAAAAATATTAAGCAGCAGAACTGTTTCCAACTTTGATAATGAATCATCATATTAGAATGATTTCTAAAGGATCATGTGTCAATGATCCTAAAAATTCAGCTTTGCATCACAGAAATAAATGATCATTTAAAAGTATAATACATTTAAAAACAATTATTTTAAATTGTAATAATATTTCACAATATTAATTTTTTTCATGTATTTTTGATCATATAAATGTAGGCTTGATGAGCAGAAGAAATTATTATAATTTTTTTTTTTAAATTAAAAATAGTAATGTTTCAAAACTTTTGGTCTGTACTGTATATATATATATATATATATATATATATATATATATATATATATATATATACACACACACACACATTAATTCTGCTTCTGGTGAGTGTGCTAGTAGAGTATGGCACTAATAATCTAACTAAAGTGGCAATTTTTTTTGTTCCGGTTGAGGAGGAGGTGATTTTCTAAGTTTTCTTAGTGCATTCTTGCCCTCCTGGGACTGAAAATAAGCTCTGCTGTGCTGAAAAGATGTTCACAAGCCGAGAAGCAGCTAAAGCAGTGTTGTATAAAATAAAAGAAAATTAATTAATGCATTTAGCAGACGCTTTTATCCAAAGCGACTTACAGTGCATTCAGGCTATCAATTTTTACCTATTGTGTTCCCGGGGAATCGAACCCCCAACCTTGCGCTTGACAATGCTCTACCAATTAAGCTACAGGAACACTATTTTACTGTTTCCCTGTATCTACTTCTATTATACCCTTGAGTAGTTAAGCAGGGCTCTCAAGTTTTGAAGACAGGCAAGAGTGACACCCCCCCCCAACCCCCCAATCCCCCCCCCCCCCCAGAAGAAAATATTTGACACATGACACTGACAATTTAACCAAATTCAAAGTGTTTATTCAATTTCCATTTACAAAATTTGTGTGTGTGTGTGTGTGTGTGTGTGTTTGAGTGCGAATGTTTGTGAGAGAGAGAGAGAGAGAGAGAGAGAGAGAGAGATTATGACTGGTGTTGTTTGTTGTAAGTGTTTGTTGCCTTTTTGGACTCCTTTATCATTTGTGGTGTTGGCTCCCATTTGAAACAGTTCGGCTCAAGCCCAGCCATTTTCAGGGTCATGATTGAGGACAATGTCCCATCCAGAGACAAACTGTTTCGTATTGAGGTTTTGTTCAAACCAACCATCGAAAAAACCCTCAATCTACAAAGTATAGGGCATCTTCAACCCCACACTCAGCTCTTAGCTGCACATCAATAAATCTGGCATGCTTCAGGAGAGCATCTTTCAACGGAAGTTTATCCATAGCATACTCCACAGCTCCGACCAAAAATGCCAGTGCTGCCTGCTGGAATTGTTGAGCCTTCTGTGATGTGACCTCTCCAGCCTCAAGGAGCCTGTTTAGCGTAGCTCTGGTAGTGAAACCCACATTGAGTTTTTCTCCTATCAGTGAGACAGAAGACATAGAGAAAGCTAGTCAAATACAGGCTTCTTATAGGATATCTCTGGGTTATACAAGTTTCAAGTTTATTGTCATATACACATAAATAACATTTATCAGTCATGAAATTTGTTGTGCTCAAAGTAATCTCAACTTTACAGAATTTTTTTTTTTTAAATGGAAAGTAGATAAATAGAAGAGGTAAAATAAAAAAGGATTAATTTAGGTTGAAGGATTAATTCTAAAAAGTGACAAGTGTGCCATTTAGGAGAGTGGAGATGGTTGAGTAAAGTTAAGTATTCTGATGGCTTGAGGATAGAAGCTGTCTCTAAATCTACTAGAGCTGTTTCTGATGCTCTTATATCTTCTACCAAATGGCAGAGGGGTGAATATATTGTTATTGGGATACAATACTTTTTAAAATTTTGTATCCATATTCCATCATCAGAAAGACCACTCAATCCATAGAAAAGGTGTATTTGTTGAAAAGGTGTATTTGTCAGACACTAATGAAAAACTGATGCTAATTATCTGGGAAACATTCTCTAACAGCAGTCAAGTTGTCATTGTTTGTGTCAAACAAGTTGTGAATTTGTTGTAACAGGAGATCATTACTTACTTTGTGCTCAAAGTGATGCTCGGAGCTCCAGTGGTTTCCTCTGTGGGTGAACGAGGAAGATGGTGAACAATTCCAGGATGCTTTTTTTTTTCATTGGTTGTTGTGTTAAATCTTACCCAGATACAATAGTGCTATTTTCTGATTGGCTATTGTGTAGCCTATTTCTTTTTTTTGATTGGCTGATAAGTGACAGGCTCGATTAAGAACGCGCTTGATTCCTGCGGTTCCCATAGTGAGAGCGGCGCGACCAGATAACTTTTGGGCGCTGCGGCATATTAAATATATTAGAAATAGTTTTTCTGCGTGAGAAATACAATGTGTGGCGGGAGTGCGTGACAAAAGACCGAAATGAGTGACTGTCACGCTCAATGCGTGACACTTGAGAGCCCTGGTTAAGCTACTACTCAAAGTACAGTAATGTGTTTTACTATTTACATTACTGGAACAAGAATGTAAAGGAATTATAAAAAAACAACAACACTTAAATTGGCAACACGAGTGAAGTGCAGACGGTTCTGATACCCCCCTCTCCCTGATCTTTAATGATTCGAAGCACGCTTTCTCAACGGCGAGAAATAAGCATTTCCATCTCGTTGTGTTGGCTGCGTTGTACGCAGATCAGCTGTATTTTGCACACGTCTTCTATAATCTCTGCTGCAGTCACAGATCTGCCACACTTATTCCATAGTGCATGGCACTTTGCAGAAGCTGACCTGGACAGCTTCTTGTAAGCTTCATTTGAATAGTCTTTGGCTGCATCCACTGTGGAAACCAAGTTTAATAAGTGGCAGACACAACGATGATGCTTTGGAAGTTGGAATTCATCATCCTCATCTAAAACAGCTGTAACCTCCAAAAAGTCCTCCTCGACACCATCCACATCCTCGTCATCTCCATCACACATCACATCACTTATCTCTTCTTCAGCCTCATCTCAAGCAGAGTTGTTGTTCTCATCTTGCTCTTCATATGAAAGAAATGCCTTTAACAAATTTGATTCATTGTCCGTAGTAGTTCGAACAACCTTGTTCTGTACTCCAAATTCAGAATGTATGTCATTTAGCATGCAAGCCAAAACATTAAGAGTGTGTGGGCCTTTGAGCTGCCTGCATGCTGGTGCTACTGAGCACCTATCCTGGTTCTTTAGGATCAACCCAGTGGGCAGTGACACCGATGAAACTTCTTCTCCTTGAACTCCAACAATCTGTTGTCGTTGCTATAAAATCTATCTCTGACATTGCTTTTTTCATATTAGTCTTCATCTTAAGTGCTGCATCATCCATCTTACATCCCAAAGCGGCCCTTGACATGAGAAATGTGTTAGGCTGAAGATCATGCAAGAAAGATTTAAATTATATTATATTTTATGTATAGATAAATTAGGATTATAACTAAGACAGAAACGGTTTATTCGTTGTGTGTTCGGGTGGGAGTGGGTTGTGGACTGTTCCCTCCAATATTGGAGACAGTGACATTTGTCTCCCCTGAAAATTACACAGTGGAGGAGAAAAATATTTGATTTTGAAATCTATAACTCAGATGCTTTTATTTTGGAAGCACAACAGAGTGTATTGTTACTGGCCAGCCCCCTCAACGGATCAGGCTGTTTGGGAAGCAGGACTTGCAGCTAGCGAGTAGCGACATAGATGTTAAGATGAAAAGACAGCAGCAGCTCAGTTTAATTAATTTCTTTATCATGTCGAAGAAAAGAAAGAAAGGAAGTGTCAGTGGGCAATAATTTAGTTCTTCAGGATAATTATATTTTCTTTCTAATGTTAGACCTATGGATGTTAAACTGATGTTGTGATTCGACATCTAACTAGTTCACTCTTGCTAAGTAAATGTTGTTACTATTAACGTTACTAGCCAACATTGACTGACAAAAATATGGTGGACTTTATGTTTAACTCGGTTCCGGAAAATTATAATCCACATGTAAAACTATGTGCAGCATATTTTGCAGAGGACAACTTTCTCAATCAGTTTAATGCCGGATTCGCACAAAGATTATTCTTGAAAGATGGATCAGTTCCCTCTTTGTCTGGAGAAGGCGTTGTTTATGGGCCACAACTGGTAAGTGTATTTTATTATTTAAGTTGGTGCGTTTAACAGTTTCTGTAACTTATTACACAAAGGGCAACGCTGTTTAGCTTTGTTAACTAAGATGTTAGGGCTGTGCAAAAAAACGAATGCGATTTTCAAACTTACACTACAGCCCCATGCTCACAGCGTGCCAAACACAAATAATTTTTATATTTATTTATTTATATTTTCATTGTCTGGCTATCTTGGACTTCGGTATGGAGTTAAAAGGATAGGATTATAACTTTGTCGGTAGTATCATATCACATTATGAGTTTATATCAGCACCTTTTGTTGTTTTTTCGCATGGTATCTGATAAAAGTGTTTGGACACGGAAGCAGTTACTAAACAAATGAATTAAGCCACCTCTCTACTTCCATTGACTTCAGAAGAAAGTTGTGCAGGAGGCATGCTGACAAAATAAGGCTGTTTATTTTGTCAGGTTGTATATTGATCCTGCTATACAGGATCTTCCAGCAAGATGACAAAATGCCAAATGCATTTTCCACCACATTGCGTGCTCGAGACAGCACAGTCTGTAGTTGAAGATGCGTTCTTGTGTGGCTATGTCTCGACTAGGGTAAGGCCGTATATCAGGTTGGCTTTTAATGGGAACGCTGCATCCCTAACAATGATTAATTGCATGTTCCCCAGATGCTCTGCTCCTGGTAGCTGCCGATCATCTGGCACCTCTAGCTTTTTTGCATCCAATGCCTGCCCTATTGCTGAGCCAGCAAAGACACTCCCATCACTTGACCGTCAATACTCTCCAACATGGACTAGACTAGACAGAAGCGATATTCAGCATCGACCACAGCCAATAATACTACCGAGAATGATTTTTTATAATTGAAGTAAAGGCTGCCTGAATGAGGTGGTGCAAAGAGGAGGATGTGCTTCCCATCAATCACTCCTATGCAGTTAGGGAAATTCCACCTAGTTAAAAACTTTGAAGTGATATGCCTCCACTCCTGTTCAGTAGGTCTTGCTAGGTGTGTATCAATCATGCACCTGTTAATTGCAGCACGTGTCCTTGATGGCTTTAGCCACTATACTCTTCCCAATACGATAGTGGAAGGCAAGCATTCAGACTGAATTTCCTTGAGCCCAGACACCTTTAAAACAAACATTAATATAAACATTCATTGCTATCTCTTCACAGAAAATATGTGCAGGACAAGATCTTGGAAGTCACTTTGAGACAACTACTTTAAGTGGTGAAAAAAAACAGCAGTTGCCAAGTGGCTCTTAACCTATTCAAATTAGCATTTTTAATAACTAAAACGTTAATCTTAAAAACACACAATCTAATGTGGTCATAAATGTATGCTCCTATAGAGTGCCGAAGTTATGACGTCACTTTGTAGGCCAAAACGCAGAAGTGAGTTAGCATTTTAGCACTACGGGTTCCCTCGCCCTAAAGTCTATGGGTTTTTTGCTAAATCGCCTGAAAGGTCTGTGGTTAACAAAGCCTCTAAATATTTTCCCGTTTTGATCTATGACATAAAACACACCAGTTATAACCTGCTTGTGTTTTTTTTTTTTTTGTCCCGAGATGCAAGCACAAGTCGTCATATGAAAGATGCTCGTTTTCCGTCCGATGTTACCCAGCGGAGACTCTGGGTTCGTGCCGTAAGATAATTTCACACAACGATGATTTCCATGTGAACATCGTATTTACTGCCTTAATGTGGCCACGACAAAAGTTTAATGGTGCATATTGCTTAACACGCTATTGTTACTTTGACGGTCAGATGGAGTTAAAAAGGCTAGCAAGAATAAACGTTTTTCATAACCAAATCAACAGTTAAAATACCTTTGTCTTTCTCTTAAAATATCCAAATGCTTGTTTATTTTGCCACTGTTTAATAGATTAGATCCGCTGCAGTTTTATTAAAGGCTAACATTACGTCAAGAAATGTGTTTGTTTAAAATATTCAAAATAATACCTGGTTTATTGACTTATTGTTACTTGTTTGGATATAATTATAGAAATTGTGGGTCCTGCACCCTGAAATTTGTGAACTTGGCTTTTACCCACATAATAATATGATTGTATTTGTAAACAGCATTAGTTAAGGCATTAGGTAACAATGATAATGCATAATCTGTGTTATTTTAGTAGTAAATTTATTTAAATGTATTTAGTAGTAACTATATTTAATGTGCTATATAAACGTTGACCGATCAATGAAGATTAATGTAAATGCTGAAAAACTCCATTCTAATATAATACAAATATTTTATTGTATAATTTTCCCCCACCCCACTTTGTAATTTTAATCTGTAAAGGTGTAACTTTCATAAAACTAACATAGCTTATTTTGAATGAATCCTTAGATGAGCTGACCGCAAGCCCAGTGTCCATTCTTGCATCTGCAGCTGTCATTTTCCTGCGGGGGGAAAAAAATGTTTTGTTTTTATCCACAAACGATGTTCCCACTGGACAAATTTTGGAAGTTCATTCATTCTCCCTGAAATGTTCAACCACCCATTGTAGCAACAATGTCATCTTTCCCTGTAGGGACCTGTTGTGTGAATTATCTGTTTTTGCAATTAGTATATAGTTTGTTTTCAGTTGACTTATTTTATGAAAATAAAGATGTTTACTACAGCTCTTGCTGTAAGGCTTCTGTGGCTCGGTTATTAGTGAATTTTATTAACTGTGCAAAAGGTTGCGAGTTCAATTCCCAGAGAATATGCTGATATGTATAGCTGACAAATACCAAAAATTAAATGTTAAACTATTGTATACTACTTGTATACTATTGCAACTACACTCCAGTCAGCTCACAGTAATGTGAATGCGAGATAAAATTTACTACACTGGCTCTCACATTGGGGCTTGTGGATTACCAGGTAAAAATATATAGAAAATGTGAACAAAATGAGCAATATGGTTTATTTATATTATATTATAATAAGCATTTGTTGATGCTATTGGACAATACTCTTTAAATTCAACATATTTAATTATATACAACTATTATATTAAATGTTTGGAATTTAACTGTGTTATGCTTGTTCAGAGATTGTTTGTATAGTTATCTTAAATCCATAGAACACTATTACAACTCCTCTAACATTATCCCTCCCTAGTTTTACTTACCGAGACTCGATAAACCTTGTCCCTCGTGCTGGCCCCTAACAATACCGGTAAGTAAACCAGCATCTAAGCTGCACTGTTCTACATGTCCAGATTTATAGTGGTTCTCTCCTCGATCTATGGTTTTTCTATTGTCTAAGAAAAAAGGACATCATAATGGAAATTGATACGGCCATAGCTAACCTTAGTGCTTCTTAGATGCTTCTGAGATGGTAAAAGCTCATTTTTTTTTCTAGCAAATGGTATGCAAACATATAATCAAACATAATCTTTAAAGTTTATTTGGGGCACAATGATAAGGCATAATAATCTTAATCACAAAGAAAATAATATTTATATAAAATAATAAATGAGTAAATAAAACATTAACAAAAGGTTTTAAAAAATCTAACAGAGACACACATAAACAAAATTAGTTTCTAACATTTTTTTTTTTAAACGAATAGGCAATATTCTGATGGAAAAGTGTATAAGTGTTCATACACAGCGCAGATCATAAGGAGCGAGCGTGTTTTTTAAATAAAGTTTGAGGAAGCTTGATGATGACGTTGATCCACGACCATGCTGTAGTCCGTTTATAGCCTACCGTTAGCATTTTATATCTGACGGCTTTATTTAGGCTTCAAAATTTATAAATTTTGGAGTAATTTGTAAAGATTATCTTAATAGAGAAACGTGTAAGGGTCATACCTCTTTGTTGAACACAGATCTTATTTTTTGTGATTTTCCAAAAGTCTATGGGGAAAATGCATGGCTTTTCGATCGAGGGAACCCATGCGCCGCTAATTTCCGGGTTGGCCTACAAAGTGACGTCATCACTTCGGCACTCTATACAAATGATACATAATACATTATGTTCCTCTATTTGTTTGGTTTCTTCATATTCTCTAGTTTATTTTGCTGTGTTTATACTTCACCTGCATGTGGTTAGCAAACTGCTAAGAACTTGCTGTAACTTGAACTTAACAACATTTTGTTCACTTTCAAACAGTTGGTCTAAATCACAATATAAATCCAACAGAGTTGTGCTTTTCTGTATATGAAAAGCAATGGTGTTATGTTTAAAATGTTAAAAAGAGCTCAGCTGGAGGGTACTGTAAATCTTGTGGCTGAAAGCTTCTTAAAAAATATACCCACCAGGGAATTTCTTTATAGGTTAATTTTATCATTTTCTATTAGCAGAAACACCCATGTCATACTGCTAAAGTATGTATCCAATATGTTATCTTGTTTTGGAAGACACCCTTCCAAAATACCACTTATACACACATCTTAAACGCATGTTAATACCATTAATACATAGAGTTACTTAATGACTAAATCATGAAAACAATGGAAATCACTGATACAAATGTTGAGCCAAAACTGAAAGTGGACTTAAAATTGTAATTGCAATTGTTGCTAACTATAAATAATAATGAATGGAACAGGTGTTGGCTATGGTCAAATGGTTTCTTAGGATATATAAAGAACCTGCATTACCCTGCGTAACACACAACAAAATGGACAACGTAACCATTAATGTGTTAGACAGCAAAGACAATGTTGTCATGCTAACGATACACATTTACTTAATGAACAAGAATATACAGGAAATAATTCTTGAGTGACACTGACCACATCTACAATCTTCTCTCCAAACAGCTCTCCTCAGTGGCCCAGCTTGTGCTGCAAAGCTTCTCCAACCTCCTATTCCATGTCCCACTATCTCCACTAGGTCGCCGGGACCCCTAAACCTCAGTTTTGTGAAACTATCTCCACCATCCATCAGCCAGTGCCCCATTACTACCACTAGGCCTCCTGTACTACTTACCTCCACTGTCAAGGACCCACCGCCTTCCACTCTGCAACCTGGTGCAGTGTGTGGAAACACTTCAGCATCCATTCAACCTTCATCCCCTTCCTTCCAGTCAGATAGGCATGAATCTCAAGGTATTGCATCAAATACTGTAAGGAAGATAAATGGCAAAATTACATAATTTTCTTTGTTGATCTATTTCTCTCCTTATCCCCTCCATCTTACAGAAATAACACATACAATGACACTATTTCTACTGGACCTTACTAAAACTCATCAGCACCTTTATTTTCGGAACAAAATGGCATTCTATAAAAAGATACAAAACTTATTCTCACTAAAGTGCTACAACTTGTCAAGTGAGAAATTTCGAGGAAAAAAAATAGCAAACATGTTAACTACTTATAAGAGAGTGAAAGACAGGCGCCGTGCAACTGGGGAAGGGAAGATCACCTGGGAGTACTATACAGTAAGTTGAAGACTGCTTTACTTTGTTTCTGAAATAACATTGTCATGTGTTACAAGACTGAAACATTGGTCATTTTAATTTTACATCCACCCCCACCAGCTAATGGATGAGTTATTTGGGTCATCGGGGATCAGTACTGCACCACCTGGCACCGTTCAATCCACACCTCTGGGTTTGGATAAGACCTCTTCCACAAGCAGGCCCACGTCTTCTCTTCAAGACCAGCCGGTAGGTGCTAGTATGGATGAACAGCCAGGAACTGCTACCATACAAAAATGCAGACATCACAAGAAGGCAAAGACGACCACAACCCTTACAATTCCTGGACACTTATGAAGAGCATGTAGAGAGAAGAAATGCTGTGCTTGAGTCCCTGGTAAGGCCAGATCTGGAGAGATGGCGGCGACTTAAGGAGAGGCGGAGAAGGCCCTTGGAAAAAAAGATGGTGACCAGCTTGGGAACAATTGTGGAGAAGCTAAAAAAAAAAAAAAAAAAAAGGGGGAAAGAGCTAATTATGCATCTATTACAGAACCCACATGAACCCCAATAAAATTATAATCTAAAGATGTTATCTCTTTTGATTTACACCTTTCCCCAAAATGTCCTATGTTTTTTTCCCAAATAACAATTTCTAATGACAAACTAATTTTGTTCAATAAAACAAATTTCTTTATTTCAACTCAAAATCTGTTTGTTTGTTTTATTTCTGAACATTCAAATCTTTACTTTTCATATTTTGTTTTGTATGTTAAGTATACACATACAAGTTAGATCTGGCCACAAATCTGGTCTCTATAATGACATGCATTAGTGTTGTGGGGTTGCTGGGGGTATGGTTCATCATCAACACCATCACCTACCACAACAACTTGATTACTGGGCTATAAACAAAGATTATGCATAATGCAGCAGTCTGAGACTGCTGAGCTGATATTAGAAATGCTTCTCATTTGCAGGTAATGGAGCCTCCTAAACTTAGATTTTAGAATGCCAAATGCATGCTCAATGACCACACGAGCTGCATTGCTTAGCAGACAAGTGGCCAATGTCTATATAAGGCCTCATAAGTAAAGGGTAGGCAGAATCCCCAATTATGTGCATTCCCTGTGGAACAAGTGAATGGAGGATCTTCAAGAACACGACAAACTTCTGTGAAGCGAAATGCTCTGGCATCATGCAAACTCCCAGGGTGACCAACACTAATGTGACAGAAGCACCACTGACTGTCACAAAACCCAGTTAAAATTACAGAATAAAACTGTTTCCTATTCATGTATGCTAGGGGATTATCACAGTGGGGTCTCATTATAGGAATGTGACACCCATCTACTGCACATACAGTGTTGGGGAAACCTGCTGTGTCAAACCCTAACTTTGACATCTCCAGCATTTGACCTCTGGGCCAGGATATGTGGTGGGCCATGTACGTGTTAATATTGTAACAAAACTCATACACCTACAGAACCTCTCCTGACTTTCTCTTTCTCGCTCTCTCTGGTTCTCTATCTCTCCCTCCCAGTGTTGAAATTAAGGTATAATTGCCTCATTACATTGTGATTAAATATGTTATTAATTAATTTTGGAAAGATATTTCATGTCTTTACTTGTCACTTTACTAAACACTTAACACTGCTACAGTTGAAGTTTGAAGCCGTGTTGGTAGTAAATATTGTGATGGTAGTAAAATAGGTGGTAAAAAGGTAGTAAATTCAATTTAAGAATCTCTGTATAAACCCTGCAGTCATATCCTGATCATCCAGACAGATTTGATGTGTATCCTCAGGTGTTGTGTACAGAGAGTTTTTATGGACGCTGTTACTGGGAGATTGAGTGGAGTGGTGATGATGGTGTGTATATAGCAGTGTCGTATAAGAGCATCAGCAGAAAGGGAGATGGTGATGAGCAATGGTTTGGATGTAATGATCAGTCCTGGAGTTTGATCTGCTGTCCTGACAGATACTCATTCAGACACAATAAGATAGTGACTTGTCTCTCTGTGAAGCCCATCAGTCGTAGAATAGGAGTGTATGTGGATCACAGTGCAGGAACTCTGTCCTTCTACAGCGTTTCTGACACAGTGAGCCTCATCCACACAGTCCAGACTACATTCACTCAGCCACTCTGTCCTGGGTTTAAAGTTTATTGTAAAACATCTGTGAAACTGTTTTGATAATTGATGGGAGATTCTACCAATAATGCTTTGAGCTGCATGATAAATCAGTAACAGTGAGGTGTTGGAGTCTCTTCTTCTCTCATAATTACATGAATACTGCAGCTGAACTTGTCAGTAAAAACAACTTAATAAATGAACAAAGTGTAATAAATCTTCATATAAACATTCTTTTGTGCTTTTATATTCATTTATTGATTTTTAATTGTTCTAATTATTTAATTATCATTTTATTATTCCATTTAATCATATGATAGCTTATAATAAGCATTTTAACTAATTAAATACTGATTTAATAGATTTTTTCTTTGATTAGTCATTTATATTATTGTTTTTTTAATATTTAATATTTTCCCATTGTTGTTTATGATGTGTCTTATGATGTGTGTTTCAAGAGCCTTGTTGATGTGCCCATGTTATCCACCAGAGAGCAATCTTTTGAACTATTGTTTGTTTGCATTGAACTCCACCTTCCATCACCCTTTGTCTGGACTATCAGAAGCTGAAGCTAGATTGTCAACAGTCTTTATTGAATGAACTGGCAATGAACAGAAAATAACTCGGGCTGGCACTGCTTGACACAACTGCTGTTGTTCTGTAGCATATGCAGCAAAAATATCTAAGATAAATTGGCGGTTTATTCTTAAACCAATCAGTGAGCTCGAATAGTGGAAGCATACTTACAGTTTAATATTTATTTTTTGTTATTTAATTATATGAAATGATATTATGTTATGACTCAGACATTTTTACATATATGAACAATATTATTAATTCTTTTGATAGTAATTGGCGGCCCACCTGCAATACCATCGCGGCCCACAGATTGAAAACCACTGATGTAGATGTAGGATGAATAAGTACAGAATTAGGATTTGTAAAGAAAAATGTCAATATAAGACAAGACCAGACAGGTTTTTATTTGCTGTATACAAAACTTGTTTTTTTACAAGACTTGCGTACTCTCACCGAAGCTTATGCTACTCCTATGTCATCTCTGGATTATCACTCTATCGTAAATGCATGTATAACAGTTTGCGGATGCTAGAGATTACAATGTATAAATAAGCATATTTGTTCACAAAATTTAATTTCTTTGCTTCAGAAGGCCTTTATTAACAACCCCCCCCCCCACGGGCCCTTCGAAGCTTCTGTAATTAGGCGTATAGGGAGGATTGCTTAAAAGGCAGTCATGTAAAATAGTGCAGCATAGTGTAAAAAATATGCAAGAAAGGAAGTTGTGGTTATGCTGCATGAATAGTGAGTTAGACTGAGACGGAGCCTTCTTGTGAACTGTGGGAACCTGAAGATAAGTTCAATATGTCAGAAGACAGAAAGTCACACACTGATTTCCGGTAACTAATGTTATCTTTACCCATCACGATGTCTATCATCTTTGCAAGACTAATGAGAAGAGTGCAAAAAGTAAAATATTTTAGCAAAGGGGTGAAAGGGAATAAAAAAAAAACTTGTTTTTTTCCACAAGACTTGCATGTTAAACAGATATCTTTCGCTATAAATTGGTATAAAACACTTTATGGGAATAAATTACATCACATGCATCATGAAAATCATTTTGAAAAAGAGAGAAAACATTAGTATAGATATTTCGTCACACTGTCAATTAACTGTGATTCCTGTTGCACTCTGTGCAACTCAGCAGCTGCTGATGCTTTCATTTTAGAATTACAGCAACTGAATTAAATGTTTAGAGAATAAACACACACACAGTGTGGCACTTTTGGTGCCAAACATGGATGAATTAGCCAATGCACAGATGTGAAAATAATATATGTGTATCTGTTTTTCTACTGCATAAGTGCTGTTGTGGTAAAAAACAGGTGTACTTTCTGTTGCAAAGAGTATAAGTGGTGTGAATGTTGAAAAGTGAGAAAGCCAAGTTGTGTGTTCCACCTAACATGATTCTACAACCTATGATGCATTTGTTTGCAAAGCTATTTTATCTATTTGTCTTTATTGATATGAAACTAATCACAAATTTTCATATTAGCTACAAGAAATTGTTCTTGTGATGAAAGAGTTTAGCAAGTACACGGTCACTGACTGGTGTCAGCTACATGGACTCCATTGACAGCAGTCAGGATTTTTAGTTTGAAGAACTAAAGAGAGTTTTTTTCTGCTTGATTGAATTGATACAGCCAAGTATCATGGATGAAGAGCAGTGGTCGAATTGTTAAAAAAATTAGAAGGGGCAGTGTGGTAAATTCATTTGGCGGCGGTGGGGGGGGGTTTGACTTGTAAAGTCATGAAGGCTACATGACTTTACAAACATTATTGTTACTTAAGTATACTTAACCGTGCATATAGATAATTTCATTGGGCGCACGTGTGCCTGGCCCTAAGTTAGCTTCCGGTCTGTGTTTGTTTATCAAATGCAGTTAAAGTTAAGGTGATGAGTAGACTGAAGTTGGGCTCAGGTGGTTGTGCTGTGGGATGTGTTTCCCATACATTTATCTGTGGTGCTTAAAAAACTGACCGATTTTCCAAAAGGCTTTGTTGAATTTAAAAATCTAAACGAGGTGCGGGAGTTTTGATATCACTGTATTTATGAAGGAAGACTAAGTTCTGCAGTGAAACCAGCTGTGTTAATGATAAGCTGTCTGCATTTTGCACATTTTGCACGTGTATTAATCGCATTTTAGATCATCTAAAAATGATCAACCAGGTTGAACAAGGGTCAACTGTGAGGCAAGGTGAAAAGGTACTAGATTTTTTTTCAGGAAAATCTTCATCCACAAAACAGGGCAACTAAGAATGATATCGTTCTGATCATTATTTAAAACCATCTGGAGTGAGGTGGGTTCAAACATGCGGGGAGCAGGGGAGTAAAACATTTTCCCTTGGGAATGTTTAAGTTCTTAAGTACAGTACCTCCAAAGGATACAAAATAAAAATTGTAGTCATTTATTTGCCATCATCTTTCAGATGCTTTACAAAATATCACTGTGCATTTGATCTTTAATTTGGTTGATTTACTTATTTTCAGGAACTGCATTCTCAGTGTTTGTCAGATGAAGTACTACCTTATTATGGCAAAATGTCATTGCACATAATAAACAATAAATTTGATGTTTGTTTTTAGGTTTAATTACCATCCAATAAATGGATTTTAATTAAAAGACTACTGAGCAAGTAAATGGCATTTTTGTGATGTAACTTGTAAAAACTAGTATAGCTGTCCTTTTAAGACCTGCTTGTTTTTGGGAACACAAGTTTTTGTTATTGTCTCTACATTCAAACTTCCTGTGCTGACAGCTGAGGTGTGACAATAACTTCTAGCCGAGCAGCACACATCTATTTCCTTTTTTTTTTGCGGTACAGGCTTGTACTCTTGGTATGGTGTGATGCTCTCAGCTCCTCTACAGTTGGTGCTTTATACACATATAGGGCTCTGGGTTAGGGTGGAAACTGATATGATGATGGGTTCTCAAACCCTTTCTTCAATTTATCGCATTTTGGTTTTCTTACCCCATCCCCAAATGGCTTCATTTCATTCCATTTATTATACGATTCCTTCTTACAGTAATCATCCTTTATGAAACAAAAACATATTGGAATATACTGCAAAATATAATGTAATGTATGACGTTATACATTCCCATATATGGAAAACTAGTACTTGTATTTTTCAATATACTGCAATACATGCATTGACCATGTATGGATATATATTCATACGAATATAAATATTTTACTATACAAAAATAGCATTACATATAATATTCAGTTTAATATTCAAGCCCTATAAAACTTTTTGTAAGGGTATCCTTTTTGTGTACATACTGTATATTGCACATATATTTTCCTATATAAATATTAAAGTATGCACACACAGCAGATTTCTAAATTTCTTCCTAGAATATTTTGCTTGTGACAGTTACCCTCATGAGACCCTATTATATTTAAGTGAATTTCTCTGAGACTATACATGCCATTATACAAATAAGGATTTCCTGTAAAGAGCACATTTAGGGATTTTCAGAGATACCAAAATGTTTGGCTGTTTCCCCATGACCACTCCCTCTCCTAGGTTTTCGATAATAGCTGACATTAATTTAGTGACCAAATGTAACTTTCACAGTCCCTGTTCTGTACCTGCCCTCTCCACAACATGGCCACCACTAAAGTCAGGACTGCCACGCCAGTGCCTCTGACTATCATAGATATCAAGCCAAAGTCTTCAGCCGTCACGGATGCCACCCTAGTGATCCCGAGCATTGTGAATGTTGCATTTGAAGACACCAAGCTATTCCAAAGCTGTTTGAGGCTGATTTCCAATGCAAAGGACCCACCACTGGTTTCAGCCAGAACAGCAGGCATTCTAAGGGACTCAGCACTGATCCTCACAGAGACTGTTCCTCTTTCCTCAGTGCTCCCTGTAATGGCTTTCACCATCAGAGTTTTTTTGCTACTAACTGCTCTGATACCCTTGCCCGAGAAACCACTCCAGACCTTGAATCCACTCTAGCTTCTCCCGAGTCATTTCATGGTCAAGGAGACCATTTGTGAATTCGCTGACTGTCCTTTCATGGCCAAGGATGCCATCTGTGAACTCTCTGCCTGCCTTGTTTTAATAATAAAAATAATAATTCTTTACATTTATTTAGACCTTTTCGGGGCACTCAAAGCACTTTACGTAGAAGGGGGATAATCTCCTCAACCACCACCAGTGTGTAGCATCCACCTGGAAGCAGCTTATTGGTGGAGAGGAGACGGAGTGATGAAGCCAATCAGCAGATATGGGGATAGTTAGGAGACCATGATGGTCAGAGGCCAATGGGTGAATTTGGCCAGGATGCAGAGGTTACACCCCTACTGTTTTTTGAAAGGACGAAAGGATTTTTAAATGGCCACAGAGAGTCAGGGCCTTGGTTTAACATTTAATCCAAAAGCTTTTTGTCAGCATAGTGTCCCCATCACCACACTGGGGTGCTAGGACCGACACAGACCACAGGGCAAGCAGCCCCTGCTGGCCCCACTAACACCTCTTCCAGCAGCAATCTAGTTTTCCCATGAGGTCTCCCATCCAGGTACTGACTAGGCTCAGCCCTGCTTAAGCTTCAGTGGGCAACCAGTCTTTGGCTGCAGGGTGATGTAGCTGCTGGCTGTTATAGCTATTATAGCTATAAAGGCCATTGTTAACCTCTCTGGGCTCTCTAATCCAGTTTTACCTCTTCCACCATTGTTGTCTACACTATCAGTTTCACCTTGTTGGTCATCTGTTCCACCGTGGTCTTCAGCTCTACCATGGCTTCATACTCCACCAGCTCTGCCTCAGCTCCTTGTTCCTCCACTTATACATGGACCGGGCCCTTTATTCCTCACTGTTTTGCCTCCGCTTCACCCCCGTCTTAGACGTTAGTCTATTCTGTTAGTCTATTTCTATCTGGAAGCCGCTCCTTTAAAGGTGCTGTATGTAGGATTGACACCAGGTAGTTGAACTATGTATTCCAGTCCAAATTCAAAATATTGGAGATGGTTTTTTTCACCTGGCCCCTGCACCTCATTGCCAGTTTGACGACACCAACAGGAACGAGCACACTTGACTTTAAATGAACACTGTGTTTTCCGCCAACTGGCAACCCAGGGTGCCGAAATACAATTGGGTAAACTGGCAGTGGGCGGGTTTCACAAACCAAAACAGAGACTAGAATTCCGGCAAATGCACATTTTGAAAGGAGAATAAGAGACTGCAGCATTATTTTGTTGTTGTACTTAGCATGTTTCTTAAATATCTGAAAACATGTCATGCTATATTTATGCTTTAGTGGAGTCAAAAACAACATCCAGCACCTTTAACCCTTTATTGCGTACGATCACAACGGTGTGATCAGTCTTGGTTGTTCCCTGAAGTGTACGAACACACTGCTCTTCTCTCAGTTGACTGGAGAATGACTTGAAAGTTTTTCATGAGGAGAGGAAGAATTTGCATGTTGTAAATCCCACAACTCGGATTCAGTGCAAACTAACATGTCGGTGGCCATCACCCGGTATAGATCAACTAACACGGTCAATATAAAAGTTTTTAAACTACCAAATATATTTGCTTGCACATATTTCAGAATTGGAATATCGCATATTTCAAAATATATTAAGGATGTTTGTGAATATTTTGAATTAAACAGGAAAAACAAAATAACAGCTATCCATGTGTCATACAGATTGATTGTGGCTGCGCTGTGTCACCTGACAAGGGTGACGCATCGCCATGGAAATAATAATGCTGCACATTCTAAAATAACGATCGCCTAAAAAAATCAAGTTGGGAGGCTCAGCTAGAAGATTTTAAACTCACGTGCAAAAGGGTTAAGGGATGCCTATGTCACAATCCCTGTTCTGTCTCTTATATTTTACTTTGGACTTTTATGTTGGAAGTGTTCTTCTGCCCCGTTTTTTCTGTCTTTACTTCCTGAGTTTAGTTCCTATTTCCTAAGTCTGCTTGCTTGTTCCTATAGTTAAACTTGGGTCTTCCTATGATAGCTGCACACGCCCCCTTATTAACCACCTTTAGCTTGTCTGTCTGTGTGTATTTAAGCGCCTTGGTTTTCACTTGTGTTTGCTTGTTGTTGTTAATGCTCCCTGTATTGTTCCCTGGATATTTCTGGTTTCTGGTTCTTTCTGTATGAATTCTGTATGGAGTTTTTGTCTTTTCTTAAAGTCGTTCATGCAACGGAATTCTCTCTTTGCTTTATTTCTACGTCACAGTAACACTCTTATGGAAATCTGTTAATATTTTGTAGTTATCATTCAATAAATTTTTTTTTAACTGTTTGTCATGAATCATCTCCGAAAAATGTTTTTGGGTTAAAAATTAAAACATGAATAATGATTTTTATATAAATTGTACTTATATATTGTACGTATATAAGTGTTGACTTGTCTGGGGCTGTGCTAAAAGTGACCGTTTTGTCAGAGTTCGACACAGACTCTCCACAGCATCTGTGAGAATCGGTAAGTTTTGTTGTGTATCCAAAGAAATTTTCAAATGCTGTTGGAATTACATTTGTCATGATATTGTTAAAATTAAAGTGATACTTTTTACTTAAAATTCATGTACAATTCTATTAAGTGTTGTAATACTTCACCCAAAAATGAACATTTGCTGAAAATATATTAACCCTAAAATGTACGGTAGATTCGTTTCTGCATTCAAACTGTCAGTCCTCTATAGTGAATGGCTACCGTCAGAATGAGAGTTCAATCAGATGATAAAAACATCACAATAATCCAATAGTAATACTCAATTTCTCCTAATCCGTTTTGATGAAACTCATCTACATGTTAGATGGCTTGAGGGAGAATTTATTTTTTAGCTAATTTTCTTTTTTACTCAAAACAGAGTTCAACAATATACAGTTTTCCCCAAAAGGTTCCAGATATTTCACTGCACTGATCGGAAATATAAAACCATAACAAATTATTTTACTTGCAAAGATTTTTATCTGTTATGAAACAGGACATTTATTCCATATAGTTGAGGACACTGGGACTAAAATTCTTTGTTACCTTAATGATCCACAGCTTTTTTTTTGTTTAGTGGTTGTTTTGAGTCCCTTATCAGATAAGTTTCTGTCTAATATAAAACCCAGTTTTTTTTAGAGGAAGTAACAGAATCTCATAAATTACAATTTGCAACTAGACAGATGTACTATGTACAGTTTTTTGTCCAATAAATAATATCTGTGTCTGAATTTAATAGAAGAAAGGTATTTGTCATCCAGTCTTTTACATTTTTAACTCTGTTAACTTAGATAATTTAAAAGTTTCATCTGGTCTCATTGAGATATATAGTTGTGTAATATCTGCATAAAAGTGGAAACTAATCCCATATTTTCTAATAATATTAAAGGGGGCAACTTGTATATTGAAAATAGCAGAGGACCTAGGACAGATCCTTGTGTCATTCCATATTTTACTGGTGATAAATGAGTTGACTACCCATTTAAATAGAGTTGTAGCGATCGGACAGATGGAATCTGAACCATCTTAAAGGATGTCCTTGAATACCTGTATAGTTTCGTAATCAATCTATGATTATGTCATGTAGTCGAAAGCAGCACTAAGATCAAGTAAAACTAGCAATGCGATGCATCCTTGATCTGACGCAAGTCATTTGTAATTTTAACAAGTGCAGTTTATGTTCTATGGTGGGGCCTGAAACCTGAAAACTTTATGTAAAAGGGTTCCTTATAGTTTAAAGCAGTGGTTGTCAAACCGCAGGCCGCATTTAGCCCATCACAAATTCAAATGCAGCCCACCATGCTGAATACAATTAAAAAATATATATATTTTCAGTTTTACAATTCATTTTAGTTTTTACATTAATTTAAAAATGTACTACACAAATATAAGCTATACATAAAAATATTTTGTTTTTCATTTATTCTTTTCAGACACAAACAGACCTGTACTTATGTAATTAATGTTACGCATTTAACTAACACTTAAAAGAGCACACTTCAAATAGTATTCAGCAGCCATTAGTACAGTAAAATTGAGCCATCAGAATGGACACATTCGTTATTAAGGGAAAAAAAACTAAATGTAGAAAATGCCAGCGAAGAAACACATACAAACAAGAGTAGTCGCAGCAGTGAAGGAAGGAGAGTGCTGGTCTTTCAGCATCACCTTTCGGTTTGCCCGTCACTCACTTGAAGATATTTAGGCGAGTCAAGAACCAGTATTTAGGCTCACAAAACAGCTCATACTACGGTTTCAGCTATACTAAAATAGTTCAGTTTTGTATGTAATGACAAAGTGATTACATTTTGTTTAGTTTTTTTATTAAGTCAGTTTAGAAAAATATTTGGAGCATTTTTTGGTCATTAAATATAAGTTTTGTTTTTTAAGTAACGACCAAGCAGCCAACACAGACAGTGAGCTGATCATTGCCTATGTTTGATCAATTAAGCCTTCTCAAATCATCATGACTTGTTCAAGCATATAACAATGTTTTAATGTTAATCCTAGAAAAATATGCACTGTATGACGTTTTCGTTAACAAGGTTTGGGAGGAGCGCATCATATACTTAGCCTAATCAACACAGGTGGACCACAATCTAGTAATCAATCCCTCATTATACAGATCACTGTCTTTCCTCTATCCATTGACGGTTAATCAGCATTCGATTAGCTCTGTCTGTCATCCTATCACAGACCCAATCTTCCTTTCAACGAAGAGATCTGTACCAGGGATTTTTCAGATCTACCACTTTTCCGGACCCACGATCACTCCTACCTCGCCAAACACGGCCGCTGAACACCATTAGGCGTTATCATGACAGCTGCTCTTCTCGCAAAGCCACACGTTGTGGCCAATAGACCGTGCGAAGCTGGCGCAAATTTTTGTAAAAAAGCAGCTCAAGAACCCTTTTGAAGCCCCGCCTTCTCGGTTTCTCATTCTCATAAAATAAAAAAAATAATAAATTCTCCAACTACCGGCAAGGCTCACCAATCAAATACAGTGACTATTGAATTCCCGTCAGATTGCCTCCCAGTTGAGCAAACCTTGCCATTTCCGACAAACTACCGGAGCAGTTACCCGTCTGATGATGCAAGTATTTATATCCCGTCAGATGCCGCAAGAGCTGTCCCGGTCGAGTGGATGTTTCCCTCCAACTAACGGCATTGCTTACACGTCCGTGCGCGAATACTGAACTCTCGTCAAAGGCTGCAAGAGGCCTCCTGGTCAAGCATCCTTGGCCTTTATGTCCGACTACAGGTGTACCCATTCAGTGCCGCAAATAATGATCTCTCACCAAATGCCAGCGAGAGCCTTCCGGCTAGACAACCTTACTTTTTTGATTTACACCCAGCATAGGCTTACCAATTCGATGCCGCACGCTCCCATCGGACGTCGGTGAGAACCTCCCAGCTAAACAAACTTAACTTCACCCTTACGGTTGTCAGGACTTACCCCATCTGGTGCCGCGAGTATTGAGCTCCGGCGAGAGCCTCCCGGCCACACAACTTACCTTTCCTTCTATGCCTGGAGAGGTTTACCCATTCGATAGCGCAAGTAGGAAGCTCCCATCGGATGTCGGCGAGAACCTCCCGGCTAGACAAACTTACTTTTTCCATTCTTCGACCAGCGAGGCTTATCCATTCGATGTGTGTGCTCCTATCGGATGCCAGCGAGAACCTCCTGGCCAGACTACCTTTCCTTTCTCCTTACAGCCGCAAGCTGTCATTTCCACCATGCACTATCCAGATCCCGTGGGAGGTCGGCGAAAAACACCTTTTCCATTTCTACGGTCGTCTAGGCTTTCCCATCCGATGCTGTGAGTACAAGCTCCCATCGGATGTCGGCGAAAGCCCCATGGCCACCCAAACTTACCTCTTCCATCCTACGGCCTGCAATACTGACCCAGCCGATACAGCGAGTCTCATCCATCCGATGTCATGAGTATTGACCTCCCGTCGGATGTCGTAAGAGTCTCCTTGTTGGTCAGCCTAAAAAGTTTTTATCTGCCAAACCAAGAGTACCCAGACGTCCATCGTCCTGAGTCTTAATTTCCAGTTGTAGGCTTCATGGGCCCTCTCTGTCAGCCATTTGCCCTTCGGCCTCTGAATAGCAGGAGCTTATCAGCCAGTAGGGCCCGTACACCGACACCGTGACCTATTCCAGTCGAGGCAACTCCCGGTCGGGCTATACAATTACGCCGCTCCTCCTCATCGGCCGTTAGGACTCTTCTAACGCTCCTCATCGGCCGGTAGGACCATTCTAACCCCCGTTGAGCATCGGCTCGAGCCCTACCGACTGGGTGCCTCTAACCATATAGTCCAGGACCTGCAGCCGGTAGGGCCTACCTTCCCAACACTTAACCTGTTAGCCAGGACAAAGACGCCCTCGTCCTGAACTCCTTTCAACTTGCACGTGTCAGTGTTTATGAATAGATGAAATCAAACGGGACAAATTTAATCTTTACAATCTATGTATCATTATAAAGATCTAAGCCTCAAGTACACAAGTCAAGAACCGTTTCTGTCAGACGTGTCCGATTCGAGAACCGATGAACTGATGATACTGCACATGTGTGACCAACACAGAGAGTGTCTGAACCAAACTGATTCTTTTGGTGATTGATTCTAAACTGATTCTGTGCTAATGTTATGAGCACGGGTAAACCAAAGGCTTGAATTAAGGGCAATCATCGCCAATGACGCCATTACGTTGAGCGCAAAAGAACCGGTGAACCATTTTCTTCAATCTGTCTATTGAATCGAACTGTCCGAAAGAACTACTGGTGATCCGAAAACCAATGCAACCAGTTCTTGACTCGTGAACGAGTCATTATCTGGCTCGGCTCGGTGTTCATCTTCAGTTCTCTCTTCACAGCAGTTTAGTCAGTGTACTGTTTGAGTAAATGAATTACTCCAGGAAATTGGTTTGTTTGAACTCCGAGGGAGTGTCAGCCACATCAAAAAAGTTAACAGCTTAAGTTATTTGTGGATTAATGCGTTTTGGAGACGTGAACCATTTAAAACCCGGCAGCCATATCACCCTGGAGCCCAAGACTGGTTGCCCACTGAAGCTAAGCAGGGCTGAGCCTGGTCAGTACCTGGATGGGAGACCTCCTGAGAAAACTAGGTTGCTGCTGGAAGAGGTGCTAGTGAGGCCAGCAGGGGGTGCTCACCCTGTGGTCTGTGTGGGTCCTAGCGCCCCAGTGTAGTGATGGGGACACTATACTGTCAACAAGCACCGTCCTTCGGATGAGACGTTAAACCGAGGTCCTGACTCTCTGTGGTCATTAAAAATCCCATGATGTCTTTCGGAAAGAGTAGAGGTGTGACCTCGTCATCCTGGCTAAATTCGCCCATTGGCCTCTGACCATCATGGCTTTCTAACAATCCCCATGTCTACTGATTGGCTTCATCACTCTGTCTCCTCTCCACCAGTAAGCTGGTGTGTGGTGGGCGTTCTGGCGCAATATGGCTGCCGTCGCATCATCCAGGTGGATGCTGCACACTGGTGGTGGATGAGGAGATACCCCCTGTCTATGCAAAGCGCTTTGAGTGTCTAGAAAAGCGCTATATAAATGTAAAGAATTATTATTATTATTAAAACGATTCAGTTCGATTTGGTGAACTGGTTCAAAAGGTCCGGTTACATCGAATGATTCGTTCGCGAACCAGATATGACAAACTGCTTTGTTTTGAACTCTTTCAAAATAGACACGGAAAAGAAGACGATGCTGAATAAAGTCATTGTTTTTGCTATTTTTAGAACAAAATGTATTTTTGATGCTTCAAAATATTCTAACGGACCCTCTGATGTCACATGGACTACTTTGATGATGTTTTTCTTACCTTTCTGGACATGAACCGTACACACAGTTTCAATGGAGGGACTGAGAGCTCTCGGACTCGAAAATATCTTAAACTGTGTTCCAAAGATAAATTGAGGTATTAATGGTTTGGAACGAGATGAGGTTGAGTTATTAAACCCGTTGTTCCGGTTGAGCGAACGCTGGCGTGTCTGACAGCCGCTGCTCTCTGGACGTTACTCACCGAGCTCTGGATTTTACCGCTCTGGACTTGACTTTGTTTTTGAGCATTTTTATTTGTTTTCTTACTTTTGTGTGTGTGCAAAACATCAAAGACCTACAAACGGACTTGGTCGTGCTGTATCACCTGCCAAACACGAGCTCTCGCCACCATTCAGCGCCGCGGGCTGTTCTCCCGTCTTCCGTAAGTTAGTTAACACTTTCTTTCGGTTTATTGGTTGTCAGTCGTACGCTAGTTTGGCGGAGGTGGTCTTCGAAAGGGCTGCCTTTTCCATAGACATGCGTCATAAAGTGGCTTAGTTGTCTGGTGTGCTGGCTAACGTGGTTTTAAAATCTGGCTGAGTATACGCGGCTGTAGGATGTTTTGCCTTTTGATGCTCGTTGTGGGTTTTTTTTATTGCCTTCTGGCGTGTGGAATTCTAATATGCTCTTTTACTCGTCCCTGGATCTTCATAATCTAAAACCCAAAGTGCGGTTACATCTGCCAGTCAGTCTCTACAATCACTGTGTTGCTCTTGGAATTGCTCGCCGGCCTCGCTATATACACCAGGGTTCTCGTCGCAATCAGTGTATAAACAACGCTTCTAGAACTTCATCTGATGGATGTATTATACCGGTCGTCTGGTCTTCTTCTCGCCGACTGCGTACTAATAATACACGTCATGAGGATAGAAACGCTCATGTAGTGAATCTCCGTCATCCGAAATATGTCTCACCAGGTGTTACGCCAGGCATTACCTCATCCTCAACGACAGTTAAAATGACTCTAGTAAATGCTAGATCATTGTCTAATAAATCTTTTATCCTAAATGACTTTTTTACCTCTCATTCCTTGGATTTTTTTATTCGTGACTGAAACATGGTTAAAGAATGGAGAACTCTCAGCTCTTGGTGAACTATCCCGTTCAGACTGCTCTTTCTACAGTACACCTAGGCCAAGTGGACATGGTGGCGGCTTAGCAACAATTTTTAGGAACTCATTTAAATGCAGACTTCTGCCTGTAGATGACTTTTCTAGCTTTGAGGCACAGCTCTTAAAAATTTATCTAAATGGCCCCATACTCTGTGTATTGGTGTATAGACCTCCTAAAGTCAATTCAACTTTTATTCACGAGTTTTCTGAGTTTCTGTCCAATCAAGTGTCTCGCTATGACAGGCTAATGGTGTTGGGTGATTTTAACATTCATGTCTGTTGTCCATCAAAACCTTTGGTCAAAAATTTTATGAGCCTTATGGACTCACTCAGTTTTATACAGTCAGTCTCTAGCCCTACACACTCCTTAGGCCATACACTGGATCTTGTTTTGACTCGTGGTTTTTCTGTGCACATCTGTGAAGTAGCTGATGCTGGCATTTCTGACCATTTCCCTGTAGGGTTTGAGCCTGTTATTTCAATTGTAAAGCCTTCAAATTCTCTGCCTATACATTATTCACGTGCGTTTCATGCTACAACTGCATTTGAATGTTCTGAGTCTTATTCCAAGCTCATTTCAAACTCTACTGTCAATTCTTTATCAGTCTGTACGGATACTAAACAACTGGTTGAAATTTTCAACTCCGCCTGTTGTACTGCTCTCAATACAGTTGCTCCACTTAAACGTAAAAACCGTAAGGCTATAACTAGTCCTCAGCCCTGGTTAAATGCAGCTACTCGTACTATCAGACAAGAGTGCAGAAGGGCTGAGCGCAGGTGGAAAAAGGATGGCCTCCAAGTCTCTTACCAAATGTTAAAAGACCGCTTAGTTGCCTATCAAATATCTGTTCATGAGGCAAAATCTAATTACTTCTCACACATAATTGCAAAAAATGCAAATAGGCCAAAAGTACTTTTTAAAACCATAAATTCAGTTCTTAATCCAGTTGCTTTTTCAGTTCCTGTTGTCAATCCTGAGACATGCACACAATTTTCAGAATTTTTCATTCAGAAGATACAGGATATTAGATCGCATCTCCCTTCACCTGACATAGACAAAGACAACTTTCAATTGGTCCTTCCATCTAGTAGCTTTACTACTTTTGAACCAGTTTCCTTAGCTGAATTACGTAAAATAATTTTTCAGATGAAACTTACATTCTGTCAATCAGATGTTCTGCCTGCTCGTCTGTTTAGAGAGGTTTTAGATACAATCAGCCCCACCCTCTTAACTATAATAAACAGCTCCTTAATAAACGCTGTATTTCCAGAAAGCTTTAAACATGCTATCGTACAGCCTTTATTGAAAGGATCTCATCTAGACCCTACCGTGCATAACAACTACAGGCCTATCTCTAAACTCTGTTTCATCTCAAAGGTTTTGGAAAAAGTTGCTCTTTTACAGTTTGGCTCCTATCTGGATACTTTTAATATTCTAGACCCATTTCGGTCCGGTTTTAGAGCATTGCACAGCACTGAATCAGCATTGCTGAAGGTCACGAATGACATTCTGCTGTCTATCGATTCTGGGTCTTCTGCCATCCTGATTCTTTTAGATTTGAGTGCCGCATTTGACACTATCGATCACGACATTCTTTTAAATCGTCTTCAGTGCGTTGTTGGAGTCCAGGGCCAAGCTTTGCAGTGGTTCACCTCATACCTAAAGGGGAGAACTTTCTCTGTGAATATTGGGTCATTCACTTCTCCCGCCATGCCTATTCAATGCGGTGTTCCGCAGGGATCCATTTTTGGCCCTCTTTTATTCTCCCTCTACATGCTCCCTTTAGGCTCAATATTCCGGAAATATAATATAAATTATCACTGTTATGCTGACGACCTTCAATTATATCTTCCAATCAAATATGCCAACGACCTTTCCTTAGACTGTCTGTTCTCATGTCTAAATGAAGTTAAATCCTGGATGTCAAATAACTCACTGCAACTAAATGAAAATAAAACCGAAGTGCTTCTACTGGTTCCTGCTGCTACCAACAACTCTTGTCAAAACACAGTTAGGTTTTTTAAGTAATAATTTGCACAATCATGCCAAAAATCTTGGTGTCTACTTTGACCCTCTTTTTCAATTTGACAAGCACATAAATGCAGTTGTGAAGAGTAGCTTTTTCCAACTTAGATCTGTAGCAAAAGTAAAACACTTTCTTTCTAGAAAAGACCTTGAAGTAGTGATTCATGCACTAATTTCCTCTCGACTAGACTACTGCAATTCGCTCTACATTGGCCTACCTCAATCTACACTTTCCTGTTTACAGATGGGTCAAAACTCGGCAGCTAGATTGCTGACAGGAACTAGAAAAAGAGACCATATCTCCCTGTCCTTGCCTCATTGCATTGGCTTCCCATAAAATTTAGAATAGATTTTAAGATCCTTCTTTTTGCATACAAAGCATTGCATAACTCGGCCCCGGATTACATTTCTGATCTTGTAAAACCTTACACAGCTGTTAATTAAGGCAATTAAGATCTGGAGATCAGTTACTTTTATCGGTTCCTCGTTCTCGCTGCAAATCAAAAGGTGATCGAGCTTTCTCTGTAGCTGCCCCAAAGCTCTGGAATGGTCTACCCTTGAGTATTAGGGCTTCTCCATCACTGGATGTTTTTAAAACTAGCCTAAAGACATATTTTTATACCTTAGCTTTTGAGTGATACTGATTATGTATTTATATTATTTTATTCTTTTTATGTATATATAGTTGGTGTTTTATGTATAATTTGTCTGTTGTATATGATATTTGCTTTTATCTCCACTCTTTTCTATTTTAAATCATGTTTTACTGTAAAGCACTTTGGATCAGCTACAGTTGTGTTCAATTTGTGCTATATAAATAAACTTTGACTTGACTTATTAATTACATAATTTTTGGGTGAACCAACCCTTTAATAAATTGGTATGCTCATAATATCCTACCTTATTTACTATCCTAATTGCTCTTTTTTGTATTGTACTTAGTGTTTGTAGGGTGGTTTTGGAGGTGTTGCTCCCTACTTCAACCCAATAGTTTAAATATGGCAATACAGGTGAACTATGCAGAATATAAAGTGCTTTCAGATTCAATACATCCCTTGCTCTCGTAATTACTCCAATACTCCAATACTCCATGTTAGGGAAGTCGTGGCCTAATGGTTAGAGCGTTGGACTCCCAATCGAAGGGTTGTGAGTTCGAGTCTCGGGCCGGATGGAATTGTAGGTGGGGGTAGTGCATGAACAGCTCTCTCTCCACCTTCGATACCACGACTTAGGTGCCCTTGAGCAAGGCATCAAACCCCCAACTGCTCCCCGGGCGCCGCAGCATAAATGGCTGCCCACTGTTCCGGGTGTGTGTGTGTTCACTGCTCTGTGTGTGTGCATTTCGGATGGATTAAATGCAGAGCATGAATTCTGAGTATGGGTCACCATACTTGGCTGAATGTCACTTTCACTTTTTTTTTTCACTTTTACTTTTTACGTTTAATGTGGGGTTTCCAACAGATATATTCTTTCTATTTCAACATTATTAATAATTACTATTTTCTTGTGTATCACTCTAGGCAACTAGTGGTGGAGGTTAGTAGTGGTTCAGACCTCTTGGAACTTCTGGATCATGACCACCCTGATGCTGATCTTTCAGTGCGATGGCCTTATGAACCTGCAGTTACGCTGTAGCGTGTAAGGCGGAGGCAGCTTCTCCACAGGCTGTTTAAGCATCACTGGCCAGAATAGTACCTACAGACCTGAGAGGGGGGAGGCATGGTTTGCCCTGCCAGGTGGAGGTGGTACTGAGAGGTCTCCTTCAGATGCAGTAATTAACATCTGATCATTAGGAGGAGTCCCAAAAGATTCCACTGGTACGCTCTTTGAAGAGGTCCCAACCGCATTCTTTTGGCGGCTTAACTGGTTGCAAAACGCTAGAGGAGTGATGGTTTGCCACCACTGTAACCACTGTAAGCTGTAATTGGCACATTATATTTCTCAAAAACAAGGCGGCACAATCACTTCATTGTATGTAGAGTTTACAATTTACACACCTCTCTCCTCTCTTTCTCTCTCAACATGGCCATATTTGAGAAAATTTTTCATCACTGGATATAGCTGCCGGTCATTTAACATTTCTATCGTGAAACGTATTACTAAATGTTGACTAATGATTGACTAAATGATTTGTAGCGTCATCTTACCTCCCTCTCTTTAACGTTAAACTGATCCTTTGCGCTTTGCTTCTGTGAACAGTATACCCCGCCTACTTTGATTTGATTGGCCATCTCAGTCATTTTGACATTGACGAGCGCTGTCTAGTATGTGCAGCGTTTGTAGGCGCATTTGGTGACTAGTGTAAGTAAATTCTCACACTTTAATAGTATTTATAGCTCCTAACAGGCTGTGAGACTGAAAAGTTATTACCTCAAAATGTACCTCAGTTTTCCCTATTGCTCGCGTGCCAGCAATTATTCCTCTGCATGCCACGGTTGGCACGCTTGCTGTAGGTTGCCGACCCCTGCACAAAAATATCTCTAAATTCTTAGGATCTTTATTACATTTTAGTTTACTTCTTGTAAGATTGAGACCATTGTACCATTCGCACTTCAAATCAAGACATTTAAAATAATACCAAACATGACTGTAAATATCACATGCATTCATGCAGAACATTATACTTTGCTATTGAGCACTCTTGGTGAGCTGAGTGAAAGAGAGGAAGTGAGGGAAAATGTTTCTCACACCTTCTCACAGTGAGATGTGAAAACAGATGCTGCCACTGTGTTAAAACACTGTGTATGTATTGTCCTGATCTCCGAAGATAAGTGTCTGAGGTTAATCTTCAAACAGTTTCCTGAGAACTAATCTTTCAAAATAACAAGCCAGAATTGAATGAGTGTGGATGTTCATGTCTGAATGCCATCCTTCTGATTATCATATCATATCTGAATGAGTGTGGATGTTCATGTCTGAATGCCATCCTTCTGATTATCATATCATATCTAAAGAAAGCAGAAAGCAGGTTTCAACTTGTTTTACTGAAGTGGACAGAGCTGCTGTTTAACATTTTCAGAGGAGGAAATAGAAAGATCTGCAAATATAATTTGAGGTGAGTGATTCATCTTTCTTTAGGTGCTTTCACGTTTGAGTGCCATCTTAAGATGGGTTGTTGGTCACTTTATGCTTCTGAGTCTTTAATGCTGTGCTCAAATAATTTTGCTGATTTTATTTAAAGCTCTTTATGCCATGATCAAACAAACAGGTGTTTCTTTGTCAGTGAAACATAGAAAGCTGCACATTTTGATATAATCGTCACAGAGTGAAATTGTTGTTTCTTATTTTATTGTTTTTAGTGGATCTGTGATTGCAGTATTTCTTTTCATGTGTCTGCAGACAGTTTTGATGAATTACTGTGTCTATAGTATGAGCTCATTAACTCATTTAATAGAACATGGAACTTTTTAAGACCTCAATAAAACTTTTATACAAAATTATACAAATATAAACACCTTTCAATATTGAAAACTTTCATTGTGAATGGAAAAGTAGGACCAAAGAGCTTTATATCATATCAAATATATAATGAATTCACACATAATCTGTAAATATAGTAAATAGAAATACCAGAAGCAGTAGGATCATATTCATGGTTTACTTACGTCTTCTTTCCATTTCACTACATTCACGATGTTTCACTATGTTGGGCAGGTGTGCATTTAAACTGCAGTACAACTGCATTTAAGTGAAGTACTCTAGTGTACAGCTGCAGGTCATTGCAGTAGAATTATCTTAGATTTCACAGGGACGAACAAGAAAGGAAATGCCGCCTTTCAGCTCAGACTCCAGCTGCACAAACTATCACAGACTCCTAGAAATTATTTTAAACACAAGAACACACAGCAAAGCTTCACTGTTCACCCTCATAATCAACCAGTGGCATTAACTTTTTGAACTTTAAATTCAAACAAATTATTATTGTGTAAAATATATTTTAAAATACGTATTTTGCAATATATAATCCTATTTGTTATTTAATTATTTAAGTCTCCTATTTAAAAGTAGGAAAATAGACACGCTATAGGTGTACAGTATTGTTCAAAATAATAGCAGTACAATGTGACTAACCAGAATAATCAAGGTTTTTAGTATATTTTTTATTGCTACGTGGCAAACAAGTTACCAGTAGGTTCAGTAGATTCTCAGAAAACAAACAAGACCCAGCATTCATGATATGCACGCTCTTAAGGCTGTGCAATTGGGCAATTAGTTGAAAGGGGTGTGTTCAAAAAAATATCAGTGTCTACCTTTGACTGTACAAACTCAAAACTATTTTGTACAAACATTTTTTTTTCTGGGATTTAGCAATCCTGTGAATCACTAAACTAATATTTAGTTGTATGACCACAGTTTTTTAAAACTGCTTGACATCTGTGTGGCATGGAGTCAACCAACTTGTGGCACCTCTCAGCTGTTATTCCACTCCATGATTCTTTAACAACATTCCACAATTCATTCACATTTCTTGGTTTTGCTTCAGAAACAGCATTTTTGATATCACCCCACAAGTTCTCAATTGGATTAAGGTCTGGAGATTGGGCTGGCCACTCCATAACATTAATTTTGTTGGTTTGGAACCAAGACTTTGCCCGTTTACTAGTGTGTTTTGGGTCATTGTCTTGTTGAAACAACCATTTCAAGGGCATGTCCTCTTCAGCATAGGGCAAAATGACCTCTTCAAGTATTTTAACATATGCAAACTGATCCATGATCCCTGGTATGCGATAAATAGGCCCAACACCATAGTAGGAGAAACATGCCCATATCATGATGCTTGCACCTCCATGCTTCACTGTCTTCACTGTGTACTGTGGCTTGAATTCAGAGTTTGGGGGTCGTCTCACAAACTGCCTGTGGCCCTTGGACCCAAAAAGAACAATTTTACTCTCATCAGTCCACAGAATGTTCCTCCATTTCTCTTTAGGCCAGTTGATGTGTTCTTTGGCAAATTGTAACCTCTTCTGCACATGCCTTTTTTTTAACAGAGGGACTTTGCGGGGGATTCTTGAAAATAGATTAGCTTCACACAGACGTCTTCTAACTGTCACAGTACTTACAGGTAACTCCAGACTGTCTTTGATCATCCTGGAGGTGATCATTGGCTGGGACTTTGCCATTCTGGTTATTCTTCTATCCATTTTGATGGTTGTCTTCCGTTTTCTTCCACGTCTCTCTGGTTTTGCTCTCCATTTTAAGGCATTGGAGATCATTTTAGCTGAACAGCCTATCATTTTTTGCACCTCTTTATAGGTTTTCCCCTCTGTTCTGTGCAGTATTAGTTCTTTCTTTAGTTTCATTTTGGTTTGTATAAGTAGTTCATGTGTGACACCTTGTGGTGAAAATCGTTATTACAATTCTCAGTAGAACGCAACAGGAAGCTCGTAAAACAGTAGAAGAAGAGTCGTTTTCTGTGATCTGCGTTTTAGATTCTGTCTAATCCTTGGAGTAGATACGACCGTAAGTTATAAATTTCATATTGAAAATAACTGCAATAATGTTGTGTTAATTTAATTAAAAGCTGGTCGTTATTAAGACGTTTAGAGATTGATGTTTGATTCTGAAATATAGCGTGATCTGACAGCTAATATGCTAATAAGGTTACATAGTCACATTTTTCTTCAAAGACATAATTCGGTTGTTTATTTTGTTGTTTAATTCTGTAAACAGATGTTTGTGAATGTGAAAATGTCCATGCTATTTTGTAAATCATTTTGTAATTTGTATTTTTGTGTTTCTTTTAGTTTTACAGTAAAGTAAAGTGCATCACATAAGCACAACGAAGAACGTGTGATGAAGCTTTATTCCTGTTAGCTATCTGTCAGTCTTTGGTTTAGAACACCATTGCCAGGGCAGAATAGTAAAAGGTCGACTGCACAGCGGGTGAAGACAAACAATCAGGATTCCGTCCAGCTTACATGTAATACTACATTATCAAGATGGATGAGTCACAGCCTCGCGAGAAACAAGAGGAAGTTGACCAACCTTTAGAAACAAGATCACGGTCAAGCAGATCACGTCGTTCGAGTAGATCTTCGGCTAGTGCAGCTGCGACCACAGCAAGAGCTAAAGCAGCCGCATGCAAAGTAAAGGCCTCTTATGCCGAAAAGGAAGCCATCATGATGAGAGAAAGAGCTCAAATTGAAGAGCATCAACAGAAAGCACTAGCTGAGACAGCTCGCAGAAAAGCAGAAGTTGAAGCTGATTTATACGTGTTACAACTGCAAAAAGAAGCTGTAGCAGCATCTACAGAGGCAGAAGTTTATGAAGCTGCAGTTTATGAAGAAGACGGAGCAAGTGTCGATCTAGAAAAAGAATCATGCATCTCAAGTAGAATTGAACGCACAGAAGAGTATGTGCAGAAACATTCTCAGCAAAGAAATTCTCCTAATTTGACTCCTAATTCACAACATGAAAGTGAGGGTTCAAGTTATGTGACACAGAGTTATGTTGCAGGCTCACTAAGTTCTCTCCCTCCAACAGTGAAGGAGGAATTGAATGCAGAGACAATTCCTATGAAGCAGGAACAGACAACTCGGCACAACTTCCAGTGTTCTCGTTCGAATGTAAAAGTTGAGCCATATGATGGAGCTGATGAAGTAAAGCATCAAAAATATCCAGTACGAAAGCAACGTGACTCCTGCCTGCCCTCTCAAGTTCCTGCTGAGTGCTTTACTCCAGCACCACCATCACCTCATGCAAACGACTTTACTACATATTTGCTGAAGAAAGAAATGGTGAGTTCTGGCTTGTTCCAATTTGATGACTGTCCAGAAAATTACTGGGCGTGGAAAACGTCTTTTCGAGCTGTAACCAGTGAACTCAATATAGCTAGTAGAGAGGAGATAGATCTTCTTGTCAAATGGCTTGGTCCTGATTCATCCAGTCATGCCAAACGAATCAAATCAGTTCATGTCAGTGATCCTGCCTTAGGAGTTCGTATGATATGGCGTCGCCTGGAGGACTGCTATGGGTGTCCAGAGGTCATCGAGCAGGCGATGTTAAAGAGACTTGACACTTTTCCTCGCATCACAATCAAAGACAACCATCGTCTGAGAGATCTTGGGGACTTGCTACTCGAGCTGCAGTCAGCAAAAGAAAGTGGTCGTTTACCTGGTCTTGCTTACCTTGACACAGCGCGGGGAGTCAACCCCATCATTGAAAAACTCCCATTCAGTCTTCAAGATAAGTGGATTACGCAAGGTTCTAGGTACAAAGAAGACCATAATGTATACTTTCCTCCTTTCAGCTTCTTTGTTGAATTTGTTTGTAGACAAGCAAGAACTAGAAATGACCCTAGTTTTGCTCTTGCTTCAACTGGCTACTCAAACAATACAAAATCAGACGGAGCTGCCAAGTTGAGTAACAGAACTTCTGTCTACGTCAAGAAAACTGAAATAATGGCTGCGCAACCAAACCAAGACAGAAACTTAGACAAGAATGTAGATCCAGACAAGTTTTGTACCATACACAATAAACCTCATCCACTTTACAAGTGTCGCACATTCAGGAGCAAACACCTAGATGAACGAAAAGCACATTTGAAGGAAAAGTTTATCTGTTTTAGATGTTGTGCTTCCACTAAGCATGTTGCAAGAGACTGCAGAACATCTGTTAAGTGCAGAGAATGCAACAGTGACCGACACATTGCAGCCATGCATCCGGGTCCTGCCCCGTGGTCCATTGAGGTGTCTGTATCAACTGCAGATCAAAACATGGAAAAAACAGATGAAGACACTGCTGAGGTAAACAACAAGTGCACTGAGATTTGTGGAGATGCTAGTAGGCCCAAGTCATGTTCAAAGATTTGTCTCGTAAATGTTTATCCCTCTAATCAACGTGAAAGAGTCAAACGCATTTATGCTGTACTGGATGAACAGAGTAATAGATCATTAGTGAAGTCACAGTTCTTTGATCTGTTCAACATCGTTAGCAGTTCTTCCCCCTATACATTGAAGACGTGTTCAGGTATAGTGACTACGGCGGGGAGGAAAGTAAATGGATTCTTTGTCGAATCGCTTGATGGGAAAACAGTAGTTGCTCTTCCACCTTTGATAGAGTGTAACACTTTACCAGATGACAGATCCGAGATTCCCACGCCGGAGATAGCTATGTGTTTCCCCCACCTCACTGCTGTGTCAGATAAAATTCCTCCTTTAGACTCTTGTGCTCCTATCCTTCTCCTCTTGGGTCGAGATATTCTTAGTGTGCACAAAGTGCGTGAACAACGAAATGGACCCCTCAACACACCATACGCACAGCGCTTAGACCTGGGCTGGGTGATAGTGGGAGAAGTTTGCCTGAATGGGACTCATTGTCAGTCCAGCGTGAACGCTTATAAGACCAACATACTTCCAAATGGGCGAACGTCATTCTTCTCTCCATGCACAAAAGGTTTCAATGTCGTAGAGCGGGGTGAGTCACCTTTTTTGTCATATCTACCCGACCCACCATGTTCTCTCAAGTGTTCAAAAACCAGTGAGAGCTATACAACTGGCTTAAAAGAGAATGTGTTCTTCAGATCTTCAGAGGATGATAAATCCGCTTTATCTGTAGAGGATAGTGTCTTTCTCGACATAATGGACAAAGAGGTGTACCTTGATAATGATAACCACTGGGTGGCGCCACTTCCATTCCGCTCTCCAAGAAAGCAACTCCCGAACAATAGAGAGCAAGCTATACAAAGGCTGAACTCGTTGCAGCGCACTCTTTCAAAGAAACCGAATATGAAAACGCATTTCTTTGGTTTTATGCAGAAGGTGATTGAAAATGAGCAAGCAGAACCTGCTCCACCCTTACAATCAGAGGAAGAATGTTGGTATTTGCCAATTTTTGGAGTTTACCACCCACACAAACCTGACAAAATCAGGGTGGTCTTCGATTCGAGCGCTCAGTATGGAGGGGTGTCCCTTAATGATGTTTTGATGAGCGGACCTGATCTTAACAATACCCTTTTGGGTGTGCTGTTGCGCTTCCGTAGGGAGAAAGTAGCTGTGATGGCGGACATAGAACAAATGTTCTATTGTTTCAAGGTAAAAGAGCAGCATCGCAACTATCTTCGCTTTCTTTGGCACAAAGACAACTGTGCAGAAAAGGAGATCATTGATTACAGAATGACCGTGCACGTCTTTGGCAATAGTCCTTCGCCAGCAGTCGCTATATATGCCTTAAGGCGAGCAGCAGAGTATGGCGAAGCAGATTATGGTATGGATGCTAAGGACTTTGTGTTACGCAACTTCTACGTTGACGATGGCATCACATCTGTCCCTACTGAAAGAGAAGCCATTGATCTCCTAAAGCGTACGCAAGCAATGCTATCAAAGTCAAGCTTGAATCTGCATAAAGTGGCTTCTAACAGTGCTTCGGTGATGGAAGCTTTTCCATCTAGTGAGAGAGCCAACGATCTCAAAGGCCTGGATTTTGATAAAGACCCAATACCTCTTCAACGCAGCCTTGGTATAAGTTGGAACATCAAGGCAGACTGCTTCACATTTAAAGCTTCTCAAGATCTCAAACCCTTTACTCGAAGAGGGATCCTTTCCACCGTCAATAGTTTATATGATCCCCTCGGGTTTGTCTGTCCAGTCACTATGCAAGGCAAAGCTATAGTGAGAGAACTTTCAACTATACAACAGGATTGGGACACTGTTCTTCCGGCAGACAAAAGAGATTCGTGGAAGGTATGGACTTCATCTTTAGCAGAGCTTGATCGATTGCAAATACCACGATCTTATGTCCCAACCTCACTGTGTGGAGCTCAGGTTCGAGAGTTGTGTATCTTCTCGGATGCTTCTATTTTAGCTATCGCTGCAGTAGCGTACCTACGAGTAATAGACTCAAACGGACAGCTTCACGTGGGGTTTGTAATGGGAAAATCCAAGTTGGCCCCTTTTCCAGCACATACTGTTCCACGCCTGGAGTTATGTGCAGCGGTACTTGCTGTTGAGCTGATGGAACTTATAAAGGAAGAAATTGACATAGAGTTCCACAATATCCAGTTCTACACTGACAGTCGCATAGTGCTCGGCTACATTCACAATGTAACACGCAGATTCTACATGTACGTGGCTAACAGAGTTGCACGCATAAGAAAAACCACGGAACCTAGTCAATGGCATTACGTCTGTTCTGAACAGAACCCAGCAGATCATGCCACCAGGTTTGTGGCAGCAGCCCACTTACCCCTTACCAACTGGTTCTCAGGTCCAGAGTTCCTTAGGGAATGTGACCCTATAGGATGTAGTTTAGGAGAGTCATATGGACTTGTAAAAGCAGAAGAGGATGTTGAAATTCGCCCCCAAGTGAACACACTGGCAACTAACGTCAAAGAGGACTTACTAGGCTCAAGCAGATTTGAACGTTTCTCAAGCTGGAGATCCTTGGTGAGAGCTATCACTACTCTGACGCACATAGCAAATTCATTCTCACAATCTTTTCCTGACACACTCTGTCGAAAATGGCATCTGTGTACTAAAACCTCAGGTGTGGAGATATCACAAGCCAAGGCGACTATAGTCAAAACCGTACAACGAGAAGTGTACCAGGAAGAATTTGAGAGTTTGACTAAGTTTGGTAAAGTCTCGCAGCGTAGCACACTCCTGAGGCTTGACCCCTTTGTGGACAATGAGGGTCTGTTAAGAGTTGGGGGTCGCATTCACTGTGCTGACATCTCTGATATAGAGAAGCATCCCTTGATAATCCCTCCCAATCATCACGTAACCGGTCTTTTAATTCAGCATTATCATGATCAAGTGGCTCATCAAGGCCGGCATTTTACTGAGGGTGCTATACGTAGTGCTGGATTGTGGATAGTCAGTGGCAAAAGATCTGTTTCAAATATCATCCACAAATGTGTGCTGTGCAAGAAACTGAGAGGTAAGATGGAGAGTCAGAAGATGTCGGCTTTGCCCTCAGATAGAGTTTCTGTAGATCCACCTTTCACACACACAGGTCTTGATGTTTTTGGACCATTCACTGTGGTGACACGTAAGACAAGAGGGCATAATGCTGAGAACAAGCGATGGGCTGTCATATTCAGTTGCTTAAATACCAGAGCAGTTCACTTAGAGGTTGTGGAGTCTCTATCAGCGTCAAGCTTTATATGTGCTTTGCGTCGCTTCTTGGCTGTCAGAGGACCAGTGAAGCACTTTCGTTCTGACAGGGGGACAAATTTCGTTGGAGCAGTCAAGGAACTCCAAATTGACAGTAGCGACTCAGAGTTGAAAGGCTTCTTGCAGAATCAAGGTTGCACGTGGACCTTTAATGCTCCACATTCCTCCCATATGGGAGGAGTGTGGGAAAGAATGATCGGCATTGCCAGACGTATTTTGGAGGCTCTCTTGATGAAAACTCCCACAAGACTCACGCATGAGGTCTTAACAACTTTAATGGCAGAAGTCATGGCCATCATGAATTCCAGACCCTTAATCCCAATTTCATCAGATACGGGCATGCCCCAAGTGCTTTCACCAGCAATGCTCTTAACTCAGAAGGCGAGTGTTGCTCCAGCACCTCCAGGAAATTTTGAGATAGGGCACTTGCACAAAAATCAGTGGCGTCAAGTCCAGATGCTGGCTGATTCATTCTGGAAGCGATGGAAGCAGGAGTACTTGTCTACCTTGCAACCCAGGAGAAAATGGACAGAGGAGAGAGAGAGTATTCAGGAAGGAGACATTGTTCTGTTGAAGGATGGGGAAGCTAAGCGCAGTGAGTGGCCAATTGGTCTCATAGCAAAGACTGTAGCCTCATCTGATGGAAAAATTCGTAAGGTTATGGTGAAGACTGCTAAGCAAGGGGTATTCAGAGAGTACTTAAGACCTATATGTGATGTTGTCTTACTTTTGTCAAATAATCGGAATGCATAGTGGTATAACACAAGTTATACCAGGCGGGGAGTGTTCTGTGCAGTATTAGTTCTTTCTTTAGTTTCATTTTGGTTTGTATAAGTAGTTCATGTGTGACACCTTGTGGTGAAAATCGTTATTACAATTCTCAGTAGAACGCAACAGGAAGCTCGTAAAACAGTAGAAGAAGAGTCGTTTTCTGTGATCTGCGTTTTAGATTCTGTCTAATCCTTGGAGTAGATACGACCGTAAGTTATAAATTTCATATTGAAAATAACTGCAATAATGTTGTGTTAATTTAATTAAAAGCTGGTCGTTATTAAGACGTTTAGAGATTGATGTTTGATTCTGAAATATAGCGTGATCTGACAGCTAATATGCTAATAAGGTTACATAGTCACATTTTTCTTCAAAGACATAATTCGGTTGTTTATTTTGTTGTTTAATTCTGTAAACAGATGTTTGTGAATGTGAAAATGTCCATGCTATTTTGTAAATCATTTTGTAATTTGTATTTTTGTGTTTCTTTTAGTTTTACAGTAAAGTAAAGTGCATCACATAAGCACAACGAAGAACGTGTGATGAAGCTTTATTCCTGTTAGCTATCTGTCAGTCTTTGGTTTAGAACACCATTGCCAGGGCAGAATACCCTCTCTAATCAACTTTTTAATCAAAGTACGCTGTTCTTCTGAACAATGTCTTGAACGACCCATTTTCCTCAGCTTTCAAATGCATGTTCAACAAGTGTTGGCTTCATCCTTAAATAGGGGCCACCTGATTCACACCTGTTTCTTCACAAAATTGATGACCTCAGTGATTGAATGCCACACTGCTATTTTTTTGAACACACCCCTTTCAACTAATTCAACTAATTGCCCAATTGCACAGCCTTAAGAGCGTGCATATCATGAATGCTGGGTCTCATTTGTTTTCTGAGAATCTACTGAACCTACTGGTAACTTGTTTGCCACGTGGCAATAAAAAAATATACGAAAAACCTTGATTATTCTGGTTAGTCACATTGTACTGCTATTATTTTGAACAATACTGTATATAATTATATATAATATCTAGCTGTTGATAATACACATTTAAAAATAGTAAAAAAAAAAAAAAAAAAGACCCATTTTGAACGTTCATGCTTTTCTTCTCTTTCTGCACCCAGTCTCTGTGGTGGAACAGTTATGAAGTATCTTTTCTGTTCTTTTAATTAATTTCCAGCATTTCAGAAATAAATATTTATGCAAATTACACTGAAGTACAATGTTATTTTATGGTGTCCGGGAGTGCTAAAAATGGGTTTAAACACTGAATTTTGAATCAATCTCTTCTTGTAAACTCAGAAATGTGGATTGGATGGCAATTAAATTACCACACACCCTTGGTGTTTGTCAAAAAACAGTAGGTAATTCGCCCGAGGGTTTTTATGGGAGTGGTGAGGTGAGAGACAAACACAGACATCCTGGATTTGGATGGCATTAAAATCACCAACTATCCCTGTAAATGATGAAAGTCACTTACGTAACCCTGAAAAACTATTACCATCCAAATAGGGCCATACTCTTCCCCCGAGTTTCTGTCTCACCTTTGATTTTGTCATTTGATTAATCTGTTTCTCATTAATTTTCCT
Source organism: Carassius gibelio (assembly GCF_023724105.1). Lineage (NCBI taxonomy): Eukaryota > Metazoa > Chordata > Actinopteri > Cypriniformes > Cyprinidae > Carassius > Carassius gibelio. The sequence continues at coordinate 6,589,814 of NC_068399.1, read as the reverse complement.
CATATGCCTCCTTATTTAAAGAGTTAATACACCCAAACATTTTAATTCTGTCATTAATTACTCACCCTCGTTCATTTCAAACCCATAAGAGTTGCTGTCTTCAGCCATTTTGAAGAATACCCCAGAACGTAATCAATGTAGTCAGAGTTGTTTCCGTTTAGTCAGTTCCCTTGTCTGGCATTGGGTTAATATTAATATTTATACCTTCTAAATGTACCATTATTGATAATTTCCGATTTTTTCAAATCAGCTCACGTCTGTTCCGTGGGACTCAATAAAAGGGATGAAGCAGCCAGAAGAAGCAGTAGGGAGCTTGAACAAACAGCCTCACCAAAATAATGAGTCTCAGCCTAATAATTCAATACTGTGTTCAGTATTTGAGTTTTTCAACAAATATGTACACTAACTTTGACATTTAGGTACTTTAGAAAATGTTGTTATACACTACCAGGTATAACTAGGTTTTGATTAGTAAGATTTTTAATGTTTTTTAAATAAATCTCTGAATGCTCACCAAGCATGCATTTATTTGATCCAAAATACAGCAAAATCAGTAATATTGTGAAATATTTGTAGTATTTGAAAAACTGCTTTCTATTTTAATATATTTTAAAAGGTAATTGGTTTCTGTGATATCAAAGCTGCATCACTCCAGTTACATGATCCTTCACGCCGATTTGCTGCTCAAAAGCATTTATCTTTTATTTTTATATATGCTGATCTTTGAGTCTTTCTATTCTTTTTATTAATAAATCACAAAAATAAACTAAAACCACCCCATAGGGGAAAAAGCCAAGGAAACATAAATGCTGAAAATGGGACATAAACTGGACACAGGGCAGACAGAAATCACAGGCATGCACAGGTACATATGTAAGACAACGAACCAAGAACAGCAAACACAGAGATCTTAAAAGGAAAAAGCAGTTAGGTAAACAACTGGGGCAAATGAATCAATCAACGGGTAATGAGAGAACAGGTGAGTGTAGTCTGGTGAATGCAGTCCGGGAGTAAGGGAGATGGTGATCTCTGGTGGTGAGAGGGAGAAAAACAGGGCCCAGACACCTGATACACATACAGTGTATATTTTACTAATATTCACATGTATATATTTATATTCATATCATTTATATTATATAAGAATAGATTTAATGTACATACAAGTGTGTATTGATATATAAATAATAAATATACACAACACACACATACTATGTAAACAAAACTTTTGTTTAATCTCTTGACAGCACTAGATAATAATATTAAAAATGTTTCTTGAACAGCAAATAAGCATATTAAACTGATTTCTGAAAGATCATGTGACACTGAAGACTTGAGGAATGATGCTGAAGATTCAGCTGAATTGTACTGTTTTTGCTGTACTTTGAATCAACTAAATGCAGGTTTGGTGAGCAGAAGAGACTTCTTCAAACAAAATCTTACTGTTCAAAAACTTTTGACTGGTAGTATGTATTTGTCTGAAATATAGGTTTGTTAAATCTAGGGTATTTAAGTCATTGGAAGATAAATAACATTCTGTGTTAACAAATTGAAATGAGGTGGTTATTTTCAACAAGGTGGACACAGTTCTGTTCATAACAGTAGACCCGTTGGTGAAGAAGTGACAGGTAAGGCGAAGGGGGAGACAGAGATATTGGGGAAAATGGAAAATGAAGTGAAAGTACAGTGCAAGAGAGAAACTTGATTTTTTTTTTTCATGGCCCCAAACTAAGGATTTAGACCTTTTTATGTGAAAAGGATTGTCTGTGTTTATAAAAATAGTTGTACAGGCTATATACAAAAAAAGGGGCCAAAATCAAATCTTTTAGGGTACAACAGATTGTCACTGGAAAAATACAAAGATGCCCTTATAGTGCTCTGGTGACAAGCTGTTGTACCCAAAAGATACAATTTTAGCCCCTTTTTTTCTGTGTGGACTGAATGAGTGTAAAATTTCCCGGCCTGAAATTGCGTTCCAGTCCTGCCCTGACTGTTAGTGCTCATTTGAACTACATTTATGTATACAATTATGTAACCTACATTCTTTTTTATAATTATAACCAACAAATTTTAAAGTAGTAGATTTTTTTAATGCTTTTGTACTCCATTCCTTCGTGAACTGTTCATTCAGTAGTTCCCTAACTAGTATCACCTTGTTTAACAAGATTGCATATTAAAGGAACGCTATTTTTAAGTGTTGACCACAGAATCAATACTATGTGAATGTGCAGAAAGTTTTATTCAGCTAAATCACAAATACACATTAATTAGTCTAAACGAACATATGTACACACTGTCATGCATACGTATGTACATATATACATGCATACCTTTTGGGAAAGTGAATAAATGACTGAAACAGAAACCAAGGCAATGAGCTTTGGGAAAGGATTCAGTTCACCAACTGAACAGTAGCCCCTCACTGCAGAACACAAGATCCAGGGGGTGGTAGTTGGTTGGTTTAGGGGTGGCGATGGGTGGGTTTAAGGATCAGGGGGTGGAGACAGGTAGGTTTGGGTATATGTAAGGTGGGTGGACCCAACCATGCCCCCTAAATCTTGTGTTCTGCATTGAGGACCATCTCCAACTGATCACATCCATCATCATCTTTGTAATAAGGTCTTATACTATATACTTGGAACAGCTTATATAAAACTCTGTTTAGTTAAATATACAATATTTGCATAAGCCTTAACTGTTGAACTAGCATCTGGATGCAGTCTGTAGTAAATTCTTAATGGTTTTGACAGTTCATTGGTGGTGTTGTTGTGAGCAGGTTGTTCCAGGTTAAGTGAAGAATGATGAACTTCATTTCATGATGACTCGGTTGTTGTTGAGAGAGTCCTCTCTCCCAGGTAGAAAGTTTACAATATAAGTTAAATTCTTTCTCACTATTTTTGCATAATTTTGAAATGAAACATGATACCAGTAAGTTTACATTATCTAATAATTCTAGCATAAGGCATGCATAAACTTAAAAAAAATCAATAAGGAAAATAAAAAAATATACAGACAGATTTATTTCGTACACCACCTGAAGTTACAAATAATAGTGCTGGTGATAGCAATCATGGGTTGAATGTTGGTCCACCAGCCGAAAAGAAGGCATACAGTTTTGGGAGAGAATGGTTAAAAGACTTTGAGTGGCTCCACTATGAAAATGCACTGTGCTCTATGCACTGCATTCACTTTAAAGCCAGTGGGATGGAGTTTGCAGGTAACACTAAAAGCACTTGCCACTGAATCTCCACATATTAAGTTTGAGAACTTAACACTAATAAAAGAAATGCAGGGACAAGTGTGTGGCAAAATGTCAGGTTCAATTGTTAAGGCTCTTAATAATCAGGTCTCCGATAATATTGTAATTGTTGTTTTTACGATGTGCTATGCAATTTGAAATTATTGAGTATATTACAAAAACCAAACAAAACACCTACAGAGAGTACATACATGACCTCGGTTAGACTAGTGCGCGTGCGCATTTGTGATTTTTTTCACTGCGTGATTCAGTCTATTAAAACTGAAATATTCAAAATTTTAGGCAAAAAGAGTGCAGTTTTTTCCTCCAAAAATCAGAATGATTACAAATGTGATATTGATTTGATACAACAGTTCAATAAAAAAAGAAGTTAATATTAAGATACTTATGTTTTAAGGTGCTTTCATACTAGCACATTTGGTGCGCACTCGGGTATGATTGAAGTCAGAGTTCGGTTCGTTTGGAAAAGGTGAACACTGTCTTTCAAACTCGGGTGCGCACCCACAAACTGTACCCGAGTCTGTTAAAAAAGGGTGGTCTGGACGGTTCATGTGAACTCTGGTACGGTTCGCTGCTGATGTGGACACAATCATACCAAATCGCAGAGTTGAACCTTTAATAATGACATATTATTTGATAAAAATGTGTGTTTGTGTGTGTGTTTCATTCACTTTCCTGACAAGTTTGACTGACATGCTGCAAACAGAGAGCTATACATCTCATTTCTGTTCACCCTCAGTGTTCTTCAGATCATTTGCAGTACAATCGTAAGACAGACGTAAGTGCAGTTATGTACTGAAGCTTTGTAAACAAAACAAATGGTTAAAAAACTTAAATATATAAAAGTGTAGAGAGCAATGTTATGCATTTGTTGCCTTCTCCTGCACCGTCGTTACTTAGCAATGGAATAAACAGCTGCTGGCTTGACGCAAATGAACCGCCGTTTGGACCCAAAAAAAGTGAAAGTGAAAGTGAAAAAAAAAGTGATGTGACATTCAGCCAAGTATGGTGACCCATACTCAGAATTTATGCTCTGCATTTAACCCATCCGAAGTGCACACACACAGAGCAGTGAACACACACACACACAATGTGAACACACACCCGGAGCAGTGGGCAGCCATTTATGCTGCGGCACCCGGGGAGCAGTTAGGGGTTCGATGCCTTGCTCAAGGGCACCTAAGTCATGGTATTGAAGGTGGAGAGAGAACTGTACATGCACTCCCCCCACTCACAATTCCTGCTCGAACTCACAACCTTTCTATTGGGAATCCAACTCTCTAACCATTAGGCCACGACTTCCCCCAACATAATATGAATGCAGTCCAGCAGGGGACAGTGGGAGGGGAGAGCAATCGAAACTCGGGTTCGGACCAGCCAAGTGAACCAAGTGTGAAAGCACCCTTAGACACCATATTTCCTGTTTTAGCACTACAGGGAGTGCAGAATTATTAGGCAAGTTGTATTTTTGAGGAATAATTTTATTATTGAACAAGAACCATGTTCTCAAGGATTCCAAAAACTCATTAATATCAAAGCTGAATATTTTTGGAAGTAGTTTTTAGTTTGTTTTTAGTTGTAGCTATTTTAGGAGGATATCTGTGTGTGCAGGTGACTATTACTGTGCATAATTATTAGGCAACTTAACAAAAAAACAAATATATACCCATTTCAATTATTTATTTTCAGCAGTGAAACCAATATAACATCTCAACATTCACAAATATACATTTCTGACATTCAAAAACAAAACAAAAACAAATCAGTGACCAATATAGCCACCTTTCTTTGCAAGGACACTCAAAAGCCTGCCATCCATGGATTCTGTCAGTGTTTTGATCTGTTCACCATCAACATTGCGTGCAGCAGCAACCACAGCCTCCCAGACACTGTTCAGAGAGGTGTACTGTTTTCCCTCCTTGTAAATCTCACATTTCATGATGGACCACAGGTTCTCTATGGGGTTCAGATCAGGTGAACAAGGAGGCCAAGTCATTAGTTTTTCTTCTTTTAGACCCTTTCTTGCCAGCCACGCTGTGGAGTACTTGGATGCGTGTGATGGAGCATTGTCCTGCATGAAAATCATGTTTTTCTTGAAGGATGCAGACTTCTTCCTGTACCACTGCTTGAAGAAGGTGTCTTCCAGAAACTGGCAGTAGGACTGGGAGTTGAGCTTGACTCCATCCTCAACCCGAAAAGGCCCCACAAGCTCATCTTTGATGATAGCAGCCCAAACCAGTACTCCACCTCCACCTTGCTGGCGTCTGAGTCGGACTGGAGCTCTCTGCCCTTTACCGATCCAGCCACGGGCCCATCAAGACTCACTCTCATTTCATCAGTCCATAAAACCTTAGAAAAATCAGTCTTGAGATATTTCTTTGCCCAGTCTTGATGTTTCAGCATGTGTGTCTTGTTGAGTGGTGGTCGTTTTTCAGCCTTTCTTACCTTGGCCGTGTCTCTGAGTATTGCACACCTTGTGCTTTTGGGCACTCCAGTGATGTTGCAGCTCTGAAATATGCCAAAACTGGTGGCAAGTGGCATCTTGGCAGCTGTACGCTTGACTTTTCTCAGTTCACGGGCAGTTATTTTGCGCCTTGGTTTTTCCACACGCTTCTTGCGACCCTGTTGGCTATTTTGAATGAAACGATTGATTGTTCGATGATCACGCTTCAGAAGCTTGGCAATTTTAAGAGTGCTGCATCCCTCTGCAAGATATCTCACTATTTTTGACTTTTCGGAGCCTGTCAAGTCCTTCTTTTGACCCATTTTGCCAAAGGAAAGGAAGTTGCCTAATAATTATGCACACCTGATATAGGGTGTTGATGTCATTAAACCACACCCCTTCTCATTACTGAGATGCACATCACCTAATATGCTTAATTGGTAGTAGGCTTTCGAGCCTATAAAGCTTGGAGTAAGACAACATGCATAAAGAGGATGATGTGGTCAAAATACTCATTTGCCTAATAATTCTGCACACAGTGTAGTTCGAAAACAAAAATCATTCCAAACACAGCTAAAGCAGTTTCACGCCTCTGAGCAACATGATGGGTTTTAGTTCCTGAATGAATCCACTGTTTTTTTTTCTTAATTTCAAATACCAGTATTCAATGTTTTATATTTAGAGTATTAAAACATTATATATGCATGTGTTACTGCAGGTTAAAATGCATTCATGTCCTGCATTAAGCGGTGTGTAAATGCACATAGACGGCTCAGATGCAGCATAAATGTCATTTTCTTCTGCACTGTAAAGATTAATTTTGTTGATACTAATTTAATTTGCTTGATAACAGCCCAAATGTCTTATTATTCTAATTGACTGCTTAAATGTAAGAATTTGACTCAAATGATGCACACTTTTAGAACTGTGAACTGACCACCACACAGAATTTGATTAATATTCGCATCCTGCCATGCCAAACCATGCATATAGCAGCCCATGCTTGCTTTTCTGTTAAAAACAACAGTGGTTTGTAAATGTTGATGCTTAGCAGAGGTGGGTAGAGCACCTAAAAACTGTACTCTAGTAAAAGTAATAGCCTGAATCGTTACTTGCGTAAGAGTAAAAAAAGTATTGGTCAAAAAAAAAAAAAAAAAAAACGATAGACTAGTTATTTAGATACATATAGATATATACGTGGCGGATACGAATTACAGGGCAAATAAATTAAAAGCCCAAATAAGACTGACTGCGCCACCCCAAGTTTGAATATAGGGGAATTACTCTAAATGAGAATAAGCTCACAGCTTCAGTTAGGTGGGGTCAGGTATGAGACAAATTATACAAAAGATTGATTTAATACAAAAACAGAGGAACCACACAATACATCACAAACACTAACAAAAGAATATGATTCGCAAATGACAATACACATTACCAAAAAAAAAAAACAGATTGGGGTCACCATCCAGCTCCTCTTCAGGAATAAGTCCCAAAATTCTCTTATCTAGAAAAAAAAAGAAAAAGGACACAAAATCCATGTCCACCACAAGTGCACACCAACACAAACACACAGCACCTCACTATGGAGCACGGCAATCAGTGAAGACTACCACCACCGCGAGTAATAGGAAACCTTACTATACTTAAGTATGACATACATTTGGACATCACCCTTAACAGGTGGCAACAATATAGAAAAGCATGCCACATCAAGTCCCAAAAGAAACTCAGCAACGCTTACAAGCTGGCAATATGCCTCAATTAAGTATATGAAAATACATGCATACAGTTAAATAAAAATAAAAAAAGACGAATTGTAAACCACACAATTCAAGTAAAAAAAAACACAGTGGTCACTGGAAAGTAGACGTCTGTCCATCAATCATGGTTAAAAAGGAATACAGTTCAACCCCGTGTAGAACAATATTCAAATTAAGCAATGCTTAACACAGACAGTCGTGCTTCAGTCCGGAATCAATGGATTAAATGTGCAGTCCAAATCCACAGGCAGTTGAAGAAACCAGCAAGACACAAATCACCGAACGATTCTCTTTAAAGGCCATGTTGCAGGTTAACCACCACTTTCGATTAATGGGTACATAAAACACTCAAGATATGTATATCATTTTTAAAATGTCTCAAAAATGGTCTTAAAGACCATTTTTTTATGTTTTTGGTATTAACGTTTTTTTTACGCAACTCTGTGATGACGTCATGTTGGGGAGAAGCGGATGAAAGGTAGTCTCAGCCTAGTATGATGCCGCATTCCAGGCAAACCGTAACCCGTGTTTTTCCAACCTTAAACCCGTGAAAGTGCACTGGAATGGCAGTCAAACACGTGACTTCCCACCCCTGAACTCGTACTAGATCAATGTACTCCGACTTTCGAGTTCTGACGTCACACAGCACGCGAAACAACGGATGCAGTGTTTATGCAAGTGGTACACGTTGGAAAAAACGATTTTAGGTCAATGTAATGTTGCAATAAAATAAATAATCTAGCTACAATTCCTTGCGCTTGGAAAGTTTGTCCTAACTTGCCTGGAACGGTACAAAGTCATTAGTCGTGTTATGAAATAGTGATACGAGCTCAAAAACCTGCCTGGAACGCAGCATCAGAACTAACATTATAGCGACTGACTGGGATGAGGAAGAGGTGGCAAGAGCCAACATTTATGATGGCCCGCAGCTGTGTAATTTTGAACCTGCCAGACGTGAGAGGGCAAATGAGGAATTGCCAAGAACTGATTTCCGTCAAAGCTAATTAAATGCATGATCCGAGGAGAATGAGTGGAGAGTTGGTGAAGTGTCCTGGTGAGTTGCTATCATTTAGCAACGCAGCAATGAGCACTGGAGCTAGTCTACGTGCAGCAGTGCACAATAACGACACGTATATTTTTTTACTGTCATTGAATAGCACAGAGTGAAAAATCAACATTTTCTTTATATCTAGTGGCAGTGATCATGACGTTAGTTCAGATAAGTACCGGTAACATTTGTCATAGTGTCGTAGAACTGGTAAATTTTGTCTTTGTTATCTAGAAATAAAAGGCATCATGCTAGCTATATGGACGTTTCTAAGCGTTTATCTCTTCCTCCGGTGAAAATGTTGTTGCAAACGTAGCCGCGTGTCTGTCGCTGTGTTTGGCAGGTGCTTGCGTGGGCAGTGCTGTCCCATGGTAGTGCGTTTTGGTCGCTGTTGGTCGATATCTGTCTGTCTGTCTGTCTATTTATATATATGTCTAGTCTATCTATCTATATATATATCTATGTATTTATCTATTTATCTATAATCTGCACTATCTGAATACTCTCGTCTACTACTCTTCTCTATAGTTACTCTCAATGCTCTCAAAGCGGGCTTTGGTAAATTCTCTCCCCAACGTGACGTAATGCAATACATTGTGGGGGAAAGGAGACCTCTGTAAGATAGTACCTACTTTTTCGTATTATATTCCGTTTTGTGATACCCAACAACATAAAATACAATGGATAACAATTTAAATGTTCATTACCAACAAGCAAATTGCACAAATTCATTGAAAAATTAACCCTTCAACACGGCCTTTAAGTCCCAGCATGCACAGCAGTTTGAAGTTACAGCAATCCGCCTGCCCACCACAACGCGCTCTTGGTGTCAAAAAAGAAAAAAAAAAGAAACCTACAGACACATACGAGAAACAAAGGTAACTAATTGAAGCGCACTTACACCATACACAATGTGACAATTAATAGGGCATACCTCCGGGAAAGGCGACCGCCGCACAGATTTACGCCGTTAAGGAACAAGGCACCTGTTTAATCACACGTGCTGCATTTCCTCAGTCCACGATACACAGGCAAACGGAAATGCTTAGATGCATACACATCTGGATGGAACACATTCACCACCTTTATCCCGTACTTAACAAGGCTTTCTCCAATTTGCTAATTAACTACCGTTTAACCCCTTGTGTAGCCAATGCATACTGCCACATATAGATAAAATTGAAAGTTGCCTATTCAATACCTGTTGAACCATAGACAGCAAGCGCTGTGTTAATGTAATGAAGATATTCACTGCTAGCAAACAATAGCCTTTGCAGATTTGCTTTCAATTAACTGTAGACCCAATGCCACCTCTTCAACGCTCTTAGTGTTCTTAAACTTTCTGTTACAACTCTGATTGAACTGCTTCAGACGACTTAGCGCATGACAGGGAACTGAACGAATCATTCAAACTGTTTCACTAACCAATTCACTGGTTTGCCACCTTTGACCAACCCTTTGAACAGAATTGACTCAAAAGAATGAATCATTCTTGAATGGGCATTGCTCATTGCCAAGAGAAAAAAGTAGACGAGACATTTAGAATAAATTGAAGCATTTATAACTTAAGATAATGTAACGAGAGGAGCATCGCCCACAATAACAAAGTAAAAGTACAGATTTCCTCCCCAAAATGTACTTAAGGAAGAGTAAAAGTACCCATCTTTAAATATACTCCAAAAGTATGAGCTAGCGAAAAAATTTACTCAAGTAAATTTAACAAATTAAATGTAACTCATTACTACCCCCCTCTGATGCTTAGCCTAAATATCAAATATTTTATCGGGAGTGTTTATGCTTTATGTGTTTATGTAACAGAACAATTTCTTGTTAATGTCTTTGATGTACTGAACAAAAAAAAAGATTACTTTTATGCGGGACTTTTTATTGTTGTGGATTAGATTAGATTCTGAGATTGTTGGTACATTCTGGTGAAAAGCATATTTAGAACAAGACATTTTTAATTATATGATTACCCTTGTGAAAAAGAAGTGTGCTTAATTGCAGTAAAAGTATACTATTAAAAGTATACTTTGTAAAAAGTGGACTTGCAGATAATATAATTTAAATTAAAGGCCACTTGTGTATTTAAAGAGAGTACACTTTGATGACAATAGGTCTTAAAATACTTAAGTGCACTTTTAAAAAAATGCACTTTATAAGAATGCCTAATTAAGATTTATTTAAACATACACTTTACATAATTATTTTATTGTTTCAAAGAAGTACACTTATTATATATATTTATCAGTATACTAAAGCACAATTATTTATTTTAATTTCAAGTAATATCAAGTGAATTAAGTGTATTCTCCAAAATTATATTTGTTAATGTATTTTAACCTGATAACTGTCACTCACGTTTTTGAAGATAGACTTGATTGTGCATGATACAAACCTAAATTTGTATATTTCATGACTGAAAACATTTTGTAACGTGATTTTGATGTGCCATTTACATGGTAATGCAATGTCTGATTTTTAAAATGGGTTTTAAAGGATGAATTTTGAGATTTTATGTTTTCAAGTGATATATAACTTCTGATGATTTCTAAAATGTGATAGAGAAAAAGGCAACGAGGAAGTCTTTTTTTTAAACAAAGGTCAAAGCTCCTTTTGTAATGTAGATTTCTGAGGGTGCACTCTTGTCATAAATTCATCTATTACTTTTCCTACATAATTAAAAAAAAATAATATTGGCATAATATATATTTGGGAGTCTTAGACCTTTCCAACGATATATAGTTTGTCAAGATTAGATTAAATTTGATTGTAATATAGTATAGTCAACGTAGGCGTCCCATATACGGGACGGGGTGACATTTAACAGGTTAAATGTATTTTATCTATAATATATATTGTGTATTAATGCACTTGAAATGTATATTTCTTCTAATCTTAAATACACTTTCTTATACAGTATGCTCCAATAAAACGTATTATTGAAATCTTCATCACCAGCTCTTGCACTATGAACTCTATGAAGTTTAATTTTTGATAAACTCTTTGACATAGTGTCTTTTATGAGAACACTGTATTACTATTAAATAGTACTGTACTACATCTGTACAGAATACTTTCAATATTATTATGTAGTTCTAAGTCACTCAAACACATTTTAATTGCCCCTTCGCTAAGCCCCGCCCTCCTTAGTTACTGTTGCTACACCTGACAAGCTTTCACACCTGGCACGTCTATTACATTATGTATGCACCAGTGTCAGACATTCCCAAGAAGATAATTAGTAATTTTTGGCAAACAGGTGAAATATCTGAGAAAGCAAGACAAAGGGGACTGCAGTATGCATTCAAGGGATATATCCACTACACAATATGCAACCGATTAGAGAATCTTTTTTTTTTTTTTTTTTCATTTTTTCCCATTTAAATGGGAAACACACAAAACTGAGGAACAGCTATGTTCATGCACAGCAGAGTAAGTGAAATTTGAAAATAATCTATTAATTATAAATCAAACAGCTTATCCATAAGCCTTGTTGAATAAACACAAGGCATTAGCCTGACCACTTTACAATGATAGCATTCTCCCACTTATATTTTTAGCACACCAGGCTACTGCTCACATATCGTGGGTCTAATCTACGCCTTGGACCTGGCAAGAGCCAGAGATGCTAAACTGAGCCATACATACTTTTAGGATACCGGGTATCAGATTTGCACAATCCATAAGCACAACATTTCAGCATGTTTCCCCCACTCGAAAGCTTGCCAGACCTCCCGGACCTAGTTATGGTTGCTAAACCACAATTGGCCTTTGGCGGTTTTCGGACATGACTTAGCGAAGGGTCAGTTGCATTAATTGCAAGCAAAAGTTTAACATATCTAAACAAAATGAATTTGCATTCTAATACATTTGATTTTAATTAGACTAGTCCATACTGCACTGTAAAAAATGACTGACACTTAGTTATGTCAGTGAGTCATGAATGAGTTTAACAAAAGTCTTTGGTCTAACTAGACAATGAATTAGGACAACTTGAACTTGAACAGAAATGAAAATCCTGAAATAAAGTAACCACACACTTGTACAGGGCTATTCAATTGGCGGCCTGCCAATCATCTTCATCCAGCCCTGGAAAAGAGTTTCACACACACCTCAAATTGTTTTTGCTCTAGTTAGTTTGTTCACAAGGTGGCAACAGTAGACTAGGCTGTTGTTTCACAGCTGAAAAAGAAAAGGAAGACAGTCACTGACAATTGCTCACGTGAGGGGATTATGAGATATCCTCAACTCTGGTTTAAACGAGTATCGCAGACAAAACTGCACACAATTATGTGAAAATGTGCGGTTATGGAGATGAGTTACTTTACAGTTTATATAAGTGCAATTATTTTTCACAAGGGTTGATCTGGGCCTGTATTGTAAAAGATTATAAGAATTATCTCAGAGAGCTCCTAATGTTGCTGTAAAATTTCTACGTAGGAGTCTTTTACTAGGAGCGATTGAAGACCAATTTGAGAGTAACTTTGACTGAGGAAAGAACAAAAGGACCTTTATCTTAGTGAGGAGGTAGGGGTGACCCCGTTACTAGCTATGACACAGTCTTTTAAAGAACAGAGAATAAAGGCAGTAACGAGCCTTCAGCCGAAGAATGTGGACCGTCACCTGGGCTACCCTCTGCCCAAAGCACCTCATTCTCCACCTTCTGCTGCTGCTGCTGTTACTCCAACACAATCCCTAATGGACAAAAAATGTGAGATGGAGATGGATGTCCTGAAGCAGCAGAAAATAGTACTCTATATACAGGAGGAGTACTACAAATTACAAATAGAGCTACTTAAAAATGAACATAATAAACAATAATTGCCATTTGTGTGTCTTCATAATATCTTTCTAAAGAAATTTTGGCTAAGGTGTGTCTTTTAAGTTTGGTCACAATTTTTATATTGCATTCATTGTAATTTACCTGAAATGCAAATTAGTAAATTGGGCTCTGTAAGGACATCCACTTTAGGACAAATCCCTCCCTTTTGGAATGTGTTCTTCAACATCCTCTTCTCTTCCACGGGAGGGTCTGCTAATTGTCTGGCTTTACAGACGTTATGAAGCACTGCACAGGCTGTTTTCACTTTGCAGACCTTTCCCGGTGGCCAGTCGCACATCTCCATGCAAAATGTGAAAGTGTCGCTTTAGCTGACCAATACCTAGCTCAATTTTTTTTTTTGTGAGCTCTGTGAGTTAATAAATATAAATAGAATTCAATAAATTTTCAATGCATAGCAGTAGGCTATATATATGGGAAGTACAGTAGCATACTATGATATTGCAACACATTTATTTTTCTCTGAATTTGAAGCCCACACACATTAACATGATCACTGTTACCTGTTGTCATTTAGCTGTGGACCCAGGTAAGGACGGATAACCACTGTCCTCTAACAAGTATACGAAAAATACGAGGATCTTAAAGGGCTTATAGAATCACTCTGCTTATAGAAGGTTGTTACAGTCCCAAATCACCACTGCTCCATTGTTGCATTTTCCCAGTTGCCAAATATCTTAATATTGTGATTACTTTCATTTCTGGCCCTATGGCATTTCTTTGCTTTGTCGGAGATGTTACATGATCCCAACATGATTGTTTCACAATATAATCTGTCATCCATTTTGTGCAACACATTTTTCTTCCTCAATTTTCTCCTCTGCTAAAGAAACTCTCTAAAAGTCCTTGTCAGAAGTCCTAACAATTTTGGACCTTAAGAGCTCTTTTAAGGGTTAAGGTGTTTTCTGAGTTACTTTTTTCTTTACTGGGATCTTTTCTTGAATTCTAAGAGGAAACACACACATTTCTAAGAATTTTCTTACACTTTTGTTACCAGGGGCATTTTATGAATACCTGCCCTGGTTATCACATAGAGGCTGGATGTTGTTACTAAATGATTTAGGCTGTGTTCCAACAGTCCTCAATGTATCAGCCTCTCCAGACTATTCTTTAGTCATTGAGTAGTTATTTGTGTCCTAATTTTAATACTAATAAAGTATACTGCAAGGTCATCATTGTGTTTGTAGAACTGCTGTTATCAGTTTTGTAATACTACTGTAGTAAAAGACTAATCTTTTTCTTGTCCAGCAGAAGTGAATCAGTGTCCGAAGATGAATTCAGAGCCGAATCTGGATTCACTGGATGAAAGTCAAAACAGAAATGAAATTTACAGATGTGGTTTCTGTCACAAACGACTGAAGTCCAGAACATCTAGTTGAGACACTTTGTTTAGTTCTACAGAACAATATCTTAATATTTATCTTTAACTTATGTTTATATTTTAACATTCTATATTCATATCTTCACAGATCAACATGAATGTTCAGAGACAGAAGAGAAACAGAGAAAAAAACAAGGTGAAGTAACTTTAGCGTAAGAGTAAGATTTAGAGCTGGGGTCATGAATCCATGTCCAGAAGTTTATTACCAAACATGATATGAACATGAAGAAAAGCAAAGACACATAACCCAAAGATCAAAAACAAAACAAAACAAAAAGGCCCAATTGAAACTGCTAGTGGTTAATCATCTTTTTCCGCCAATGTTTCTAGTATAGAGAAAAAAGTATATTCCACATTGTGTCAGAAGTTACTTTGTTGAAATAGAGTGGGCATCAGTTTACTGCAGGATTCCTCAAATCTTGTCCTGGAGGGCCAATGCGCTGCAGAGTTTAGCTCCAACCTTGATCAAACTCACCTACCTGGGATTTCTTAATGATCCTGAAGACATATATTAGCATGCTCAGGTGTGTTTGATTAAGGTTAGAGCTAAACTACGCAGGGAAGTGGATATCATGTGCCAGATTTGAAGATCCCTGGTTTACTGTCAGGAATTTTTTGCGCTGCATCCAGCATAGACAGCAACACTGATTATATTATGTTCTATTTGCTTGTACCTGTCAGTCCTTTCATAGACTTGCCCATGCTAAGTGTAGAACAGTGCATCATTTATATTTTTACAGTGGGGTCTTTCCTCACAGTGAAGAGTTTTCTTCTGCATAGCAATTTACTGATTGTATATTATCCGTTAGCAATGTTGTGGACCCCAGTTTGTGAAACATTGAACTAAACGAAATATCTGGCTGAAATCTACTTGGCAAGTAATAAACAATAATTTTTAATTTTTTTTTGCAAGTTACACTTGTTGTTTGGCTAGCTTTGTGGACAGTAAATGGATTCACTCACCAACAGGATCTGTTAATGTGTTAATGCCTGTATTACTATACTTAAAAGTGTGTATGGATACTGACCCTTAATAAAGGAATGAATATCATCATTATATGTGATGTTGTAATGCAAGTAAATCTGTCTAATATCATAAATAAGTCTCTCTTATTCAGTACTCTCTGTTTCAGTCCAGAGGAATGACCAGGCTGCCACTGGAATCAACTTGAATATAAATGCTGACACATGTGCAAGTGTAAATGCTCCATTAATGATTGGAAACACCTTTAAAAAAGAAGTATACATTTGTCCTGCAATAAATGGTACATTTACATTACTATGATAACATACACTTCTAATACTAACATCTTAGTAAAGACTGGTAATGTTATAACCTCATAGTAATTTTAATAGGACTTACATGATTTAGCACCAGTTTAATCCTATGCAATAATATCTCATTTAATATTTATCTGTTCCTTCTACGTATCTAATTTTTTATGCATATTTTCTTTCTCCTTGCAGAAAAACAGGAACCCTCAGAGACGGCAGAGGAACGGAGAGAAAAACAAAGTAAATCAACAACAGACAAAACAATGTTTCACAGGCAATATTCTAATAATATATAGTAATGCCTAAGCTATAACAACACCACGTCAGTTTCTCACGATAAGGAGATCCTAATGAAGAAAAGCACCCAATATGATAGAATTAGCCATGCAGATAAGAGCATGAGGGTTTCAGTGCCTCTTTTAACTTTTAAAAATGTACAAGAATTTTTTTTTTAAGTCATTAATCAATAATGGCATATTAAATTCTTACAAAGGCAAGGTATAACTTATAATATGTGACCAATGCTGGCAAAATGAGTCACAATGAGCAAATTTTTAAAAATGAGTTCATTTCAAAATGATCTATGATTTGTTGGAATCAGACAAAAACATGACTGAGCTGCATCCATTTGATGTCAGTTCTGAGAAAAATTGAGTTAACAAGTTCCAA
Organism: Carassius gibelio; assembly: GCF_023724105.1. Taxonomy (NCBI): domain Eukaryota; kingdom Metazoa; phylum Chordata; class Actinopteri; order Cypriniformes; family Cyprinidae; genus Carassius; species Carassius gibelio. Next base: position 6,573,136 of record NC_068399.1, on the reverse strand, counting down.
AGCAAAATCACCTACCAACATTGTAACGTTTCCTCCACTTTCTTTTTAAAATATTAATTACTATATAAATAATCACAATATAACCATTTTTATTTTATCTTTATTAAAAATAAGAACAGATAAAAAATAAGTAGAAAAAATAAATAAAAGAAAGAAACAAATAGTCCATTACTTTTTTTCATTTTACATCTAAACAAAAGCTTTCAAGAAAAAAAGAATAAAGTATTAAAATCTCTTCAGTGTGTTCATTATAAGTAAATTGATTACAAAAACAACAAAAGCAATTCAATCAAGTTAAGTGATATTTTCTTTTACACCTGTTCCACATTGCAAGCGTGAGCTTCATGGCAGCTCCACGTCAGCATAACTACAGCATCTCTGTGGCCAAGACTTGTGAAAGTACGTATACTGAAAGCATTTGTACAGCATCACAGTGGCGGCTCCAAAGCTCCATATGTTTTTACAAAGATAACTACAGATTTGTTTTCAGAAGTTGTTCAGCAATAAGCTTTAATGTTTTAGAGTCTTGAAAGTTTGTTAACATGGTCTTATATATATATATATATATATATATATAAATGATACAATACTTTAACCCAAACTGATTAATTAAAGTGCTGTTTCAGTGCTGCTCATGTGACGCTCCTGCTTAGGGAGCCCGAGAAGTTGACCTGTAGGAGAAAAAAAAAAAAAACCATCCCGAAGGTTTTGCAATCCATCCCCTCAATTTCTAAACTGTACTCACAAATCCTTAAACTATTCCCTCGGTTTAACAAGTCATGCCCACAGATTAATATACTGTACCCATGAATTTCCAGTCCATGCACACGCTTTCGCAATCCGTTCACTCGGGTTTGTTAATCTGTAGTCACCGATTCATGCAGCAAGCTTCTAGGTAGCCTAGGTGTTAACAAATCATATTGTATATTGATTTATTGCATGCTATTATGTGAAATATGCCTACAGCAAAGTGTCTTAAGTTATTCCCTATCAACTGTAATGGGTACAAAGTGGAATACAATGATTTAATAAGAAAGATGTGCGTCAAAATCAATTTTCTTTTTTTTTATCATCCCAAGCCCATTGTGACTCATTTTGCCAGCACAGGTCACTTATTAGCAACTAATGCCCATTATCTGTTTTAAAGTGTCACAAAAACAGCACAACACTTTCTATTCTACACCTTCTGATTAAACACAAATGTTCCATTAGCTTTTAACACTCAGTAGAATTTGTGTTCAGGGGGCAGGGGCATGTATCTCACGTAGTTGTGGGAGAAAATTCCAACAATTTAAAGGATACGCTAAAGAATGATAAGGTTACAGAAGATTTTTATAAGATCAGCCATTTAACGTAGTAGAGATTAGGAAGATGAATATTTATGGATTTTAAAAATAACTTAAATTCAATATAACCCGAAGTAAAATAAAATATTTTGTTTACACAGTGATACATGATTGAAAACATACAGTAATTCAGACAATAAATCATGATTTGCAGGTATTTAAGACACTAATTTATGGAAAATATTATTATTTTTATGTTATGGTTATGAATGTAACTTTATATTATACTGGGGAAATTTCAACAGAGCATTATAGAAATCCGGTATAGAAAATGTCCTTTTATTTCTAAATTATGACATTTTTTCATGTTAAAATCATACTAACATTATACAGTAGTCAACATTTGAGATGAATCAAAGTCATCCTAAAACCTAAAACCAAAATGTGTTAATCAAAACTTTGATTAACTTTTTTTTTTTTTTCACAGAACAAAAAACTAATCTGGTGATGATGATTACTTAATTTTTCAGTGATAATGTCGATTTAATTGCACAGATAGCCTACTATTTAGATTTAACTGGACTAAAACTGGATTCATTTACGTTTTACTAAAAGTGTGGGGGACATGTCGGCCACGTGCCCTACATATTATACACATATATATTATTCACATCGAGGATTGTGCTGCATTTTAAAAATGTACAAAAACATCAAGTGCTGTAAGACAAAATACTCATAAGTAATAAAGGTTTGTTGCTTCTATTACAGTAGTGTTTCTTTTCAAGTGTTAATGAAAAATCAGAAAACAGAAAAGTATAAAATAGCTTTTCTCACAAAAAAGTCCAATAACATGTGAAGGCAGCATTGTTCTCTTCCTTACTGTAAGCTACTTGCCTGTTGTTACTGATGCAGGACAATTCTGTTTTTAGGTATACGTATTATTATAATTATTATATGCCGTTTCCTCAATATTTATGTTGTTTTCTTTTTACTATTATTACAGACAGATTGAGGCTGCAATTCTTGAAAACTCACAAAACCAAAATGAAGAAAAAAGCCAAATATATTTTTGAGTACAAGAATGATAAGGAAGTACATCTCAAAGATGTTTACACAGAACTGTTCATCACAGAAGGAGATATGAAAGATGTCAATCACGAGCATGAGATTCAACAGATTGATGATGCTCTAAAGACCCAGAACTCACAGGATAGACAAATTAACTGCAATGACATATTTACATCATTAAGCAGAAAAAATGAGGAAAAGATTGTGCTGACCAAGGGCATTGCTGGCATTGGAAAAACAGTGTCTGTGCACAAGTTCATCCTGGACTGGGCAGACGAAGAAGCCAATCAGGAAATAGAATGTGTGTTCCTGCTTCCATTCCGATATATGAACTTAATGACAAATAAAGAACTCAGTCTCCATGAATTTCTGGTGAAATTTTATCCTGAACTGAAGGACTTGGATGAAGCAATGCTATATAAGGAATGTAAGCTTGCATTTATATTTGATGGACTTGATGAGAGTCGCCTGCCTCTAAATTTTAAAAGTAGTTTTCTGAACACTGTTGATGAAAGAGCATCTGTAGATGTGCTGTTTACAAGTCTGGTCAAAGGGACATTGCTTCCATCAGCTCTCATCTGGGTGACCTCACGACCAGCAGCGGCCAATCTGATCCCTCCAGAGTATGTAGGTTTGTTCACAGAGGTGCGAGGATTCACTGACGAACAGAAGGAGGAGTACTTCAGAAAGAGAATCACAGATGAAAGTCTGGCCTCCATAATCATCTCACACATTAAGAAATCTCGTAGTCTCTACATAATGTGCCACATTCCTGTGTTCTGCTCGATCACAGCCATAGTTCTTCAAGATATTCTCAAGAACAATACAGAGAACATCAGCACAACACTCACTGAAATGTACATTCACTTCCTGCTGATACAGATGAAAATAAAGAACCGGAAGTATGATGAACAAGAAGAAAGGGAACGTATAAAGCTCTTAGGTTCAAATAGAGAAATGCTTTTAAAATTAGCCAAATTAGCGTTTGAACAGCTGAAGAGGGAGAACGTTGTATTCTATGAGGATGATTTGGAAGAATGTGATATTAGGGTGAATGTAGCCACTGAGTTTACAGGAATGATTGCTGAGATCTTTAAGGAGGAATATGGACTTCACGAGACAAAGTTCTTCTGCTTTGTGCATCTGAGTGTTCAAGAGTTCCTCGCTGCACTGCATGTGTTCATCTGCTACCTGAACAAGAACATGCAGGAGCTTCAGTTTTTCTTTGATGAGCCAAAAGAAAATGTCACATTGCAGGAGATACTGCAGAAAGCTGTTGATAAAGCTATAAAGAGTGAGAAAGGACATCTGGACTTGTTCCTGCGGTTTCTAATGGGCATTTCACTGAAATCTAGTCAAAACCTGCTCAAAGGCTTGTTCACATACCCTGAAGCCTCAACAGAAAGCACCACACAAATAGCTGAATACATTAAACTAGTGCAAAATGAATACAATATTTCAGATGAAAGGTCAGTCAATCTATTTTACTGTCTACTTGAGCTCAAGGATCATTCATTATATGAGGAAATCCTGAGTTACCTCAGTTCAGATAAACATCCAGGAAAAAAACTCTCATCTTCAATGTGCACAGTGCTAACCTCAGTGCTGCTCATGTCAGAGAAGGTGCTGGATGAGTTCAACCCAAAAAAATTCACATCATCACAAACAGACTACAATAGACTCATTCCTGCTATGAGATGCTGCAGAAAAGCACTGTAAGTAATTTTGCTGACAAATTTAGCTGTGGAATAAAATGTTTTGTTCTGCTCCACTAAACAATTAAATGTCAAAATAGTATGTGAAATATTTTTTTCTGTTAGTACAATGAACTTCAAAAAAATAATCTAGCTACACATTTTGTTTTGTTAGATTTGACAACTGTGGTCTTGATGAAACATGCTGTGGAACTGTATCTTCTGCTTTACAAGCATCAAACTCCCATCTGGTAGAGCTGGACCTGAGTAGCAATAACTTAGGAGATTCGGGAGTGAAGCTGCTTGAACTGGAGAGATTACACTGTCAACTAAAAATACTGAGGTTAGACATTTACATTCACTGAATCACTAGGTTTAAAAATGTGGACGAATATATGAAGAGTTTGGTTCCTAAATCCATGATACTTTTTTCTCTCAAAATGCAATAAATCCATTGAATCAACATGAAAATTATTTTTCATATTGAAACTGATGAAAATACACAATATAGTAAGTTGATCCACATTTGACAGTCTTTGAACTTGGTCAACACTTATCTTATATACAAGCATTGGACTAAAAATACATGCTTCCAAAATGAAATCAACTTGTCATCTTGTTAATGCTATTCAGGTCCTTCTCAAAAAATTTGCATATTGTGAAAAAGTTCATTATTTTCCATAATGTAATGATAAGAATTAAACTTTCAGATATTTTAGATTCATTGCACACCAACTGAAATATTTCAGGTCTTTTATTGTTTTAATACTGATGATTTTGGCATACAGCTCATGAAAACCCAAAATTACTATCTCAAAAAATTAGCATATCATGAAAAGGTTCTCTAAACGAGCTATTAACCTAATCATCTGAATCAACTAATTAACTCTAAACACCTGCAAAAGATTCCTGAGGCTTTTAAAAACTCCCAGCCTGGTACTCAAAACCGCAATCATGGGTAAGACTGCCGACCTGACTGCTGTCCAGAAGGCCATCGTTGACACCCTCAAGCGAGAGGGTAAGACACAGAAAGAAATTTCTGAACAAATAGGCTGTTCCCAGAGTGCTGTATCAAGGCACCTCAGTGGGAAGTCTGTGGGAAGGAGAAAGTGTGGCAAAAAACACTGCACAATGAGAAGAGGTGACCGGACCCTGAGGAAGATTGTGGAGAAGGACCGATTCCAGACCTTGGGGGACCTGCGGAAGCAGTGGACTGAGTAGAAACAGGCGTGTGCAGGAAATGGGCTACAGAGAAGCAGCACTGGACTGTTGCTCAGTGGTCCAAAGTACTTTTTTCGGATGAAAGCAAATTTTGCATGTCATTCAGAAATCAAGGTGCCAGAGTCTGGAGGAAGACTGGGGAGAAGGAAATGCCAAAATGCCTGAAGTCCAGTGTCAAGTACCCACAGTCAGTGATGGTCTGGGGTGCAATGTCAGCTGATGGTGTTGGTCCACTGTGTTTTATCAAGGGCAGGGTCAATGCAGTTAGCTATCAGGAGAAGCTTTATGCTTTAAAGCTTTATGGAGATGAAGATTTAGTTTTTTAGTACGACCTGGCACCTGCTCACAGTGCCAAAACCACTGGGAAATGGTTTACTGACAATGGTATTACTGTGCTCAATTGGCCTGCCAACTCTCCTGACCTGAACCCCACTGAGAAACTGTGGGATATTGTGAAGAGAAAGTTGAGAGACACAAGACCCAACACTCTGGATGAGCTTAAGGCCGCTATTGAAAAATCCTGGGCCTCCATAACACCTCAGCAGTGCCACAGGCTGATTGCCTCCATGCCACGCCACATTGAAACAGTCATTTCTGCAAAAGGATTCCCGACCAAGTATTGAGTGCATAACTGAACATAATTATTTTAAGGTTGACTTTTTTTGTATTAAAAACACTTTTCTTTTATTGGTCGGATGAAATATGCAAATTTTTTGAGACAGGCATTTTGGGTTTTCATGAGCTGTATGCCAAAATCATCAGTATTAAAACAATAAAAGACCTGAAATATTTCAGTTGGTGTGCAATGAATCTAAAATATATGAAAGTTTAATTTTTATCATTACATTATGGAAAATAATGAACTTTTTCACAATATGCTAATTTTTTGAGAAGGACCTGTAAATTAATTACAGCAATAAAATAACATTTCATCATGAACAAGAACATAAACGACTTCACAATAGACCACAGAAATTCCAAAATGACACTTCCATTCCATTCAACTTTCAAATGTCCACTCATCTTTGCCATTTTACATTCATTTATTTGATTAATGATACAGTATGTGCTGTATTAACAAAAATATAAATGGCATTAATAAAAACACTAACACTAACAAGCTACACAATATCGCGTTCATAATCAAATGTGATTCATCTAATTCATGTGATTTAACATAGCTTGTCAGTGATATACGGCTCTGTGTATTAAATGCATCTGAATAATTTCAATCTAAAAGCATGTGATGGAGATTTACCAGTACTAAAAATCAGAGAACTGGCTTTACTGACGTGGTATGCATGACAATCAAATGCGATTTATTGTGCAGCCGCACATTTATTGTTGATCACAATGTACAAAGTAGATGAGGAAATTAGGATGTCAGGTGTATTCAAAGCACCGCCATTACTGTCTAGAGTGCGTGGAATGGTGCGCTGTGATTGGTTGTTCCGGTTTACAGTGCGAGGAATGGTGCGCTGTGATTGGTTGAGCAGATATATCACATTCTGCTAAAAAGTGACATTAAGTTTTTTTATCGCTTTTGGAAAAAAATTGACTTTTCAATACCGACCAGATAAAAACTGATTTTGGAGGAAACTTTTTTTTCTTTTTTCTTTTTTAAATGCCGTTTATCACATTTTAGAACCAAACTCTTCATATGTTTCATAACTATAGATATTTTTCCCTATCTATATCATAGTTTGATTGTAGTAGTGGCATTTTTCCAAGAACACAAGGCAGGCAATGCTTACTTAGAAACCTTATGAGAAAAATCAAGAGTTCTCAAGCATCCTGGAAAACCTACAAGAAACCTTCATTCCACAATTTTCCAAAAATATGCATGAATGTATGGCTCATATGTCTGTAAAGGGTGAAAATAGTCAGATGGTGGCATAGACTGAAGTGTGAAGTATTTCCATGGAAATATAGTTTTTTCCTTAAGAAATCACAGTAAAAAAAAATGTATTTAAAATATTTCATAAATCTTACACATTCCTTCTTGCAGTATTTTTTTTTCTTATTGTAGTAGAAAAGAGCTGATTTGGAACCAAAAGCACAAGTTATATCTGGGTCAACAACATACATGGTGTCCAATTGGATTATTTCCTTTGAAAATAATTTGAACTATCATAGGCAAAAGCTAATGGAGACATCCAAGTAGAAGCCTGTTCAATATAAAATTGGTTGCAAAAGTCAGGTGGTGCAATAGCACTGAATGCCTCTTGTTAAATCTTAATAAATAAGGAGAAAAAAGGCTTTTTCCCATAAGTAACGCACTACCTGTTCCTGTATCTCAGGGAACCTAGGTTACATTAAGTAACTGAGTATGATTTTCCAAGTCGTGCCTACGTTTTTATGCGTCATGCCTAACAATGCCCCTTAGCTGTTATAAATTCACCGTAAACCACAGCTTCTGGTGGTTTATTGCTTTATTTTATAACGTTTATAATGAATTTGCAAAAGAAGCATATCTTACAAAATAAAATAAAAAATAAGCATCAATAGCATTTTATAACTATTTCAACAGAGACTAACAAAAAAGCTTGTTTTTTTATTTATTTTATAAGTAGTGTAATTGAAATGTAGAAAAGCAATAATCAGTATATTTTGGTCATTAAAAATGTAATCAGGTGGCGCAAAACTGATGTCCATTCCTTATTTTAACAGTCAAATAATAGGTCAAAGTGAACACATGGCTTAAACTAGAGTGTGAATAGTTCCTGTTTTAAAAGCATTAATTTCTATACTTATATTTCTTCTAAATATATGTGTGATTATTTTTCAGTCTTTAAAAATAAAGTCAGCTGCGGAAATTACTTAATACCCAGCCATTAGAATGCAATAATCTAAATTAATATGAATAAAATACACAAGCACAACATAATGTATTGGTCACTGTTAACACTCTATATATAATAAACGGAAGTTCAGTGACCGGATCATGACACACATAGACAGCTTCTAAGAAAAATTTTAAGATTTAATTACAATTGGCTAGAAACACATATATAGCCTACTTTTTTATTCAGCTCTACATAAATACGTTTTGACATTCTTACTAGCCTAAAGATTAGTTAAAATCCAATTCACATTTCTCCCGATCAGTTACAAAAATGGAGCTCAATCTGAAGTAATTTACATAAAGCATATTGACACCATCTATAAGTAATGGACATGGAGAATATGGACACACACAAGCTATAACTTGGTTAATACCACATATCAGGGTAAGCACCTATGGTACAAGTATGTAGGTCTATTATTTAAATAAATAATAATACCAGTATAAACAGCACATACTATATTTGAGTGTGACTGAAAAGACACTATAGGAACACTTTTTGTTGTTTACCATTTACACGCAAATCACAGTGTTAACAAATTTTCAAGACTTCAAAACATTCAAATTTATAACTGACCAACCTCTAAAAAATTTTTATAGCTGTCTTTGTAAAGAAATATGTAACTCTAAAGCTGCTGCTGTGACGCTGTAAAAACAGTTCCAGTTTGAATACTCTAGCAGAGCTGCAGTGACACTGCAGTTATGCTCATGTGCTGCTCACGTGGTGTGAAACAGGTGACAGAGCTGATTCTTTGTAGTGAACAAGAAGAACTGACTCCCATTGGGGAGAGCCAGATCTTTAGCCGGAGCCTGAATGATTCCATAGCAACCAAAGGGATACTATCTGATAACACTATGTTTACGGCGCCCAGGAATGTGGCAAAGCGACTTTTAGATCAAGCCTCTCAAAAACAGACACATAATGCACATAAAAAGGGACTCTTCTCTAATTAATTAATAGAAAACCCTTCTTTTGATTTAATTCACATATACTTTAGGGCAGGGGTCGGCAACCTACATGCTGTGCCAACTCTGGCATGCAGAGGGATAATTGCTTGCACGCGAGCAATAGGGAAACTGGATACTGAAGTACATTTTGAGTTAATAACTCCTCATGGTCACAAAATCTGTTAGGAACTATAAATACTATTAAAGTGTGAGAACTAACTTGTTCTAGTCTACAGATGCGCTCGCAAACGCTGCACATACTAGGCGCTTCAGATCAAATCCTCAGCAGGCTTCAAAATCATCAAAAAGTTGATTTATTTAACTAATTCCATTCAAAAAGTGATATTTGTATATTTATTCATTACACACAGTAACATATTTCAAATGTTTATTTCTTTTAATTTTGATGATTATAACTGACAACTAAGGCAAATCCCAAATTCAGTATCTCAGAAAATTAGAATATTGTGAAAAGGTTCAATACTGAAGAAACCTGCACATTAATAGAGAGGCGAAGGGAAGGAAAAGATGTGGTAGAAAAAAAGGGTACAAGTAATAGGGATAACCGTACCCTGGAGAGGATTGTGAAACAAAACCCATTCAAAAATGTGGGGGAGATTCACAAAGAGTGGACTGCAGCTGGATTCAGTGCTTCAAGAGCCACTACACACAGACGTATACAAGACATGGGTTTCAGCTGTCACATTTCTTGTGTCAAAGCCACTCTTGAACAGCAGACAGCATCAGAAGCGTCTCGCTTCAAAAAGGACTGGACTGCTGCTGAGTGGTCCAAAGTAATGATCTCTGATGAAAGTAAATTTTGCATTTCCTTTGGAAATCAGGGTCCCAGAGTCTGGAGGAAGAGAGGGGAGGCACACAATACACGTTGCTTGAGATCCAGTGTAACGTTTCGACAGTCAGTGATGGTTTGGGGTGCCATGTCATCTGCTGGTGTTGGTCCACTGTGTTTTCTGAGCACTTTTTAAAGCACTTCATACTTCCTGCTGCTGACCAACTTTATAAAGATGCAGATTTCATAACTAGTTATGATAAATTTTTTATATTTCCCCTTTGAACTACAGCTACGAAGATAGCGAGTGTAGTGGTAAAGACCAGGTAGAGAGAGATAGAGGCAGGGGATCCGGATTTAAATGCAAGTACATAGGTTAAGTTAGGTTGCAACATCAGCTGCCTCAAAGAGAGTCTTTTCAAAAACAAGAAAAATAATCACAGAGAGGACAAATTGCATCAGCATACAGAAGCTGAGGCATCTTATATTTCTGAATGCCAACCTGCACTAAAGACTAAAGTGTTCTAATGTTAAGACTTTTGCCTTTATTTGATTTGTTTGCTGTTTCTGTGTTCAATTGTTCAATTAAAGTTTTATTAAAATGTTAAATAATAGTAACTGTATTTTTGTAATGAAAAATGCATCAAAATAAGGCTATTATAAAAACAATGAATAAAAAAATTGCTAACCAACACACAAACCATTCACAATTGCTAAATTTAGCTAAAATAGAAGGGTTTGGGTGATACTAAATGAAAGTGAAAAAAATAAAAGAAAGTGACATGACATACAGCCAAGTATGGTGGACCATACTCAGAATTTGTGCTCTGCATTTAACCCAGCCAAAGTTAACAAACACAGCAGTGAACACACACCTGGAGCAATGGGCAGCCATTTATGCTGTGGCGCCCAGGGAGTAGTTGGGGTTTCGGTGCCTTGCTCAAGGGCACCTCAGTCATGTTATTGCCAGCCTGAGACTCGAACACACAACCTTAGGATTAGAACACATATGCTCTAACCACTAGGCCACAACTTCCCCTAAATTAAGAGCCATTTGGGAGCCATAAGAGCCGTCTCTTCTAAGGGAGTTTCACTGATGTGGTCTGGCACTTAATTTGAGAAAAAAAAAAAAAAAAAAAAAAAAAAATATATATATATATATAAAGTAGCTGGGCGGGACTAAACCAGCAGGGCTAAAATTGGTGGGAGGGGCTAAACAGGCAGTGATTTTCAAGCAGGCATTATTCTTCTGTGGAAGTGGTGTTTATCCACACTATCATTATAAGCTGTTTTTAGACTAACGAGATGGTTTTGACTTACAGGGTGTTTTCATACTATAAAGACAATTTTGCTTTTTCAGTTAATTATCCCTTTAATGTGACTGTTTTGTTCTCTTCACAGGATATGTGGATGTAATCTCACTGCTCATTCCTGTACAAGTTTATCTTCAGCTCTAGAGTCTCCAAACTCCCATCTGAATGTGCTGGACCTGAGTAACAATGATCTGCAGGATTCAGGAGTGGAGCTGCTTTCTGAAGGACTGAAGAGTCCAAACTGTCAGCTGACGATACTGAGGTTTGAGTTTCAAATACTTCAAATACTCAAATACTACAAACAAAACATACTGCTAACATTTATGTACTGTGTTTTACTTGTTCAGATGTTCCATATGTTATCTCACTGCTCATTCTTGTGGGAGTTTGTCATCAGTTTTACAATCCTCGAACTATGTGCTGAGAGAGCTGGACCTGAGTAATAATGACCTGCAGGATTCAGGAGTGAAGATTCTTTCTGAAGGACTGAAGAATCCAAACTTTCAGCTGAAGATACTGAGGTAAATTGTTTTCCATAAAATAATTAGCAAAATGCCACCATAATAAATGTCCATAAAATTTTGTCAACAAATGCGGTATCTGCTCTCAAATATTCTGTAAAGCTGCTGCATTTTCAAAGATAGCTGCTGACAGCACTCCATAAGATGGAAGCACTGTCTAGCACTTGTGATCCTCAAATTTGGCTCGTGAGATAAACTTTCCTGCAGTTTAGCTCTAACCCTAATCAAACACATCTGAGCGTACTAATCAATGTTTTCAGGATCATTTTAAAATCACAGGTAGGTGAGTTTGATCAAGGTTGGAGCTAAACTCTGCAGGAAAGTGGATCTCGCAAGCCAGAGTTGAGGATCCCTGATCTATTATAACGCACTTTATTTTAGCTAGGGTACAAAATTACCATGGCTTTGGTGAGTAAATTAAAAGGGTGTTATGCCAGATGGAAAATAACCTTTTAGAAATTCTAACAATGCATGACTGTGAGAATGTGATATGGCTTAGTATGAATATCAGATTATCATGATGAAATTATTAAAATGTATGATTATACACAAACAGTATATGAGTGAAGTGTGACACTATATTTATTAACACACAAGAAACTTGTGCCCAAGTATGACTCAGTTTGCAGTAAATGCTTCTCAGAAAAACTCATTTCTGCAAGAAGAATTTCAAAAAATGGGAAGACAGTCCATAACTGATTATTGGTGAGGATGTAAACACTGTGTTTTCAGTTCACATTACTATCCTGAATAACAATTTATACTCTTACATTTTAACCCTCTGAAGTTGTTTAACGCGTATATGAGTTATGAGGCATTTTCTCCTGATAATCCCAAAAAGAACTTAAATTACACTTTCAGTTTTGACCGTACAGATAAGAGCAATACATCAATCGAATCTGTAAAGAGTCTACTTTTTTGTATACAAAGATAGTAACAACAAAACTTTGTGCACTTATAAAATAAGTGCAAACAAGGTGTGGTGTTTGCAGCCTTTGTCTGCACTGATCTTCATTTAGACATGTGTCATTAAAATAAACTGTAACACAGTGAATACTCAACAAAGAGACATGACAGAGATATCTATAGAAACCCTGACATGTCTACTTTAAAACTAAACAAGTGCTACCAAAAACAAATATTCTGTGATAAAGTAATCCATATGAAAACAACGCGATGTCCATTTTTCGTGTCTCCCTTCATTATCTTCTGTAACCACACCCACACACTGAACGCCCTTTTCAGATTATGATGTTTCACTGAAACGCGCAGCTTGAATACGCCCACACAACAGAAGAAAACACAGCAAGACTGTTCTTCAATTTTTTTTATTTTACTGTTTGCTTTGCGATGAGAGGATACATAATTCACCCCAAAAATATGTGATGTGGTTGAGGATTTGAGATTTGGTTTCCTCAGAAAAAAAAGAATGAAGCGCTTTATTCAGCAGAGATCAACAGTCTCTTTTTATTTATTTATATACTTAACATAACGTGTAAACATTTTCCAAAGACTTTGCCAAACTATAATTCCTGACTAAATGCATAATCAAGTGAAACATTATGAAGTTTGAATAACAATACTATACCATTCAAAAGCTTGATGTAAATAATATAAATCTAACAAATAAATGTAACTGTAACAAATGTAACAAACAATGCTGTTATTTCAATTTATCCCCCCTAAAAAACCTGAAAAAAATATTCTCAGCTCTTTTCAACATTAATAATATTTTTTGTAGAAAATAAGATTGTTAAAAGGATTTCTGAAGGATTGTGTGACTGGAGTAATGATGCAAAAAATTCAGTTTGAAAGTCAGCTTTGATTGTTCCTAATAAACTGTTTAACTGCTCCCCCAAGTGGATATTAAATTATGTTGTGGGATAATTAAATATATTCTTAATAAACTACAAACATAAAATTATATACTTTTATTTTGTTCTCACAATCTTTCTTGTAACCTCACTCCTCACTCACAGTAGCACAGCTGAATGAGAGGCTCATTATGCAGGCCTTTGTCTTCTCAGGTGTAAATCACAATGATATTCATAATAGTTGATGCCTACTCGCATATGACTTTTACCAACAAAAAGTGTCTTAGAAAATTTAAATCAATATATTGTTTTCTGTGAGTGAGTAAACAAGATGATTTTCACATAATTTTGAAAGAAAAATTCTAGGCTACAAGCTCCAGTTCTCAAAAGTCCCGGGAACAAATATATGTGTTTTATTGCCTTATTCAAGTAAATTAACATTTTTAGTTTTTCACTAACCACGCATAACATTTTTTTTCTCAAAAACACAATTATATACATACATGCTGCTCACATATTATTATAGCCCAGTTTGTGTTGATTACAGTGAGATTAAACTTTAGCCATTTAGATGTTTATAAGAAACTGAAAAAAGCACAAATGCCAGGGCATGACAAAACTTCAAGTTGTAGGATAAATACCCTTAGACTCCAGAGGGTTAATGGTCATTGCAGCCAGAAGGGATGCTTGAACCAGCCTGACCAGTCAAATGATGGAGAACTAATGCAAGTTCTGAGAATGTTCTAGTATGAACACATTAGAATGAATGAAGCTTGTGTGAATAGTACACTAATGCTGAGGGACTGATTGTGAGGTATCTGGGCTCCCATGTGTTATCCCTATTGTCAGACTTTGACACCATGTCAGAGTGACTGACTGAATGAGAACTCAGAATGACAACAAATGCATCTGATACATTTCCAGATATAATTTGAATATCATCCATATCAGCCAAATCACATTGTAGCCCAAGACTGGTTGCCCACTGAAGCTAAGCAGGGTTGATCCTGGTCAGTACCTGGATGGGAGACCTCCTGGGAAAACTAGGTTGCTGTAGGAAGAGGTGCTGTGGAGGCCAGCAGGGAGTGTTTACCCTGTGGTCTGAGTTGGCCCTAGTGCCACAGTATAGTGATGGGGACATTATACTGTCAACAAGCACCATCCTTCAAATGAAATGTTATACTGAGGTCCTGACTCCCTCTCTGACTAAATCCCAGGATGTCTTTTGAGAAAAGTAGGGGTGTGACATCAGCAATCTGGCCAAATTTGCCCATTGGCCTCTGACCATCGTGACCACCTAACAATCCCCATATCTGCTGATTGGATTTGTCATTCTGTCTCCTCTCCACCAATAGGCTAGTGTTTAGTGGGCATTTTGGCACACTATGGCTGCTGTTGCATCATCCAGCTGGATACTGCACACTGGTGGTGGATGAGGCGATCCCCCCTTACGAAGTAAAGAGCTTTGAGTGCCTAGAAATGTGCTGTTTATATATGATGATTTATTATTAATTATTTTCCTATCCATAAAATATAATTAATTATTATTAATTGTTTTCTTATCCATACGGTTGGTTGTGTCTGTAGCCAAATATAATTCAGTTTTTATAAATGAGCAGACACGTTAATAAATAAGTTATGATTTTCTTTTAATGTAAAAAAACGACTTTTTTATCTGTTTTGGATTATGGTGATATTTTATATGCATACTTTTGCACAGAATTTTCATATGCTTGACACAGCTTACCATGCTTCCTTGAGGTTTATTACAAAATGCAAAGCACTGACTCACCACTGTGAGCTATATTCTCGGGTTGGATGGCCTCCTCTAGCCACCCGAAGGCTATGTCAGGCTATGGTACACTTTTATATATAAGGCAATTCTTGGTCTGCTGCCAAGCTACCTATGTGTCCATATCATACATAAAAGCAATGGGCGACACTTTTTGCGTTCTTAGGGCTTTTTTATGCTCTCTGTGCCAAAGACTCGGATTTGGGAAAGAAGGCATGTCTGTATTCTGCACCCTTGGTATGGAATACGTTGCAAAAGGACTTGAAACTAACTGATTTAGTCTTGCTAAACGCATTTAAATCTAAAATGAAAGTCGTAGAGGCAGATGCCTTAATATGTAAATGTTTTTTAGATTGTAAAAATGATTGCAAATGATTTGAAGTTTTAGTTTTCTGTGTTATTTGTCTGTACCTATGTCTTTTGTATTACGTTTTATATGCTGCTACCTGTCTTGGCCAGGTCACCCTTGCAAAAGAGATTTTAAATCTCAATGGGATTCTCCTGGTTAAATAAAGGTTAAATAAAAAAATAATAAAAACTAACAGCAAGAGATGAAACTCTCTGCTGTGGATTAAGCAATGTCACCTCACTATATAAACAAAGCAAATGAGCTGGCACAACAACTAATGGTGAGATATGGTGGTGTCCTAGTCACAACAACTAATGGTGGAGTCCTAGTCTCCGATTTAATAGTAATGCTGATTCCTTATACATAAGTTTTGTATGTTTTGTTTAATATAAAAAATACATAAAAAAGTGAAGAAATTTTAGCTGAATGTACACCGTTTAATAGATGACAGCTATGGGATTGCATATGCATCCCCAGTATCAGAGAAATATAGATCAAATCTGAGACTATGAAACCTCATTGAAAAAAATTTAAAACCTGGGTCTGCTATATGGACTGGCTATAACTCAACTAACTTAAATATTTCAAAATATTTTTCAACAGATTCCTGTTCATGTGTCAACACCCCTTACATGTGCTTAAACAGTGAAATTGAACTGAACGGTTAAGTACTTTGTCATTTACTTTTCATTTGAAGGAGACGTGCAGAAATTCCATAAGCATGGAAAAGGTATGCAGCATCTCGTTAAACTTCTCAGGAAACCATGGTTACCTATTTGCCTAGCAAAACTCCACACTAAGATCAGTAGCCAAGGAGGCTACCAGAGAGCCTAACAACTTAGCATACTACCCTACTGCCTGTCCAAAATCTAGGAGCGGAGGTTTCAACATGATAAATCTCTAAATGAGAGGAGTTTAAACTATGGTCCATGCTCAAGACTTCACTATAAAGAAGGTCACAGAAAGCTTACAACTCACAGATGCTTTCCTAGTGGAGCTCTGGCAAGCAGAGGCATCAATGAAGATAAATCTCTTTATAGTGAGAGGAGGCCTGAAAATTAGACACATGAAAAATAGAGTTATTTGAGTCAAAGAGATGAGCCAAAAAAGAAAGAACTTCCTATCTGGCTCATCTGTGATCCACCTACAACCCCCATGCTTAATCCTGCTTTACCGTAATGGTGGTCATGGGACCCAACCATGGGGTGTAGGCCAGTTCAGAGCAAGCCAATCTTCGTTTTTGGGTGAAAATACTTTAAAAGCAGTAATTAGGGGCAGAATTGTATGTTTTGTGCATATAAAAATAAATTAAATAAATTAAGACAAAAAATCTCAATAATGAACATCTTGGTTACGTACGTAACCCTTGTGAAACTGGCAAAATAAACCATTTAGTTTCATTTTAGGGGAAATCTTTCATGTGAGCAGGGATAGCAGAAGATTCTAATTGGATAGTGATGTTTTGATTGACAGCTTCTGTACCTGGAGGTGAAGCTGTGAGAATCTGCAAGTTTTTGTATTTAAATCTTCTTAATTATATAGATTTTTTTTCACTACTTTGTCAACATAAGATTTCAGAAGCAGTTTCATGGCACTTTTGTCTGTGTGAGCGGTCTAACGCCTTATTTACTTTCGTATTTAAATGCAAGATGTTTAATGTCCAGTGACTTGCGGGAATATTTCTTTCTTACTGATAATGCTAAATGAGTGCAAAATTAACATTTTGTGAACAGTTGTTTTTATTGAATCAGTTCATTACCATAAGGATACAACATATAATATGATGTTTGCAACAAACAAACTAATGTGATGTGGACTGTTGCTGTATGTTTCTGTAGGTTGTCTGGATGTATGGTGACAGAAGAAGGCTGCCATTATTTGTCTTCAGCTCTGACTTCTAACCCCTCACACCTGATAGAGCTGGATCTGAGCTACAATTACCCAGGAGATTCAGGAGTCAAGCTGCTCTCTGAAAAACTGCAGGATCCAAACTGCAAACTGGATAAACTTAAGTATGTCAAGCAAGAATAATTGTTAGATTTTATCTTATCTTTTATTGTCATAATAACAATGACATATCGTTAGAGCATCCCCACTGCATAGCCATAGTAACAAAGTGCAAATCGATGCAAAAGCCCAAACATAGATCCCATAAATAATAAAGATCACATAAATAATAGATATTGGGCCTCATTTATCAGTCCAACATAGAAACAAGCGCAGATCCATGTGCACAAATTAACTTACAACAGAGCTCACACATTTTCATGAAACATTCGTATGATGCCAATCTCATCGTACAAATGATCTCATGTTGATAAATGTTGCAGCAGAAAACAATCATCATCTGAAGATCACGTGACTAAAAACACCACGGTTTAGAAGCCTCGCCCCTACAGTTTACGGCAGTGAAAAACAAAACCCGGCCGAAAAGACGATGTAATTTAATGAAAGAGATATTAATCTTACCTCAAAAACACCTCTTAACCTTTTAATTGCAAACATTAATACTACATTAGTAATTTATATGTATACTAAAATACTGGTAACCTAAATATAAACATTATAGCCTATTCCCCTCATTCTATAAACGGCATTGGACTCAAGAGCCTGTCTCATACCATATATCAATCATGCCAAATTTTTCAGTTTTTGCTATCGGTTTAGAAGCCTCTCCCCTACAGTTTACGACAATGAAAAACAAAACCCGGCCGAAAAGACAATGTTATTTAATGAAAGAGATATTAATCTTACCCCAAAAACACCTCTTAACCTTTTAATTGCAAACAATAATACTATATTAATAAGTTATATGTGTACTAAAATACTGGTAACCTAAATATAAACATTATAGCCTATTCCCCTATACTTCACTCATGTTTGAATATCTGTGTAAAATCCATGCGTGTGCAAAACATTTTGTTTGGCTACTGCATGATGATTTTACAGCTGACCTTTTAAAATAAACCATGCAACTTTTATGTTTGGTTTACTGCATTTTAATTTGATGATAAATGGCTGAGTTGTAAGCCAGTGACAGAACTAATGTGGTTTGAGTGTGAGTGAGGCACCTCTGCGATCAGATTTAATCAAATAAAGATACAAAGAAAATAAATAAAATGCATTTTTTCATAAAGAGTTTCAAAAGAGTTTCGCAAAAAATATAGTCTATGTTTCACAGTGTTTTATTGTTTCCTTTTGTTAATCTGTTAATTATAGCCTGTCCTTTTGTAAATAAGTTAATTATATTATAGCCTATTATATATTTTGTGTGATCCTTTTATTTTATTCCTTTTACAGACTTTTTTTCCTTTCACAAAAGCGCTACAGGTGCATGATGCGGCGCTTGAATACTCATAGTCTTGTTTACACAGCTATTCATGAATGTAAAGATAAAGCCCTGCATAAAAAAAGACATTCTAATCTTACTCTTACTGCTAAAATAGAAATACCACCAGACGTGAGATCCCATTGTTGTTGTTAATGAGACTGCAAATTTGACAATATGATTTAATGGAAAGGAGGCAGAACAATCGTTGTGTGGAAAGGGTGTAAAGCAGTAGTGCGATTAGTTAAAAAGTCCACAATCGAGTTGCATATCATGGTGTTTAGTCCCAGATTGTGTAATTTAGATCTGAGTTTATATGGCCAGATTGCAACAATATCAAAGAGAATCAGAAGTGTGTGTGGGCTGGCTCTCTCTGGAAGCGCACTGCACTGGCAACAAATTACTTTCAGTATGGACATAATTTTGGCTACAACATTTTGCCCTCAAAGCACGCTGATAAGATTTGTCACTCTAAACTATGCAAAATCTGGTGACACCTCTGAGTCTGTCCATGCGCAGTTCTCAAATCAATCAACAGCAAAAGAGATTATAGTGCATCCCAATCCCCCAGTTTTGCATTGAAACAATCTCTGTGCATTCCATTTCTCTCCAAATTGGCTCTGTGTGTGCATGAGTATGTGTGTTGAGATGAGGAAACACCTCCCTGCTTAACTAGCATTTAAGAAAAAGTAACACACACTAAACATCTTCCCTTATGACGAGAAGCATCTCTGCTGTCCAAGAAAAGAGAACACAACACAACATTTTACAATACAACATAATTTAAGTGTGTGAAATAACTTCATTTTGTAATCTGATATAGCTTCTTATCACAGAATGACAAATGTATATTCAACACTTAAAAAGGCTAAACAGATTAGAAATAAATTATAAAAATACTTAGGGGGGGGGGGGGGGGTGAAATGCTCGTTTTCACTCAATATCCTATAAATCTTGAGTACCTATAGAGTAGTACTGCATCCTTCATAACTCCAAAAAGTCTTTAGTTTTATTATATTCATAAGAGAAAGATAGTCTGTACCGATTTTTCCTGGAAAAACCTGAGCGACTGGAGGCGTGAGTGTGGGCGGAGCTAAAGAATCACGAACGCAAGTAGGCTTTTGCGTTGAGAGCGTTTGGAAGCTGTGACATTACCGTGAGGGAAAAACCATCATTCAAAACAAACCATGGTTACAGTCAGATTCAGCCGTATATTTATGATCCAGAATCAGATCCAGAGGCTGAAATTTAATAAGAGCAGCATCAGCAACGACGTCTCTATGTGGTATGTACTGAAACTGTATATATTTGCTTAGCGGTTTTGGAAAATGACTAAGTTCCACTTTATGTCATCTATTTTTTTTTTAAGGTGTACATGTCGAAAGTGCAGTTTGATGACAACATCGCATGTTGTTTACTTGATGTGTCTTTACGCGCCGATAGCTAAGTTAACAACACAGAGATATTTGAAGCAGTTTTACTCACCGCATGCGGTTCCAACACACGATCGTGACCCTTTTTCGTTGTGACTGCATTATCCTTAAGAAATAAACGATGTGCAAATCCGGCGTCAAACTGGGCCTTGTTTGTAAAACAAGCATCTTAGAAATGCAGGGAACAAACAAAAACACTTGCACAACTCCGTTGATGCTCTGTAAAAATAAACTCCATCCACTGGTCCCTTAATGCTGTTTTTTTTTTTGGTAATCTGTGCAGGGTTGTCTTGCCCTGGCAACCAAAAACACACTTCTTTTGTGACAATTCGGTCTCTCACTCTGATCAGTGAATGTCTTTGCTCTGCTCTATGGGAGCGCACGCTCTTCCGGCAGAAGTGCCCTTAGGACCCATATAAGGAAATTCCGCTCCATCTAACGTCACACAGAGCCATACTCGAAAAAAACTTTCCGAAACTTGTGACAAACCGGAAGAGGTATTTTTGGAACAAAAATACTCCTTCAAACGTACAACTTAATTTTTGAAACTTTGTCCATGTTTAGCATGGGAATCCAACTCTTTAACAGTGTAAAAAACTCAGTATGCATAAAATAGCATTTCACCCCCCCTTTAATTATTATGAAAATACCCAAGGTGGTTTTAAGAACATGAATAACCAATACATTGTCAAAGTCTAGTGTTTATTTTCTTAATGTTTTATCATTCAAAGCCTTTATATCTTTAATTCAGTTTCAACTATGTAATGTGATAAAGGTTCATTCAAAAACTAGGTGTTATAACATACTAGCAACTAGTTAATAATGTTGGCAACTGCACAGCAACACCCTAGGAACCATCCTGAGTACCTTGCCAACTGCATAGCAAAATATTTTTGTTTACTGACATAAAAAATTTACCCTCTGTGTGTGTTTTTTTATAGTGTGGATCATGGAGGAGAATCCAGGATTATAGCAGGGCTAAAAAAATGTATGTCAGCACACACATAGAGCTTTACTGATTATTGCTGTGTATGGGATTAGATTCCCGCCAAAATGTATTGCAGTCACAGATTGAAAAATAGTAATCATAAATAAAATATTTAAAAACACGTGTAAAATAATAACGCACAAAACCGAAAAACAATTGCAATTTTTTTAAATAACAAACAGCACAGTCATGGATTGCAGAAAACTGAAACATGAATTCAAAATGTTCCAAATCGCAAACAAAATAAGTTTTTCTGCTCATGTTATTTTTCTGTGTGTGCTTGTGGTCTTCTCCCCTTTGCTCTTGTTTCCACGTTCTGCGCTTGCATTTCTAAAAGTTGCAGTTTGAGTTTCATGTAAATCAGGACGGGCTTTAATGTCACCATTGGCCCGCAAGTTCTAGATCGACAGCTGCTCCTCTAGCCTGTCAGTTCAAGGGGGAGTTGATTTCACTCTAATGTGACTCGTGGCTACTATGGCAGGTGCGTGAAGAAGGATAACCAGCGTCAGGAGACAAATCCCGGATGATCTCAGGTAATTACCCATAAATATTTTGTTAGTGGGTGACAGAAACATTCCCTTTGTGTATTATGATATTTTCTGAAAGCTCTATGTATTCCGAGAAGGCTGATATCTAGCCTGTTAACACGTCTTGTTAGTTTGGTTCAATTAGCAATACCAGAGAATGTCTTTTAGGCATGGGCTGCACGATAAATCACACGCAATATTTTATTTATCTAGTCAGTAAAGCTGGTTATTAGGGGTGTAACGATATGCGTATTCGTATTGAACCGATACATTTTGCTGTATCTAAAACGTACCGAACCGAACCTTGACATCAGTGTATCGTATTGAACCGAACCGTGAATTTTGTGAACCGTTACACCCCTACTGGTTATGTAATCAATCTGTAAATCTCCATCAACCTCACGCTTTCAAGTGGAGCAGCATTAGCGTTTGATTTGAAGCAGCTGCACAGAATGATCACTGTATGACATTAAAGTACCGCGCGAACTATAAGAGAGCACACTGATCCAATGCATTCGGATTGCTCGCACAGTACTTTGATGTCATACAGTGATCATTCTGTGCAGCTGCTTCAAGTCGAATGCTAATGCTGCTCCACGTGAAAGCACGCAGGTGATGGAGATTAGCCGCTGATTACACAACCTGCTTTACTGACAAGATGCGCATTAAATATCACACAAAAGGAATGTTTCTGTCACCTACTAACAAAATATTTAAGACCAATTACCTGAGATCGTCCGGTATTTGCCTGCTGACACTAGCTATCCATCTTCACAATATAGGGTGACATTGATTGTAAACCAACTCACTATCACGGGATTGGAACAGGATGTTAAAAAATGTTGGCGGGACCTGGAATCGTAATAACACTTTGATCCCCAACTTTCTACACAAATATAGCCTAACTTTGTAGGCTTATATTTTAATTTTGAACTAATTAATTGTACTCACCCTGTGTCTTTATGCTCTCCTGTTTGCTTTAATGTGGCTGGTGAGGTACAGATCATTAATGCTGGTCTATGTGGTAATACAGTAGCCTACATCAGGCAGTACATGCAAAAGCCCACCTATCATTCATAGACCTCAAATATAGCTTTTCATCTAAAAGATGTAGTAATAACTTTACATGGCCGCTCAATCTAATATTAACCTACAGAAATGTGCGCTATTGAAGTGTTTGTGGAAGTTGAACAGCAGCGCACTCACATCAGGACAGATGGAAGCACGGTGCTCTCACTTGCTCTTAAAATACTCCATTTTTGGTCATACAGATAAAAGTAATAAATCTTTCAAATCCACATACATTTATTTGTGTGCACTCAGAATAACAAGGAAACGTTGTGCTTCTGTAAAATAATTAAAGAAAACAAGGTGCAGTTTCTGTCATCTTGGTCATGTGAACTTGAACGAGAAACTCCATGTATGAAATATAAATCTATAGAGTGCCACTCTCAGAGTGCAATTTCTATGCTCAAATGAAAAAAAAAACAAATAGAAAATGTGTGTTAGCATGGATGATATACATTACGTGTGAAATGCACAATGTGCATTGTTTAAGATGGCTTTCAGTTCAATAAAATAACAAAAAAAACTACATTTTAAATTTTTACTAAACTAACTAAAGTGGGTATGCTGTGATCTGTGCTATATTTTTTCACTGTATCGCCAGTGAAACCAGATTCTGGCTGATAAAAATAAATAAATACAACATGGGAGTGGGAGAGAACGTGAGTCATTCCGGGAAATGGGACAGAATTTCCCGCCAGTTTTATTGTGGGATTGGGACGAGATCTTTTTCCGCGGGAGTGGGACGGGAGAGATTTGAAAATCCACTCCCCTGTCACATCATCGTCACCCTCTACTTCACACACCTGCCACAGCAGCCACGAGTCATTATTGGAGTGACGTCAACCCCCCCCCAAGGACTGATTAGCTAGAGGAGCAGGTGTCAATCTAGAACTTGTGGGCCAATGGTGATGCTGAAGCATGCCCTGATTTACATGAAACTCAAACTGCAACTTTTAGAAATGCAAGCGCAGAACGTGGAAACAAGAGCAAAGGGGAAAAACCCACAAGCAAACCAAAAATAACATATGAGCAGGAAACCTGATGTTTGAGATTTGGAACATTTTGAATTCATTTTTCAGTTTTGTGCAATATAATTTTAAATGCGTTTACATTTTTGATATACGCTTATTATTTTTCGATCCATGACTGCGCTGTTTGTTATTTAAAAAAACTGCATTTGTTTTCCGGTTTTGTGCGTTATAATTTTACACGTGTTTTTAATTAATTGATCTTTGCTTATTATTTTTCAATCTGTGACTGCAATACATTTGGCGGGATTCTAATCCCATAGCTGTGTTCTAAATGTCTCTTCTTGTGTTCAGATGCCTGTTTTCTCACACTGGATCAAAACACAGCAAATACTCAACTCAATTTGTCTGAAGAGAAAAGAAAGGTGACATGTTTGGATGAGAAACAGTCATATCCTGATCATCCAGACAGATTTGATGTGTATCCTCAGGTGTTGTGTACAGAGAGTTTTTATGGACGCTGTTACTGGGAGATTGAGTGGAGTGGTGATGATGGTGTGTATATAGCAGTGTCGTATAAGAGCATCAGCAGGAAGGGAGATGGTGATGAGCAATGGTTTGGATGTAATGATCAGTCCTGGAGTTTGATCTGCTGTCCTGACAGATACTCATTCAGACACAATAAGATAGTGACTTGTCTCTCTGTGAAGCCCATCAGTCGTAGAATAGGAGTGTATGTGGATCACAGTGCAGGAACTCTGTCCTTCTACAGCGTTTCTGACACAGTGAGACTCATCCACACAATCCAGACCACATTCACTCAGCCACTCTGTCCTGGGTTTAAAGTTTATTATAAATCATCTGTGAAACTGTTTTGATAATTGATGGGAGATTCTACCAATAATGCTTTGAGCTGCATGATAAATCAGTAACAGTGAGGTGTTAGATGTTATTTCTCTAAAATACATTAATACCGCAGCTGAACTTATGTCAGTGAAAAATAGAATAAACAAAATGTGTGTAATAAATATTCATATAAACAATAAGATCAGTGTGTGTTTGTGCAAAAGCAAACTGTGTGTTGCTTCAAGAGTGCAACCGTACATTTGTGTTGTGCGTTTATTCTTATATATTCATTTATTGATTTTTTATTATTTTTCATATAATCATTTATTCCATTAAATCATATGATAGTTTATGATAATCATTTTAACCATTTATATACTAATTTCATTGATTTGTTCATTAATTTGTCATTTATATTATTGTTTTTTATATATATTTTACCATTGTTGATTAGTCTTATGATGTGTGTCTTTTAAGAGCCATGTGTCACAGCCACTTGTTGGTGTGCCAGTGTTAGCAGAGGGCACTCTTTTGAACTCTCGATTGTTTGCATTGAACTCCAACTCCCATCACCCTTTGCCTAGACTATCTTATTGTCCTCAGCTGTGGGTGCTAACTCCTTAAGCCCACCTGTATATATACAAGATACTGAGTTTTGGTTTGTGGAAGAATTGTTTTGTGTTTTTTATCTTTGCTGGTGTCCGATTTGTTTCATCTTGTGTGATGTTTTTGCCCCTTTTGTCTTGTGTATTACGATTTTGGGTTTCTTTATTAAATAATGCATGTGGATCTTTCATAGAGTCTATGAGTGTTTCCTGACAATGGGATAAAAAGGAAAGTTTATGTGATGATCCTGTCAGGCTTTAATGTTCCAGTTCATATCAATCTCTCATCTCTCTTCTTTTCTTGATTTTCTGCTTAATTTTCTTCATCCTCATCTTCACCTGTCACACCCTCCTCATGTGATTCTACAGTTCTAGATGTCCTGTAAAATAATTAAGATCAAATAAAACATGAAATTTAGTTTAGGAAAAGTGTAGTGTTTATATAGTTCAGCAGGAGTAAATTATGTCTGATCACTCATTAGTGAGCGTGTTGCATCACTACACAGACAGTATAGATACTATGTTTGTATGTCTCTATGTATGACAGAATGACAAATCTCAATGGACTCAATCGAATTTATTTTACGTGACTAATCTATGCCTGGTATAAATAATTTCTGCATCCAAATTATTGAGGTGATTACTGATACAACAACTACTTAGGAAGAGAGCATAATCTAGAGCCATACAGTCTTCAGATTGTATAACCTCCAAGAAAGAACCTTTTCCATATAAGACAAAGGTATTTTCACCTTATTGCCAAAGTTTTCCTTGAGTAAGGTCTTAGCCCTTAAGTAACCTTGTGAAGGAGTCATGTGCTCCAAAAGGTAGTGAGGACATCGTTAAGCAGTCCAAATGACATCTGTGTTTCAACCTTAATTTTATAAAGCTTCAATAATACTTTTTGTGCACAAAGAAAGCAAAAATAATGATTTCATTCAACAATTTTTTTCAAACATGTTTCCTTGTTGTCTGTGTTGCAGCTGATGCAATGTTGTGGTTTCCATGCTCATATTTTGTACACCGTACACAAATGCATTGTTGGTCAGTAATACAGTACATGTCCAGCTGTTTATCATGTTCATAGCAGATCATATCCTGCAGTCGTCCAGTGGCATTTCTTCCAGTACTGACATCACACTGCACATCTCCAGTCTAACAATCCACAGGAAGTTTAGTGTTCTTCAGTTTCTCCACCACTTCAGCTAGGATGGTGTTTTTACCAAAAGCAAGTATTGGACTAAAGGTCTGTCTGCACTGAGGACAGCTCAGTAATATATAACGAGAGGCTAAATAACGAGAGGCAAACGTGTTGCCAATGTAGCCATTATTAACTAGATTTAGTGATTTCCCCAACCGTTGAGACTTTTTTTTTCGAAGTTTAGGGACAAATAAAGCAACTTTTCGGAAAAAAACCTTATATAAAGTTTTCTTTTTGCCCACAATCTATATTTATATTTATATAGATCAGTGAAAGTTCCATTATGATGTTATCTAGTGATATTTAGCTACGTTCAATTGAAAGCAGTTGACAACATTGGCAAATGCAGGTCTATGCAGAAACCAAATAACATCACACTCCAGCAAGGATATAGCCAATTTTGGGTTAGTTTATCAAAAAATATATTTATTAAAAGTAGGGTTGGGTATGGAACTGGTATCCGATCGCAGTCCGCTTAAATTTCATATAAAACCGGCGTCAGACATCAGACGGGTCTCCTCCTCGTCTTTCAATGCACTCTTCAATCCGCAGACCGCGAGTGGACTCATACAGAGACAGAGGACACAAGGTATGTGTTTATCGATAGATTGTTAGAATATCCGTATCTGTGCAGTTCTTTGTCATAAATACAGTTTACAAAAGGTCACGAGGAAACAGTCTCTTTCTCATCTAATGTAAAGTTTTCGCTTGTCACCGCATATCACACCACAGCCGTTTCCTCCAGCGAAAATCTAGCCCTTAACACATATGAACGAACACATATTTTAATTACACTTATTTAAATATACTTAATTTAATCATACTTACTTTATACATAGCCTACACTACTGGGCAAAAGTCTTAGGCATGTTAGTATTTTCACTTAAAAGAAAGGTGTTCGGCCAGTTATTTATATATTTTGCTCTAGTGTGTCAGTATAAAATATCAGTTTACATTTCCAAACATTCATTTTGCCGTTGTCAAACTGCTTGTGAAAATACTATTTTTTTCTTTTCCATAAAACTTTTGCACAGTACTGTATTTTAAAAACAACATGGTTGCTACTTTATAAAGAATGAACATACAGTAAGTAATTCACAGAACTGATTAAAGACAGTGACAGACAGCACTCATCTTAACTAAATATCAGAGAGATTGACAGAGATGCAGTAGAAACATTATGTGAAAGCTATGGATTTATTTTAAATATTTTTAATGTTCTTTAATGTTATCCTTAATTTTTTTAGGTTCTTCTTTTTAAGTATCGGTTCAGGCACCGTTTAGGCACCAGTACTGTTTAAAAGTATCGAAAAGGCACTGGACCCTACTTAAAAGTTATTATTTCTCACTACTGGCTCATTTACCAAATGGTTGCTTTCTCTTCCTCCTCCACAAATTAAGCTCTTGTAGGTAGTTTGGTAGCGAGACGTTTGAATAAATTATCGTTTGCAATTGACGACGCGATTGACAATGGTGTGATAACTAAGCTTTACCAACTTTGTAACTTGTTACCCCCCGAACACTGGACATAGCAGACGTATGTACCGAATACAAGAAGCTATCAATCAAGAATGTATCTTGATTTTGAGTTATTTTTCATTTTTGTTTTTGATTACTCACTTGGATTAATCATTCGTTTTGACAGCACTATAATGTTTATTGTAAATAGACAACCACACAAGAGTAATTGTTTTTAAGCCTGCCCTGGGTACATCAATGTTCTTGTCCATTGCCCTCGCAGATTCCTGCAGCTAAGCTTGGATTTACATTTACATTCGATTAAAGGTTATTGATGACATGCATCTGAAGTTTGACTTTTTGCACCATAACAATACTTATAGGCAACTAGTCATCATATCTCTAGTTTTTTAATGTATTTGCATTGTACTAAAGTGCGTTCATTTTCAATGGGCATATATTCGGCTGAAACAGGTAGCATAGTGCATCCCAAATTTTTCAACATGAACATTTTAATATAACATTATTGTCATTATGGCCTTTAGAAAAATGTTTTTTTTTAGGAGGTGGGGTAGTGCACAATAGGCCTCTGTGGCACGGCCCAAGCTTTTGTTCTTAATGGCACTTGTTTCCCTTACATTACTTTTACTTTTATACTTTAAGTAGTTTTTAAAACCAGTACTTTTAGACTTTTACTTGAGTAAAAAGCTTGAGTTGATACTTCAACTTCTACAAAAGTCTTTTCAAACCCTAGTATCTATACTTCTACTTGAGTAATGAATGCCAATACTTTTGACACCACTGCTCATCGATACACCAACATATGAATAGTCTATTTAATATTTTTGTGAAAAATTCACCTTTTCCCCCCGAAAATATTTTGATAGACAAGCCATTGTAAAATTGGATTAAAATTAGTTGACATTAAATTAGACCAATTAAATACATTAAGTTTGTTAATATGTTAACGTCATTTTATTAGATTTACCATTTTACCTTTTTTTAATTATCGGACCTTTTCTCTTAAAACTATAAATTGAATTAATTCCGGAGTAATTATTTTACTTTATATAGTATATCATTTATGTAGACTACTTAAATTAGTTCTTATAAAAAGCAAGTATTAAAATGAATCAATATTAATTTAACTGTGATGTGAAGTTGTTGCCAAACATTTACAACAAATTTACTATGCCTTCACTATGTATAACCAGTATTAATATGTGAGCTAGAATTTGTCATTAGGCCTTTTTTTGGGGGGGTTCCTTGTTTTCATTTGTATTGACTGAAATTTGACTGTATGGGCTCTGTGAGGAAGGTCTTAAATTTTTTATTTGAGTTTGACACTCTCTTTTTTTTAAAAATACGGATATAAAAATTCTAAGGGGAATACACGTCCAGAAATACAGAAATGTAATAAATGCTGCATTGATTTTCACTGCCCATTCTGTGCCCCAATATATTTCAAACCAACAAAGTTGTCCAAAGTTCAGAAAAATGTTAAGGGACACTTCAACAGAGCAGTGCAACATGAAGGTAACATTTGCAAACATCTTTTTTTTCACTTTTTGAAAGATCATAAGGCTGTTGTATTCCAGGGTACACCATACATCGATGCAGTCGCCTCTGCCAAATCCAGCAACATTATCATTACTTGTACTGTCAGTCCACAATTTTAAGAGTCAGATTTCATCACACATCTAGGATCCTGCAAATGTAAGAGCGTTAAGAGACCAAGTGCCACTGATACCTGTAACGTCACACCCACTGCTGTGGCAACTGCTGTTGCACTAGCTAATGCCATTGCTGTTCCAGCTACCACAGCCATCACTGCCACCTCTGTGCCATATATCATTGTGCCACCTACTGTTATGTCGGCCTTTGCTGCCATCTCTGTGCCGCCCAGCAATGTGGCTACCATCTCTGTGCCTCACACTGCTGCACCATCTACCACAGCCATTGCTGCCACCTCTGGGCCAGCCACCTCTGCCATTTGCCCAGTCGCAAAAACTGGCATATGTGTGGGTCCAAAAGTATTGCAGAAATGCCCGAAATTTCATTTGACAGTTTACAATAAAAAAAAGGCACATTGCACAGCAAAAGTGATGGAAATTTCATCCTCATCCCATTTCAAAGGTGAATGCATAGATCCCCAGAATGGACTGTATGCAGTCCACAAAAGTATTCATTGGGCTTCTACTTCACTCCATGTTCAAATTAAAATATGGGGGGAACAACATCATGTTTCTTGTGAATTAAGTGAATCCTCATCCCATTTCAAAGGTGAATGCATAGATCCCCAGAATGGACTGTATGCAGTCCACAAAAGTATTCATTGGGCTTCTACTTCACTCCATGTTCAAATTAAAATATAGGGGGAACAACATCATGTTTCTTGTGAATTAAGTGAATCCCAAAAATATATTTTTGGTTCATGAGCCAAATATTTAATATTACAGCAGACTAGGCAGAGTCATGGTGTCTTATGATTATTATTATGTTGCGTTTTGAACTGAACCACCTGTTGTGTCTGCAGATATTTCTACATACTACAAATACTGCCCTCAGTGTGGAGTACTGTACCGGTACAGTGGAGTGAAGGTCTACACAATTTAAATGACCATATCCTTCTTGATCTACCTCTCTGCCTCACTATTAGAAACGTGTTGCAGATGATGCTTATATTTTTTATATTTTTTTATTTATCTGTTTTCACTATTTCAATGAATAGTAGTAATTGATTGTGCAGTTTCTACATCATAGGTCCACACTGCAGTCAGCGGAATAGTTGAGTATTTGGAGTTAAATACAGGTGTCCAGTTCCCCTCAGCTGATACAATTTTTCATGGTTATCTTCATTTCATTCTGGTTCTCGGTCTATGCTTTTGCTGCTCGACCTCAGCTCTGCCTTCGATACCATCTCCCATCAACTACTCATTTCGCGCCTTTCGGATGTGGGTATTTCTGGTGCTGCTCTTTCCTGGTTCTCCTCTTATCTCTCTGACAGACTGTTTTACATTTCACTTCAGAATTTTCACTCACCCACTGTCCCCTTGAAGCAAGGTGTCCCTCAGGGATCCGTTCTTGGGGCATTATTATTTATTATTTATATAATACCTCTTGGTCAGATCCTCCGCCGTCATGGTTTTAATTATCATTTCTACGCTGACGACATTCAATTATATACTACCTGTACATCAACTTTATCTTTCACAACTGAAAAAATCTCTGCCTGTGTACATGAAATAAAAGATTGGCTTCATTCAAATTTTCTAAAACTTAACATGGACAAAACTGAGATTATTTTCACTGGACCTTCATCACTCACTAATAAAATCCCTACTAACTTCACCTGTGAGATCGCCGGCTCTCTTATCAAACCATCTAGTACTGTTAAAAATCTTGGTGTAATTTTTGATTCCTCTCTATCTTTCCACTCCCACATTAATTCCATCACTAAATTGGCATTCTTTCATCTACGTTGTATCGCTCAGCTGTGTCCCTTTATCAGTATCTCAGATGCTGAAACTGCCATCCATGCATTTGTCACCTCACGTCTTGATTACTGCAATGCACTTTTCATTGGCCTACCAGCTAGCTCAATTTCCAAATTACAATACATTCAAAACTCTGCTGCCAGACTACTCACCCACACCAAGCGTTCTGCACATATTTCCCCAATTCTGCATGATCTTCACTGGCTTCCTGTGGCTTACCGTATTAAATTCTAAATTCTCCTTCTCGCTTTTAAGTCTATGCATGGCCTTGCTCCCCCCTACCTCTGTAACCTGATTCTCCCCTACACCCCAACTCGCTATTTACGATCCGCTGATTCCAGCCTTCTCGTTGTCCCTCGGCATCACCTTGCTTCAATGGGGGGCAGATCATTCAGTGTTGTTGCGCCCAAAATGTGGAACTCTCTCCCCCCATCACTCCGTTTTGTTAACACTATCTCTGAATTCAAATCCATGCTCAAAACACACCTATTTTCTGAATGTTATAGGTCTTAGTGTGTTTTTTATTTATTTTCATTTTTTTTTCTCTCTCTCTGCTGGTTGCTGCCCCATCTACCCAATTCTCACTTACTGTACTTGCACTCTCATTTGCCTATTGTTGTTCTGTCTGCTCTCTTTGTCAATTGCCTTTATTGTTGTTTGTTTATTGTAACGTGTCCTTGAGCTCTGGAAAGGCGCTATATAAATAAAACTTATTATTATTATTATTATTTTGAAGCTCTAACAGACCATGAATATCAGTGTTCTTGTGATCTGTGGTGACCATCTGCCTTCGGTCATAATGGACCTTCATAAGAAGTCATCTTTTTAATTTGTCAGGTAAACCCTTTTAGTTTACGGATTGCACAAAGGTAGACAGATTTTTCTTCATTTTCTTTAGCGAGTGACCCTGCACAACCTCCAGAAAATTTTAATGGAGATGTGGATTCAGAACAGTTTTGGAAGGCACTGATAGATGAAAGAATTGCCCCTGGATTGGTTTCAAGAAAGCAAATCTACCAGTTATTATTAAATGTTACACCTATGAAGATTTGTATTTAATAAGATAAGACAAAAGGTAAAATACTGATTTCCCTGATATACTGACATGTTTTGGTTCCAAGTTTTCACTTTTGGGCACCCTGGATAGAGAGAAAAACATGCTGCTCAGACTGTTAACAGAATTTGAGAAGATCCGTCCAGCAAAAGCAGCAGAGTTCTCTGATCAGTCTCAGAGGATCGTTGTTACGATCGGAACCCAGGGAAACACAGGAGATGAGAGATCCAAATGCAGTGTGGTATTTAATGGGTTATCCAAATCAGAATCCAACAAGCAGGGGTCAAAACCATAAATCCATCCAACAATAAACAAACAGGGAAGGAACAGTAATGGGAACAGGAAACTCGGAAGGCGAGGAAACTGGGTGACGGAATGAAAGGACTCCATGAAGACAAACAGAAAAGGACCGGTTAATATAGGCAGGGTAATGACTATCAAGTGAAGACACCTCAGTGTAATTAACAGGAGTGCAATTACTGTGATGAAGGGACAAGGCTTTGTGGGAAGTGAGACCACTAGTGGAGACTCAGGGAAACAGAGACCAGACAGTGTGACATTACCCCCTCCTCCACGGAGCAGCTACCAGATCTTGTCGAACACAAGAAGCGATCCAGGAACACAGAGACCAGGAGGGAGGTGGAGCAGCGGAGGACCCGGGGGAGGGACGGAGGGCCAGGTCCATAGAGGGAAACGGAGAGAAGAAGAGCAAAAAAAAAAAAAAAACACAAGTCCAGTAAGGACATAATGTTCAGTGTCCCAGGGCCGAACTGACAAGGGCAGGAATCCAGAGAGGAGCAAGCTGGAATTGGAGCCATGCTTTCGAGACAGAAGCCCACCCGGGCTGCGCAGAAGACCACCCCAGTGGGATTGATGACAAAGGAAAGCACAGAAGCCCACCCAGGCGGCGCAGAAGACCAACACATCTGTGCGGTCGAGACAGAAGCCCACCCGGGTGGTGCAGAAAACCACCACATCCATGCGGTCGAAACAGAAGCCCACCCGGACAACGCAGAAGACCATCACATTCGTGCTGTCGAGACAGAAGCCCACAAGGTCAGTGCAGAAGACCACCTCAGTGGGATCCATGACACAGGAGAGCAAGTCTGGTTAGGCCGGCGGCTATCTTGTGCTGTGGCGCTGGTTGGGCTGGTGACCATCTTGTGCTGTGGCGCTGGGATGGCGGCCATCTTGTGCAGTGGCGCTGGGCTGGCTGCAAACTTGTGCTGTGGCGCTGGGCTGGCGACCACCTTGTGCTGTGGTGCTGGGCTGGCGACCATACTGTGCAGTGGTGCTGGGCTGGTGGTCCTCGTGTTTGCAGACCCTGGTCCAGAATCGCCCATCAGACTGGGAGAGACAGGAGTGGTTGGGACATAACACGGAAGCCGATGCTGCAAGTAGAACACAAATTCCCAGAAACCAAACGCGTCCAACTGATCCATTTCAATATGAGGTACCGGGTCATCCAGACAGGTGTTGAAAATGTCTTTAAGGGCCGCATCATTATATCCCATACCTTCCGTCAAGGTCCAGAACACATGCGCCATAGCACCCACCTCATTGCCCTTTTGGTGGAGGGTGGATAATTTGATATATTGTGCCCTCCGCTCCACCATACTGGCTTGGGAACGGGAATGAAGTCCCACACCGCTGGATCTCGATGTGAATGGAGTCCTTTTGTTATGATTGGAATCCAGGGAAACACAGGAGACGAGAGATCCAAATGCAGTGTGGTATTTAATGGGTAATCCAATTCAGAATCCAACAAGTAGGGGTCAAAAGAATAAACCCTTCCAACAATAAACAAACAGGGAAGGAACAGGAATGGGAACAGGAAATTCGGAAGACAAGGAAACTTGGTGTCTCAATGAAAGGACTCCATGAAGACAAAAATACTGGTTAATATAGGCAGGGTAATGACTATCAAGTGAAGACACCTGAGTGCAATTAACAGGAGTGCAATTACTGGATGAAGGGACAAGATTTTTTGGGAATTGTAGTGCCTATAGTGAGGTGCCTATGGGGAAGTGAGACCACTAGTGGAGACTCGGGGAAACAGAGACCAGACAGTGTGTCAATCGTCTGACAGATGAGCTCTGCAAACAGAAGGTAAAATCTCTTTTTAATGTTGCCATTTAATATATGTTGTTGTCCTATTAAGGGTTAAGGGATTCACTGACACCCATTTCCTTTAATTAATAGGTGCAGGTGATTAGAAATGTAAGCATAGAGTGTGGTTTGGATGCCACTGGATCTCAAACTGACCTCCTTTTAAGACTTTAATTTCTCAAGAAATGAAGTCACGAGAGGCATATGACAAAGTTTTTGAGAAAATTTGGCCTGGCTTAGGTAAACCTCAATATTGCAAATATATATCTGCAATACCAGTAAAACCGTAATAGCAGTAGCTCTAAAATATACAATGTGACATTGAAAATATGATTAGGTCTTGCATGAGTATACAAAGGATTACAGTCTCTAATAATCTGCTTTTCTTTTCTGTATTTGCATTTTAAGTGGTTGGGCTTTGATTTTGTCCGTTTCCATGAGGACAACACAAAGGATGCTCAACGTTCACTGTGGAAGCTTCGCCTGGTCCCGCAATTGGCTGGAAAAGTTAACAGCCAAGTCGTGGAACAGTTATTTGCAAAACTAAGAAAAAAACAACTACTTCCTAAACGGCTCTGCCGTCGACTCATGTGTTCCTCATGCAAAACATAATTCACCATTACAATATTCGCAAAAATTAATGACTTGACCACATGAAAAAGGAGTTTCAGACAAACATTCTAATGAATGTCCACAGCCAGGCTGTTTTGGGTATTTTTTTCACTGTACTTGTGCACTTTTGTTATGAATGTAAAACTTTATTACTCATTGGACTGATCTGCTCATTTGTTTTTGTAGAACATATAACATCTGAGGAATTCAGAGATGTGTCAGTAAGTAAATTGTTGTCCAGTCCCCCCCCCCCCCCTAGGTGGAGCTACACAAATTACTTGCTCATTAAGTGCAAACAGGAACACTAACTTATAAATTCAGAGCATAAACAAAATTTATGATTTCCAAGCTTTAGTATTATTATTAGTAGTAGTAGTAGTAGTATTTTTATTATTAATATTAAATTTAAAAAAAACAATTTACCTTTCAGTAGCAGTGCCAGACACCATTTTAAAACTCCATATTGCAGATTGGAAAAGCCTGCATACAGCTTATTTAAATGGCTCGGAATATTGTATGTATATAAAATAGTACAATGTAAAGTGTCAAAGAGTATACATGTCTCTGAATCAACTTACATTTTTGCTTGCATTCTTTTTCCATAGGGCAAAGATATATACATAGATAACTTTTATGTTGTTACACAAGAACTTTAAAATGAAGACTTTTTACACCTTTACTTAAGTGGAGATAACATGTTCTATGCAAATGAAACATTCCTTAAATTAATCCAGTAACATTTATTTTAACATAGTTTAAGTTATCAATAAAATATAGACTATTAATTAAATTATCATATTGTCTGTAATATGTTCACATGATATGTTGTGACAGGTAGACGAACCGGGTATCCCTCACTAATCATCAAGCTTCCAAACACCAAGCTTCTCAGAGGAGGAACTTGAAGTTTTGCTGGACGAGGTGAGCTTGCACAAGGTGACACTATTTTCAAGCTTTTGGAATAACTTGTGCAACAGCAACAAAAAAGAGACAACATAGCAAGGAAGATGGCTGCCTCCGGATCAGGCACGCCAAGGTCCTGGCAGGACGTCAGGAAAAAAATGGCATGATAGGTGCGAGGATAGGTGCGGGGACCAGTTCGGTGCAATCCTTAACAGCACATGAGAAGGCTCTTGCGATCGTGGGAGACACAGTCTCACATGGAATCCCTGGGGGGATTGACATTAGTAGAGGTGATGCTGAACAGACCTCATGTTCCAGGTCATCTCCACCCCCCAATGTGCCCTGCTCCCCAGACACTGAGTCACCTGCATCAATCTACTCACCTGGCAGCACCGAGCAGGGCACTACGTCACCACCTCCGGACACATGTCTTCGCCAGGACTTCGCTACACGACATCATGACGTCGCTCCACAATCTCACCATGCCGCTGTAGGGAAGAGTCGGTGAACACTGAAAAGGAGAAGTTGGTCGTGTTGCAGGACATTCAGTGCCAGTTGACCAAAGCAAATGAGCTCACTCGCCAGTCTCTGGAACTGAAGAGAGCCAAGCTGGAACTAGCCAAGCAGCAGCATGCCATGGCAGAGGCGCAATTCAACAGGCCCTCAATCTCGGTACCAATCTTGCTACCAGGTGATGGTGAGCCAGTTGTTCTTGGTTTATAGATTTTGATGTTCCTTTCCTCCCAGTTCCTAATCTGATTTTGGTGTGTTTGTCTTTATAGATGCTGAACAACATTCACACCAGTGACTGTGTCTGTGTGTGTTTGTATGTGCATTTGCATTTAAAATACTTGATCATCAACAAGATATTGTCATTTTGTCATCCTTAATTAGTCAACAAATGATTCTCTATTGCCATTGGAATCCTATGCATTAAATCTTGCTCTATCTATCAGATACCTTATTTATCCACAAAAAAAATTATCAGTGTCAATCTATGTGCACATTCAGATATAAAGGCTCTTTTGAAGAAGCTGCGTAAAGACATTAGTTTATAATGTATATTATCTGTGTGTTTGACGATGCGTAAGGCTATGCATGAGGCAAAGCAGCGGAAAAGGAATACTCTGACAACCATGTGACATGCGTTCAATGCCCAATAAATTAATGAAAATGAATCAGCAATGTGACGTGGTCAACCAAAAACATTTGCAATCAAAAGCTGCCTTGCCTCAATCCCGGCAGTGTGGTTTGATCCCAATAGCAGGGTCTGTGGTTTGGTTAACGGTGTGAATAAATATGTTCTCAGATAGTATCC
The DNA here is from genome assembly GCF_023724105.1 of Carassius gibelio. Taxonomy (NCBI): domain Eukaryota; kingdom Metazoa; phylum Chordata; class Actinopteri; order Cypriniformes; family Cyprinidae; genus Carassius; species Carassius gibelio. The sequence goes on along the minus strand of NC_068399.1, from coordinate 6,535,580 downwards.
ACTATCCCTGAGGAACAGGCTCTGACCAACCTTCGACTGTTGTGGGTGCTGCCTGGCCACCTTGCCACCAGGTCAGAGATCACACCCCTATGGTCCATGTCCTGGCAAAATTTAAATCAACTCTCATCAGCATAAGAGACAGACTCATTCTCAGGTATAATTAAAAAAGAAAGCTTTTATTCTTGCAAAGAAGGTCAGACAGTCATACAGCAACACTGAGTTCGTGCAGAGTGAAACCGACCCAGGAAGAGGGCAGTCCTCCACCTTATATACCTCTGCTCTTCCAAGGTTATACAGTCTGAACAGCTGTAACTTTCCACACATAACAAGGAACACTCTCTATGGGCGGTTTCTCACACATTTAGGACTTAGGTGACCCCCTCAGGTCATCCTCAGATATTGTACCCCCATTATATGGCCCAATGACCCTCTCGGGTCATTCTCAGACATCTGTTTTCCCCCCAGGTGTCATCCCTCATCCCTCCCACAGTCTCCGTGAATCACCTGTTTGCCATTACTCTTAGGCCATAAAAATTCACACAAGAACAGAAAGGAAAAACACATGCATATATGGGTATACAGAAGCAATGTTAAATGAATTTTTCCACCACATCCACTATAACCTGCACGTTTATGGCCGCGTATCCCTTTTGTTATATGTACGCCTGATCAATCACTGATGGATTGGCGATAGGGATGACTGTGCCATTCACCAGTCCCAAGACTCTGGGGATGCCAGCAATGGCATGACAGCCCTGGTGCACCTCCTGGACCTCCTGATGTGTTGCCGGCAGCCGGATGTAATCCATAATCCCTGGCATGGCAAAGAAAGGCGTTGGTGACAGTGTGGACGGACCTCCACACCGAGGTCTTGCTTAGGCAGTAGCCCTCTCACAAGACCTCAATGAAGTTAGCAAAAAACCTTAGCGATGCAAGCAGCTGGACTTCAGGGCTTAAAGCAAAATTCCACCACCTTAGCCTGGCAAGCGCAGGTCTGAGAAGGTCCAGCAGCTCCATAAAGAGTTGTCTTGGAAGGCAATTTTTTTTAAATATAGACATGTCAGGCAAAATGTCTTAAGGGCTTAACAAAAGGGCTTAAGTTTTGCAGAAAATATAAATTTCTGCAGCTGGTGCTGTTTTTGATTCAATACAAGGACACGTTGGATCGCTTACTGGACACCACCATGCTTACCCATTTATAGATCTTAGCCATTTTAGAGCCAAATTGTTTGCCAGATTTTAATTATCAAAAGTGATTGCCAATTTAAATGCATTAATGACATTACGAAATGGCTTAGGCTAATTACCAACATATTAGTTCTGATACCAAATAAAGTCAACTTCATAAATAGGACTGTATCCATTGCAAACATATTTAATTATTAGTCTTAAAATATCCATAACATTAAAGAGCCACACAGATGGGAAATCAAAAATTACCTGTATTACAGTGTATGATGTAGCTGTCCTTCAGTGTAAACAATGTGCAAAGTAATTAAACCAAAAAGTACACGATTTATAAAGTTATTGGCTTCTAAAGTAAGGAGTTGACTCTGAATCGCTGAAACGAGTCGTTATAGATTTCAAATCTTTTGCCCATCTCTATGTACGTCACTAGGAACACTTTGCATAATAATCTCTGCCTACCGTCTTGGGAGAAACGGAACTCTGACCTGCCCCACCCCCCACAAAGACGCTCTGGTTGGTGTGATAGCATCATGTCGAGGAGACAGTGCGTTTTTAATTGTAAAGGCAAGTTTGTCTTATTTTCACTGCCAAAGAATGAAGATCAGAAGAACCAATGGCTAAAATTCATTTTTACCACAATACCAGAGCAGTACAACAAATCCCTTTTGTTGTGTTCACAACATTTCACTGATGACTGCTTTTCTAATCTCGGTGAGTACAAAGCGGGATTTTCAAAGCGTCTGGCCACAAAAGAGGGTTCATTACCAACTTTATTTAGACCAACGAGCATCTCCAATCACAACGCGAAGTATGATTATGAAGTTATGTGTTTGTTTTCTCCTGAGTGTCTTATCAGTATGTGTGCTGTCTGCAGCCTTTCTCTGCGCTGATCTTCATTTACAAACACATCATTAAAATGAAGTGTAACTCAGTGAATACTCAATGAAGAGACATGAGAGAGATATCTATAGAAAGCTTGACATGTCTACTTTAAAACTAAATAAGTGCTGCTAACAGATATTCTGTGATAAAGTAATCCATATGAAAACACCGCGATGTCCGTTTTTCACGTCTCCCTTCATTATTATCTAATGTGACCACGCCCCCGCGCTGAACGCGATATTCAGATTCAAACTGAAGCGCGTGGCTTGAATACACCCACACGCAAGAAAAAGCAGCGAGACTATTCAAGTTTTTTATTTTACTGTTTGCTTCGCGATTAGAGAAATAAGACATAATTCACCCCAAAAAGATGCTAACGCATTGTTTACCATGAAGTTGTGTGCGGAACAGCCAATCAAACCTGACTATGTCAGTTGACCAATCAGAACACAGTATGCTACCGAAAGGTGGGGTTTAAGGAAACTGAATCTTTTGAACAGCTTTGCGCGAACCGTTTGGGGATCTCTGAGAATTGAGGTAATTTTAAAATTATATTTTGACAAAATGACAATGTTTTTTAACCTTGGATGGATTTAAACCTATTGTACAGGACTTATAAACAGTGATAGGAAGCTTAGAATTTTCATCTTACTGGCTCTTTAAATCATTGTTGAGCCACAACATTGTCAACTTACCATAGTTTGACTTGTACTCCGCTTCGCTGATTTCTAAAGATCAACCTTACGAAAGTGTGACTTACAGTAGATATACTTGGTGTACGAACGTGTCGGGAATCATACCATAATGTTAAGAGAGAGGTTAACGAATTAAGAACTACTTAGCGACAAGAATGTTTTGGGGAACCGGGCACAAGTTACTTGAAGTCCAGTGTTAAGTTCTTATAGTCTGTGATGATTTGGTGATTTGTGATGAAATTTATTTTATACACAAGTTTTACAATTTGAGTTGAAATATATATAAATATAATGAATGTATAAATAAATAAATAAACTTAAAAATAAACACATTAAATATAAAATTAAAATATAAATATGAAATAATAAAAGTTAGAATAAAAATAAATGTTAATAATAAATACAAAAAATAATCATTGAAGAATTGTTTTTTTATTCGGGATAAAATTTAATTACAATTGGATTTCATATTTTTATAAAATCATTTATTTTATTTTTTATTACATGAAATATTACTAAAACATGGGTTTAAGTCAATTATTTCTATCTTTTGCTGTAGTGTCAATATGAATATTCCAAACATTCATTTCGCATTCAATTGTCATAATCCAGTGAGATTTTTGTTTACACTAGGTGTCTGACAACAGCCAGTGCTCGACACAGAGATCTGATCCCATCATCATCCAGTCTGTCTGGAATGACATGAAGAAAAAGAACAAACTGAGACAGACTAAATCCAGAAGAACTGTGGCAATGTCTACAAGACATTTCAAGAAACCTGCCTGCAAAGCTACCTGAAAAACTATGCAACTATGGACTAAGAGCACAAAGGGCAAAAGCTGCTTTAAACACAAAGGACACACAACAAATGTAGATTTGATGTACTTAATAGAAGTTAATTGATAATTTGACAGCAACCTTAATAGCATTTTTACACAAGTGCCAAAAACTTTGCATAGTACTGTTGCTTTGCAGGTTTCTTGAAGTTCTTATGGATTTAGTCTGTTTCAGTTTATTCTGTTTTTTTCATGTCACTCCAGACAGACTGATGATGATCTGATCAGATCTCTGTGTGGAGCACTGGCTGTTGTCAGACTCCTTGCACAATAAAAATTAGTTATATTATAATTATTGGCTATAATTAATGGCAAAATAAATGTTTGGAAATGTAAATTGATATTCCCACTGACACACTATAGGAAAAGATAGAAATAACTGACTTCAAAACATATTTTCTTACAAATATTTTTTAATATTTATTATAGTTTTCTTTTTATAGTTCAATAATATTTAATTTCATTCCATACAGGCTGGTTGATTGATTCAACACACACACACACACACACAGTTGTGCTCATAAGTTTAAATACCACTACTGAATTTATAAAAATTTCCTCATTCAAAAGTTAGATTACATCACATCTACATCATAGGTCCAGCAAAGGAGACTGTTATGCGAGAAATTCCCACCTATCCTCGATCAGGCAGAGAGCTGGTGGTTACAGGTGAATTAGGCAGGGGAAGGATAAAAGCAAAAAAGTTAAAAACACCCAAAGGGAATGAGTTGCTACCTTGGTATCACTCCGATTCGGACGAGAATGTTGCCTCGTCTGAATCACATCCCTCAGGTCCTGCTTATCTCCTTGTGACCCATGATTCCTCTTACCCCTGCCCGTAGGTGGTGGAGGAGCGTGAGCCGCGACACTAGCTTTCTGCGCCCGTCAGGCCAGGACCCCCATGTTGTTCGGGCTCAGACCTGGACCTTCGTGGAGTGAAGGATTTAAAGGCAGCTGAGCGCGCCCTTGCCACTCTGAACTTCTCACTGAGATCCAGCTGCGATCTCCACGAGCTCACTCTCCTCTGTGTCTCAGCAGTGGTGGGTCCTGAACTGCGGGAAGCAGAAGGCTTCTGCTCTTTCCCCTCAAGGACATCGCTCGCGTGCTCTTCGCCCAAACAAGAGACACAAACACTATATGTGTCATCAGGTGTCAAATAAAGCTGACATGGATGTGCACATCTTTTAAACGCCTTGCTAGTGGATGCCATGATAAACAGAAAAAGAACACTCTTACTGTGGTCGTTTTCTCAGATGCATTCTTCAAACAAAACAGTCAATGAAGATGAAGAAGAGGATGATGTTCTCCTGGTGCTGATTTATATTCGTGCCGGTAGTGACGTCAGAGGCTGTCGCCGGCTAACAAGTTGGTGTTTTTTCAAAGTATGCTTCAGACACAGGCCACAACGAGGTGTTCCCTATAGCGCCCCCTAGAGGATGCAGTTCGAAGTTCCCTTGAAAGGGAACCAAAGTTTGTCCAGGAGCTGGAGCAATTTTTCTGAAGAACAGCAGGCAGCTGAACTGCTCAGGACAAACGAGGGACTCATGAACAACTGTCACAAAACATAAAAACAGTCATGGATCACCCAGGTAACAACACACAGTATTAACCTCCTGGGATCGACAGTGGCGCCACTTGCCACATAACAGAAGAACAATGTCTGTCATGTTGATGGTATAAAACATTTCCTCCTCTCTCATAAAAAAAAAAGGTAAATAGAATGTAGCACTTATTTCCTATGAAGTCTTTGTGAACTGTGTGTGTAAACTTCTGCACAAAATACATCAATGTACTGTTCTTACCATGGCCTATGCCATAACTAAGACTCGATCAGTCTCTGTGGTGGTTTATGCACAAGTGTTGGATAGCGTCTTTCCTCACAGGGCAACCTGTCGGTGTCTGCTGAAACAGTTTCAGAATGGGGTGTAGATGGTGGTGATACGGGAGAGTGAGAGCAATGAAGGGAATGATGGTAGATCTACTTGAGAGGCAGAAGAAACAGCAGGCTTCTGCTCTTGTCAGTGTACTTTTCCTTAACTGGTCAACATGACACTGCCATAGTGTACCACCCGACAGCTCAACCTGGTAAGTCAATGGTCCTGTTTGCTCCTTAACTGCAGCAATAACCCACTTGCAGTCACCCCTGTAGCTTCTTGCAAGCACAATCTCTCCAACTTCAAAGCTCCACGTGGCTCTGGCTGAGCTCCTCAGGCTTTGATCCATTTGCCTGTTTGAAGGGGCCTATGGCTGACCGAGAGGACCAATGAAGCCTCAGACTGGAGATTAAGACTCAGGACAACGGACGTCTGGGTCCTCTCGGTTTGGGAGATAAAAAGCTTTGGGCTGACCGACAAAGAGGACTCTTGTGACATCCAACTGGAGATCCCTACTCACGGCATCGGATGGATGAGACTCGCTTGCAGCCGGTGAGTATAGGAACCTGACCAGGAGAACTCTCACCAAACGTCTGAAGGGAGCACACACATCAGACTGGTAAGCCACAATGGACGGGGAGAGAGAAAAGGAAAACCTGACTAGGAGAACTCTCGCCGACGTCTGAAGGGAGCATGCATATCAGACGGGTAAGCCTCGCCAGGAAGGGTTAAAAGTTGTGAAGGGTAGTTGAGAGGGTTTTAGGCAGCGTTTGGTGGTAGGTTGAGACTCATGGCGTCGAACGGTTAAGCCTCACCAACCATCAATTGGAAAGGTAAGTTGCGTGGCTGGGAGACTCTCGCCAGACGTCCGAAGGGAGCACACGCATCGAACGGGTAAGCCTCTCCGGATGTAAGACGGAAAAGGTGATGTTGGGTAGCTGAGCAGTTCTCACCGACATCCAAAGGGAGCTTGAGCTCCTGGCAACGGACAGTTAAGCATTGCTGGCTGTAGAACAGAAAATGTAGGTTGTTTAGTAGCGAAGCTTTTGCCGGTGTTCGGTGGGAGCTTAATGTTTGCAGTACCGTTTGGGTATGTCTGCCCGATTTTTTTTTTTATATATATATATATATATATATATATTTTGGTGGCTGATGAGGGTTTGATGGGCTTTCTTTATGTGAAACTGGTTAATTCTAATATAGCTTTGGTAAGAGTCGTCAATGAATAGTGGTTAGTGCGGGGATTTTGCCTGAGAATTTCTGGAGCGTAAGTATGCTAGGATGGATTGGTAAAGCTTGATTGGGGAGGGGAGATTGAAAATGTAAATAAAATAACCTTTCTTGGCTTGGTCTGTCTTGCTTTGTTTGATTTAAAAAGCGATTCTTTCGTCGTCGAGTGTGGTTAGGTGTGATACGGTTGATTGATTTTTGGATTTAATTTTGAAGAGATTGTGAGCTCCAAGGATCGAAGAAAAATAAAAAAGCTAGGATGAACATGGCGACGAGCGTGTGAGTTATGCTAAAGGGTTGGTAATTTGTGCGGAGGGTGTAGATACACTTTTTCTGAGGATATTTACTTGGGTTGTCTAGTGTCGGGCTGGGTGGGTTGGGATCGCTGGATCCCTTTGATCAAGATGGAGGTTTGCGAATTGTTTGGCTTGGAGACCCTTGGCGCCGTTGAGAAATGAAATAAAAGAGGTGTTAGAGAGTAGGGAAATATCCGGGAACGGAATATTATAAGTGAGGTGAAATGCCTTGACGCATCTCCACGCAGTCTCATATGATCTGGGAGAAATTGCCTGGGGAATAGTGTCGAGCGGGGTGTTTTTTTTTTTTTAGACAGAAAAGGCCCATGTGGGAGAAGACAATGCTGTGGCAGTGAGGAAATACATGAAAGGGCTCTTGCAGGAGGAGACTGCTGTGGCAGTGAGGAAATATGGGAAAAGGCCCCTGCATGGGCGGGCACTGCTGTGGCAGTGAAGAAATACATGAAAAGGCTCTTGCAGGAGTAGACACTGCTGGGATGGCTGAAGTGAGGATGGGCCATTATAGATGGATAGAGGGATGTTAAAAAGGGTTAGCTATGGTAGATCACGAGTTTGAGGGAATGGTGATGGGCTGGCGTTAGAGGGGTTAGCTGATGAGGGTTCGGTGAGCTTCTTGATAAGGAATCGTTCTGGCCGTTAATAGATCTTATATAGCTGCTTGAGCCGCCTGCGGAGAGGTGCTCATGCTTGGGACGGCACTGGAGATAGAAAAAAAGGGCTGAGAGAGAGGGTGAAAGGCAGGCATTGAGGCCTGCGCCGTTAGCGGAGCCAGCCTCACACTGGGATTAGACTGTGGGGCTGCAGGCCATGAGAGGGGAGGGGGTTGTAGGAAAAGGCGTGTGGATGGGTCCGCACTGCTATTGGATGTGAGGGTCTGTGTTGCAAGAAGTAACAGCTTCGCACTTGCATCAAATGCCATTTACTGCGGGAGCTGGGAGCAACTGAACAGAAAAATGGTTAGTAGCATGAGGGAGCGGAAGAGTTGTGGGCGTGTTTATGAATGGAGCCAGCCTCACGTTTGCTCTAGCTGCTGTAGCTGTAGGTCGTGGGAAGGGGGTGGGGTGTGTGATGTCTTGGAGAACCTGTGTAGCCTTCACTGCTAGCAAAGGCAGCCTTATGCTAATGTCTGCTACATGAGCTGGAGGACTGAAAAGAAATAAAGGGGGTTAGAAGTAACAGGATGGAAATACTGGGATGTGCAGGCCAGTTTTGCAAGTAAAAGCAGTTTTGTGCTTGCTTCGGCTGCTGTAGTTGTTGGCTGTGGGAAAGTAGAAGGGTTAGTAACATTTGATGGGGCAAGCTAAAAATGCCTTGGTAGTCTACTGAGTTGTTAGCTTAGTAATTGGTTGCCTTATTTGACAATTCCCCAAGCCTTGTCCGCATTAATATGTTCCTGTTGGAAAAGCCTCTTTTCCTCTAGTTTTGGCCTTCTGCCTTTTTAACCCCTTTACGTGCAAACATCGCTGACGGCCCCAGTTTATTATTGTTTCACTTTCACAGCACATTAAACATCACTGTCTTACTTCATCTGGACAAACTGTGCATCAATGGAAAGTTTAAAGACTCAAGCTTCGATATTTGACCAATATTTTGATAAAACATTGTTGCAGTGACAGATATTTAGTGATTTATGTCAGGAGTGCAAAATAATAAATCCGTATTATGCCACATTTTGAATAGAAATTCACAACTCAATCATATTCAGTCACGTAAGCAGCGGTTTATTTGTGTTCACATAGACTCACTGAACAGCGTCAATAAGGATTTATAGACCAAAGATGCATATCTGCGGAGATATATGGATATATTTACAGATGTTTACTTTATATTTCTTCAGACAGAATCGTCATTTATATTCATTTTCCACGGATTTACGCGATCAGATGATAAACAGCCTCTCCCAGCGATCTGTGTGTGCGTGCAGTAGTCACAGCTCGTGTGGTGTGTGACTCAGACTCTGATTGGGTCTTTCAAACGTCAATCTTAGAGTTTCATATCTGGACACCGCCCCATCGTGTCACATGCTTCCTGCACACTTCCTGGTAGTTATCTGGCCAAAACAACACTGAAACACCTCTGTACACACAAAATATCCGAATAATAAACCCGTGATTACGATAGTAAAGCTTGGTATGAGAATTTCTTGAGATCTGGGGCGTTTTTATTAAAAAAATTGAAAATGTACATCGGAAATGCTAACTTGTGCAGCGATGAAAAAGGCTACAAATAACATATTTTTACAACAGTAAACGACAAAATGCCACCCCTGATCGCTAAAGGAAGTTATTATAAACACTCGATCGGGGTTTAAAGTGAGTTTTGAGTAAAAGTGTACTAATAATTTCATAAATTGTCAGATGTAGCTTGATGCTAACGTTAGCACCAATGCTACTAATAGCAGGTGCTTTTCTTCTTCATAATGCATTTTTGTCTCAATAATTCACGTAAGGTCGTAAGAAAATGTTTTGTTGTATTTTTATAGTAATACTTTTGATAAATAAGGGCTAAATGCAAAGAGAGACTGAAGTGAGATCGCTGCTTTGTTGCTTTGTAAAGCCTGAAAAACCACAATCAAGGCTAATAAAGGTGGAATAAAAACAAAGGAATAATGATAAAAGAATAATGCGGATAATGTGTCATACTTGGCGGAGGTGTGAAAGAACCGTTTGGTGAGAACAATACAATCATGATTCGGGCAGTTTTCAACAGTGAAACATACACAAAGAGCACAGGAATGTTTACATGTGAGATCTTACAGAGATGACAAGGGCCATAAATCAATCTGATTAGCCTTCTCTAAAAACACACATGACATGGCCTTAGAAAATATTTCATAAAATTCACAGTTTTACAGATTCGATTATGACATTTTTTATGAAGTCATGGAAGACTTGTGGCCTTAGCTACACTGTGTTTTCAAACTCATTTCCTACATCAACATTTTTTAAAATACATTTAAAACATATGTTTTTAATATTTTTATTTTTGTTTTTATGTTTGAGCTTATATATCTCTATTATCATAACAGTCTGAGTGATTCTGATTCCTGAACAGTAAACTTTAAAGTGTCAGCTTTGTGAACAAAGGTTGATTATGTATCTAGTCAGAAAGAATCATGAGCAGAAACCTTTTTATTTTGGGTATGTCATTTCGGTCTCCATGCCAAAAAAGGGGGGTTACTAGTAAGGGGTTAAACGGCCTCCAGAGTGGATCAATTTGGGATGCTGTTTTCACATTGTAGTATGGACTGTGGAAACAGAGGCTTTTGAAAACAATGAAGCCAGATAGCACACATACGTCTGCAAGATGACTGTTAAAGATCTATTGATCTGGAAAGCATCTGCTATCTACAAATGTCTGACAGACGTCTTTCAGATGCCAGTTTTACATTCTAAATCATAAACGTCTTAAAGACATCTATTTGACATCTTAAATGAGACGTCCAATAGACGTATTGCAGATGAGCAAACAACCTAAAAAATACATCTTGCAGATGTAAATGCATGTGTCAAATAGACGTCTCCTAGATGTATGTGTGTTATCAGGGGTTTAGTCTTGTAAAACATTGTAGCCTACCAATAGATGTGTTTATAGCAGTAACGATAATTGCTATTATGTGCTATTCAATTTCAAGCGGTTTCTAAAGATATTTACTTTGCATGCTTTTCGTATTACAGTCCTAAAAAGGCAACAGAAAATGTATTCATACTTGCTGTCCTGCTACAAAACACAAACGTAGTTGCGTTTTAGATCATTCTGAGTGATCACGCCAGTAAATGGAAAAATATGTCCCTAAATAAATTGATCCTGCCAGAATAATTGCATGAAACTTATGTCTGTATCATCTCAGTGAGGTTTAAACATGCACAGTAAGGCAAATGTAATGTCTTCAGATGTTTCAGTGTGGATGACAACTCCAAATAGCATCGTCATCCGATAGAATCAGCTGAAAATGTATTGATTTACAACACACAGTCTGCACCACTAGTGGAGGCAGCCTCAAAATGTGCCACATCCGGAAAAGCTGCGATGAAAGGCAGAGCCGCGGTGGGAAGTGAGAGAGCCTTGCTGCGGTGAGAATTGGGTTGTGGTCTGGCAGGTTGAATGCCTGCTGCTGCTGCGATCCAGTGCTCGAGGAGAGTCAGGTCTTGAGCAGGACAATCGTGGTGTCGAGCTCTGTCTATTGGCCACAACGTGTGGTTTGGCGAGAAGAGCAGCTGTCACGATTAGATTAGATTAGATTAGATTCAACTTTATTGTCACTGCACATGTAGGTACAAGGCAACGAAATGCAGTAAGCATCTAACCAGAAGTGCAATAAGCAGTAAGTACAGAATAAAGGTCTATAATATGTACAATAACTATACAGGTAAGTATTATGGACATAATTTACAGATATTAAATACTATAAGCACGATATACAGATAGGTGTACTATGAACATACTATACAGATGGGCTATGTAAAAGTGTATGTACACTATAGGCAGAACTATGAACATAATTTACAGTATTGCAATGGACAGTAAAGTGCATAGAAAAAAATATTTCAATGTGCAAATGGATTATACATTGTTCCTGGATGAACAGGCAGTAGTGCAAGTAATAACAAGTTACTTTTTGCTTGTTGTGAGTAAATAAATAAATAAGAGTGTTGAAGAGGGGGAGGAGTCTATGTGTGGTGTGGGGGGTGTTGAGGGGTGTCAGAGGGCAGAGTTCAGCAAGGAGACAGCTTTAGGGAAAAAGCTGTTCCTGAATCTTGTGGTTCTTGTCCGGAGGCTCCTGAAACGCCTTCCGGAGGGGAGGAGGTTAAACAGTTCGTGGTCAGGGTGAGAGGAGTCCTTGAGAATGCTGCGAGCTCGACGTAGACAGCGTTTCTTCTGGATGTCCTCAAGAGCAGGAAGTGGTGTCCCTGTGATGCGCTGGGCAGTTTTCACCACCCTCTGCAGTGCCTTGCGGTCAGCCACTGAGCAGTTCCCATACCAGACTGTGATGCAACTGGTCAGGATGCTCTCGATCGCACACCGGTAAAAGTTCACCAGGATGGTTGAAGACAACTGGTTCTTCTTCAGTGTCCTGAGGAAGAAAAGGCGCTGGTGAGCCTTTTTGACGAGGCTGGAGGTGTTTGTAGTCCAGGACAGGTCCTCCGAGATGGTGGTTCTCAGGAACTTGAAGCTGGAGACAAGTTCAACAACCATCCCGTTAATGTGGATGGGGTCATGCGTGCTTCCTTTCTTCTTCCTGAAGTCCACAATGAGCTCCTTGGTCTTATTGGTGTTAAGGAGCAGGTTATTGTCAGCGCACCATGTGGCCTGGTGCTGTACCTCTTCCCTGTAGGCAGTCTCATCGTTGTCATTGATGAGGCCAATCACCGTGGTGTCATCTGCAAACTTAATGATGGAGTTGGATCCATGTACAGGCTTGCAGTCGTGGCTGTAAAGGGAGTAGAGGAATGGGCTCAGCACACAGCCCTGTGGTACGCCAGTGTTAAGTGTGATGGTGGTGGAGTGGTTGTGGCCTGACCGAACATGCTGAGGCCTGTTGGTCAGAAAGTCCATAATCCAGTTGCAGAGGGAGCTGTTAATGTCCAGGTCTCCAAGTTTTGTGGTCAGCTTGGAGGGAATGACGGTGTTAAATGCTGAACTGAAGTCAACAAACAACATCCTAACATACGTGTTGTTATGGTCCAGGTGTGTGAGTGCAGAGTGCAGCACTGTGCATACTGCATCCTCTGTGCTCCTATTCCTGCGGTAGGCAAATTGGTGTGGGTGGGAGGCAGTCTTTGAGGTGTGCTAGGACCAGTCGCTCGAAGCACTTCATAATGATGGGTGTGAGTGCTATGGGGCGATAGTCATTGAGGCACGTTGGGGAGGAGTGTTTTGGTACTGGCACAATGGATGTGGACTTAAAACATGTAGGCACAGTTGCTTGGATGAGGGACATGTTGAAAATGTCTGTGAAGACCCCTGCAAGCTGCTCTGCACATGCCCTAAGCACACGTCCAGGAATGCCATTCGGGCCAGCAGCCTTGCGTGCGTTGATCCGGCTCAGTGCAGTGTGGACATCTGTGCAGGTGAGTTTGAGAGGTTGGTGGTCTGAAGAGGCTGAGATTTTGGTGGCCGTCTCCTTGCTGTCGTTGTTGAAGCAAGCATAAAAGTCATTTAGCTCGTTAAGGAAGGAGACGTCCGTGACTGTTGGTGTGGAGTTGCTTGACTTGTAGTCACTGATAATCTGGATGCCCTGCCACATGCGTCGGGGGTCAGAGTTGGAAAAGTGTTCCTCTACCTTCAACTTGTAGCAGTACTTCGCCTTTTTGATGCCCCTTTTCAAGTTAGCCCTGGATTTACTGTAGGCCTGAGCGTCGTCTGACCTGAAAGCGGTGTTGCGGGCTTTCAGCAGAAGTCGCACCTCCTTGTTCATCCATGGCTTCTGATTAGGGTATGTTGTTATCTGTTTTTCTGTTGTTACACTGTCAATGGTGGAGTTGATGTGATCCAGTACAGAGGAGGTGTAGATGTCAATGTCCGTGTGAGAGCCACAGGCAGCCTGTGAAGCAAACATACTCCAGTCAGTGTGTTGAAACCTGTCTTGAAGTAAAGAGTCAGCTCCAGTTGGCCACACTTTGATGGTCCTCACTGATGGCTTCACACGGTTGATGAGGGGTGAATACTTAGGGGTGAGAAACAAAGAAAGGTGATCAGACTGTCCGGGGTGGGGGAGGGGGCTCGCGATGTAAGCTCCATTAATGTTTGTATAAACATGATCCAAAGTTTTGTCTCCTCTGGTGTGGCAGGAAACATGCTGGTGAAATTTGGGGAGTACTGTTTTTAATTTGCAGTGATTAAAATCACCCGCGACAATAAAAGCAGCCTCCGGGTGAGCAGTCTGTTGTTTACTAATGGCTGCATGAAGTTCGTTCAAAGCAAGCTTGGCATTAGCATCCGGTGGAATATAGACTGCGGTTATTATGGTGGAAGTGAACTCCCGTGGCAGATAAAAAGGTCTACATTTAACCATGAGAAACTCTAGGTTAGCTGAGCAGTGTCTCCCAACAATGACAGTGTTCGTACACCAAGCTTTGTTGACATAAATGCACAATCCACCACCTCTTGTCTTGCCTGAGTCATCTGCCGTTCTATCTGCCCGGAGCGTGTAGCGTCCTGCTAGCTCAATGGCATTGTTGGGTACGTCGCTGTGTAGCCATGTTTCTGTGAAAACCATGACATTGCAGTCCAGAAGTTTCTTACTGTGGGTGATGCGGAGTCGTAACTCATCCATTTTGTTCACCAGTGACCGCACATTAGCGAGAAAAATGCTGGGTAAAGAGAGCCGGAGCGGTGTTAGCTTTAGCTTAGCTCTTAGACCTCCGCGCTTCCCCCGCCTTTGTTTATGATCTCGACGCCGCCTGCGAGCACTTCCGCCCGGCCGGGTAGAGTGCGAAGCCTCGGGTGTTCTAGCGATCTCAGGGATGAGTCGAAGATTGGTGATAAAACTGCTGGTAAAGTCCTCACCGATATCCAAAAGCTCCTGTCGGGTGTATGATGTTAAAGCAAAGCTGTTGAGTACGAACAGACCCGAGATGAGCAGGAATAAAACTGCAAAATTGCCTCGCGATGTGTTCGCGCCGCCATCTTGACCCTGATGGCACTTATTGGTGCTCAGCGGCCATGTTTGGCGGGGTAGGAGTGATCATGGGGCCGGCAAAAATTCGGCAGATCTGACAAATTCCCGGTATAGATCTCTTCTTTGGAAGGAAAATTGGGTCTGTGATGAGATGACAGACGGAGCAAACCGAATGGTGATAAACCATCAATGGATAGAGGTAAGTCAGTGATATTTATACTATGATATTGATTACTTGATTGTGGTCCACCTGTGTTGATGAACTATCTGACACACTCCTCCCGAATCTTGTTAATAAAACATAATTACGAGAGGTCATGACGTTTTGCATAGTATACGGGCAGCAGCGATTTGTGATCAGTTGTCCAGCCTTTAAATGTTGCCAAATACACTTGCGACAGAATCTTGTCACATTTGGTGTCTGTTTTCACCATATTTACTCTGACAGGAAGACCTTCGGTTAGGCTGGAGGAAAACATATCCATGACTCATTCCTCTCCATAGTCATCTTTTGCCATTTCTGATAAATAAATAAATTATATACCTGTACATGCATAACTGGTTTTTGTAATATACCTGCCATACAATTGTCAATTTATATTGTGTCATTCCTTATCTACTTATTTGTATTTTTTATTCTTTTATGTGTTTTTTTTTTGTTCTGTTGCTGTCATTCTGTTGCACTGTGGAGCTTCTGTCATGAAAACAAATCACTTTTGACCTGATTCAGCATGTGCATGGAACCACACACAAAGGTGGACACACTCTAGACTTAATCATCAGTAGGGGTCTAAACATTACATCGATTGTTATTAAGGACGTAGCACTATCTGATTACTTCTGTATTTTCTTTGATATATTGATCTCTGCTACCACTGAATCTAGATCTGTCTCTGTCAGGAGATGCATAAACAAGAACACAAGTGTACTAGTTATAGAGGCTATATCTTTATACCTTCACTTACTCACGTTATCAACTCATCTCTTCACTCTGGAACATTTCCCTCATCATTTAAGCAGGCACGGGTAAGCCCACTGCTCAATAAACCATCTCTAAATCCAGCGCTTCTTGAAAATAAGCTGCAGTCTTCTTTCATTCATTGCAAAGACACTTGAGCAAGCTGTGTTCAACCAGCTTTCTATGTTCCTTGTACAGAACAACCTCCTAGACAGCAACCAATCTGGCTTCAAAAGTGGCCACTCAACTGAGACTACTCTGCTCTCGGTTACTGAAGCCCTGCGACTAGCAAGAGCAGCGTCAAAATCCTCAGTTCTCATCTTACTGGACCTGTCTGCTGCTTTTCACCAGATTCTCCTGTCCACCCTCAGAAAGATGGGCATCTCTGGAACTGCACTCCTGTGGGTTAAGTCCTATCTCTCTGACAGATCCTTCAGTGTGTCTTGGAGGGGTGATGTTTCTAAGTCACAACACCTTGCTACCGGTGTTCCTCAAGGCTCAGTTCTTGGACCACTTCTCTTCTCCATCTACATGCCGTCATTAGGATCTGTCATTCAGAAGCATGGCTTTTCTTATCACTGCTATGCTGATGACACCCAACTCTACTTCTCATTCCAAACAGATGACCCGATGGTAGCTACTCGCATTTCAGCCTGAGTGACATTTCTAGTTGGATGAATGACCATCACCTTCAGCTTAACCTTAAGAAGACAGAACTCCTGGTGATTCCAGCTAACCCATTGCTTCATCACAACTTCTCTATACAGCTGGGTTCGTCAACGATTACTCCTTCGAGGACTGCGAGAAACCTAGGAGTTGTGATTGATTATCAGTTAAGCTTCACAGACCACATTGCTACAATGACCCAGTCCTGCAGATTTGCATTATACAACATTAGGAAGATTTGACCCTTCCTGTCAGAGCAAGCCATCCAACTTCTTGTCCAAGCTCTTGTTCTCTCCAGACTGGACTATCGTAATGCTCTCCTGGCGGGCCTTCCTGCATGTACTGTCAAGCCTCTGCAACTGATCCAGAATGCAGCAGCGAGGGTTGTCTCCAATGAGCCAAAAAAAGCTCACGATACTCCTCTACTCATCAGGTTACACTGGCTATCAATAGCTGCTCGCATCAAATTCAAGGTACAGATGCTTGCCTACAAGACGACCACTGGCACGGCACCAACATACCTAAACTCACTGGTTAAATCTTATGTGCCCTCCATGAGTTTGCGCTCTGCAAGTGAATGACGCTTTGTGGTGCCATCCCAAAGAAGTTCAAAATCACTCTCACGGACCTTTTCCTGGACTGTGCACAGCTGGTGGAATGACCTCCAAATCTCAATTCGTACAGCTCAGTCTTTACTCATTTTCAAGAAACATCTGAAGACACACCTTTTTCGCCAGCACTTAACAAACTAATTCTAGACTTGTCATGGTACTTGTATAATGTTGTTGTTCTCTTGTTGACCTGATTGCTTCTATTGTTCTCAATTGTAAGTCACTTTGAATAAAAGCGTCTGCTAAATGATAAAATGTAAATGATTAAATGTAAAGTAACACTAGGCATTTCTGCAGACTCTGTTGATATTCTCCTTGATGTCTTCAACTCAAAAGTTAAGAATGTCATTGATGATATTGCTCCAATAATAGTCAGTAAGAAAACAAACAGACAGAAATCAGTTTGCAGAAGATAAACAGCAGTTCAGACTTTGAAAAGACAATGCAGAAAAGCTGAGCGGATGTTGTGGAAGACAAAACTTGAAACTCACTATAGCATCTGTAAAGACAGCCTTCATGCTTTTAATTTGAAACTTGCCACAGATAGACAGAATTTCTTCTCAAACCTTATAAACATTAACTTAAACAACACTCGTACTCTTTTTGCCACTGTTGAGAGACAAACCCCCCTAAGTCAGATTCCCAGTGAAATGCTATCAAACAGCGAATGTAATGAGTTTGCTTCCTTCTTTTCTGAGAAGATAATCAATATCAGGAAGGCGATTAGCAAATCCTCAAGTAATGCAGAGGTCAGACAGATTCAGCCGCAATACCAAAAAGATACTATGTCTATTTTTTATAGCAATTGATGGCAAAATTTGGGAAGACAAAAAACCTCAACCTGCTATCTTGACACACTTCCCACATCTTTTTCAAAAGTGTGCTTAACTGTTTAGAAGCAGATCTCTTAGAAGTGGTAAATGCCTCACTTCTTAAAGACCTTGTATCAGATGACCACCAGGACAAGACCACAAAAAACAGATGATTCTTCCGCACAATCTGACTTTGCTGCAGCCTTGAATTGAACTGCTGGTTTCGTCTGGTCAGAGGAGAACTGGCCCCCAACTGAGCCTGGTTTCTCCCAAGGTTTTTTTCTCCATTCTATCACCGATGGAGTTTCGGTTCCTTGCCACCGTCGCCTCTGGCTTGCTTAGTTGGGGTCACGTCATCTACAGATATCGTTGACTTGATTGCAAATAAATGCACAGACACGATTTAAAGTGAACAGAGATGACATCACTGAATTCAATGATGAACTGCCTTTAACTGTCATTTTGCATTATTGACACACTGTTTTTCTAATGAATGTTGTTCAGTTGCTTTGACGCAATGTATTTTGTTTAAAGTGCTATATAAATAAAGGTGACTTAGCTTGACTTGTCTTCTTTCTGGGACATTTCCAAACTCCCTGAAAACAGCAGTTGTTAAGCCCCTCCTGAAAAAGAGTACTCTTGATAACACCATTTTGAGCAATTTTAGACAAATATCTAATCTTCCTTTTATAGGCAAAATTATAGTAAAGGTAGTTTTTAATCAGCTGAACAAATACTTAAACTCAAATGGATAAATGGACAATTTTCAATCTGGTTTCCGACTCCATCACAGCACAGAGACAGCATTCATTAATATAATAAATTATATTCGCTTAAATTGTGACCCTGGCAAAATATCCGTTCTGGTATTGTTAGATCTCAGTGCTGCGTTTGACACTGTTGAACATAACATACTACTAGAGAGACCGGAAAACTGGGTCTGGCTTTCTGGGATGGTGCTCAAATGGTTCAGGTCATACTTAGAAGGGAGAGGTTATTATTTGAGTCTAGGAGAGCATACGTCTTTAGTGGACGTCCATGGCCTGTAGAGTTCTACAAGGCTCAATTCTTACACCGCTATGCTGAAGACACCCAGATTTACCTAGCCTTATCTCTAAATGACTACAGCCCCATTGACTCCCTCTGCCAGTGCATTGATGAAATTAATAGTTGGATGTGCCAGAACTCTCTTCAGTTAAACCAAAAAAAAACTGAAGTCATTGCATTTGGAAACAAGGATGAAGTTTTCAAGGTGAATGCTGCCTTGACTCTAGGAGTCAAACAACTAAAAATCAACTCACAAATCTTGGTGTGATTATGGAGACAGACCTTAGTTTCAGTAGTCATGTCAAAGCAGTAACTAAATCAGTATACTATAATTTCAAGAATTAGATGTTTTGATTCCAGCCAAGACTTGGAGAAACTTGTTCATGCCTTTATCACCAGCAGGGTGGACTACTGTAATGGGCTCCTCACCAGCCTTCCCAAAAGACCATTACACAGCTGCAGCTCATCCAGAATGCTGCTGCCACACTGTAAAAAATTTATGTGAAATCTACAGTGATTTATTGTGTGAGTGCACAGTAAATCACTGTATAGAAGTTCACAGTATAATACTGTATATTCAGTCTAAGTAGCAGTAAAAACATAAGTATTGTAAAATTCACAGTACACAGGCATGTCCTGTAGAGAATCACAGTAGCAAGAATAAAATCACAGTTTACTGCTAATGTCCTGTGGAAAATCACAATAACTATTTATACTGTAGAAAACACAGTAGCCTAAAATGACAACACACTGCACTAGAAGCAGGGCTGCAAGCCAATTATAGAACAGTAAATTACCCTGATCTTCTTGATATTCTGTTACATATTTGCAGTGAATAGACAAGACTATGTTTTTTAATAAAACATCAACATAAATCTTAAGAAGGACCAAGAGGAGACATATATAGCAAAATGTGAAGAAACATATTCATTTAAAGGTTTTCCAATATACATATGTTTAGTTTCAGTGCCAACCAACGCGGTTTCCATGGGATGGCACCCACACAAGCACCTGCCAAACACATTGACAGACACATGGCTATGTTTGCAACAACATTTTCACCGGAGGAAGAGATAAACGCTTAGAAACGGCCATATAGCTATAGCATGATGCCTTCTATTTCTAGATGACTAAGACAAAGTTTACCAGTAAACTTCAAAATTATACGGCTGCGAGCCATCATAATTGATGGTTCTTGCCATCTCTTCCTCATCCCAGATTTTATCGCATGTTACATTATCCTAAAATAGTTTTTTCAACGTGTACCACTTCCATAAACACTGCATGCGTAGGCAGTATTATCCATAGGGGCTGTCGTTGTTTCGCGTCCTGTGTGACGTCAGAACTCGGAGTACATCGATCTAGTACGAGTTCACGGGTGGGAAGTCACGGGTTTGACTGCCGTTCCAGTGCACTTTCA
Source organism: Carassius gibelio (assembly GCF_023724105.1). NCBI lineage: Eukaryota > Metazoa > Chordata > Actinopteri > Cypriniformes > Cyprinidae > Carassius > Carassius gibelio. The sequence continues at coordinate 6,515,423 of NC_068399.1, read as the reverse complement.
CGGGTTTAAGGTTGGAAAAACATGGGTTATGGGTTGCCTGAAATGCGGCATCATGCTAGGTTGAGGCTACTACCTTTCCTCCACTTCTCCCCAACGTGACGTCATCACTGAATTGCGTAAAATGAATCCGTTAAAACCAAAAATGTAAAAAACTGGTCTTTAAGACCATTTTTGAGACATTTTAAAAATGATATACATATCTTGAGTGATTTATGTACCCATTAATCGACAGGGGTGGTTAACCTGCAACATGGGCTTTAACTCATTTGTGAGGCCTTTGTCAGTTTAAACATTTAAGAGCCAGAGGACGCGAGCTCGCGTGCACTGTAAAGATTTGTGCATTTGCTCATCCGAAGCGCGCAAACCCACGCCTCAGAAGGCGCGCAAATATAAGCTCTCTCTGAAGTATTGTGTTTAAATGAACAAATTCATACAAAAATTATGTATAACCATCTTGGTAAGTAGCTATCCTTCAGCAGACATAGCTGGATCAATTAGATCAATGCAACTAGATCAATGCATTCTCTTAAAGTGACAGTCTTATTTTAATCGAAGCAACAACAAAGAAATCACCCACTGCTCTTGATTTAAAAGCATTTGTAACTTTAATAAAGAACAATCTTTAAAGTATAAAGTCAAACATGCGGTGCTGTTTTACATTTGATTATTTTATTCAATTTCTGTACCTAAAAACTAACAATGTTGTTATTAATCTTTGACATGCCCTAGACTGTGATAAAAGGTAAAAAAAAAAAAAAAAAGTCTTATATTTAAAAAAAGTAATTTTGTTTGTTTTTTTCCCCAAATCAGTCACATCATTTATAAACTTGGTAGTTAAAAAGTTAAAATCTTTAAAAAAAAAATTACATTTTGTAGTTTTGATCAGGACTGAGGTTAATTAATAGTTTTATGCAAAAAAGTTTGAAAAAAATATTTATCTGATACATTTTTACAGCAGTTTAATTTAGTGGATGTCTACGAACATAACAAAAGAGTAGTGAATTTGCCCACAGTGTATTGTTGAGGTTTTTTTTACATTTCAAAGCATTTTCAAAAAATATGTCAAAATAAGATTTGTCACCAAAAAGAAAGTTGTGGCCAAAATAAGAATCAACTTTACCCCCTAGTGGACGAAAACGTCCCCAACACAACATCTTCTCGCCAAGCCTGCATTTATTTGATCCAACAAACAATCAACAAAAGCAGTAATAGTCAAATATTCTTACTCTTTAAAATAATTGCTTTCTATTTTAAAATATTTTAAATTGTAATTTATTCCTGTGATGATAATGCAGAATTTTCAGTATCATTACTCCAGTCTTTAGTGTCACATGATGCTTCAGAAATCATTCTAATGTGATGATTTGCTGCTCAGTAAAAATGTATTATTATTATTATTATAAATATTAAAAACAGTTTTTATGAGTAGAAAAATCAGCATTTATCATTATAACATCCAAATGCTTGGATATATATACTTCTTTTGGGGTGGAAATATAGATTCAATATAGATCAAATTGATCAAAAGACATGATGATAAAGACATTTATAATGTTACAAAAGATATATATTTAAAAAAAAATGCTGTTCTTCTGAACTTAATATTTAACAAAAAAAACTAAAAAAACTAAATAAATACTATAAAAAATGTTTTAAACATAATTATAAATATGTTTTGAGCAGCAAATGAGAATATTATAATGATTTCTGAAGGATCATGTGACTGGAGTAGTGATGCTAAAAATTCAGCTTTGAAATCACAGAAATATATATATAATATCTAATAGAAAACAGTTATTCTAAATAGTAAAAAAAAAATCTAAATGTTACTGTTTTTGCTGTACTTTAGATCAAATAAATGCAGGCTTGGTGAGCAGAAGAGACTTATTTAAGAAACTTTTAACTGGTAATGTTTCATATAACGTGACATTGATTCCTTTTTCTGGCCTCTCAATAATAAGCTGCTGCAAATTTGAAATCCGTTTTTGCAAGATGAGCCTACCTTCTGAGATGACATCATGACAATCTGAATGAAGAGGCGGGGTACATGGCAGGGTCTGGAAAGCACAGAAAAGGGCACAGTATGAAAACATTGCATTCACTGCAGTACAGTATTCATTGCTAATCAGAAAAGAAAAACGGGCACAAAAAGAAAACACAATTGTAAAAATTTACTTAATGAATTAATAACTTACATTATTACGGGAAAAAAACAGGAAAGAAACAAAAATTATGATCCACAAATTTCTTCTTTAATCTTAGCCTGTTCAGTTAACCTACCCCCAAACCCAAACATACCCATTTAATAACGAATATAAAACCATATAAAACGTAAAATAGAAAGAAATATGCAAGAATTTATAATTTAAGTAACAACATAGCATTACAACAATATTTTGTGTTGCTAATCCCACTTCAACCTTTAAACCTAACCACAGCCATTTCTTACAGTAAAGCATGAAGGACAGACAAGCACAATCCCAATATTTTACAGCAAAAAAGACTAAAACATTATCAAAAGAATTCCAAATGATGCGTTGTAGCTAAGGTGAAATACAATAGTTTTGTGTGAGGTACAGAGCAGAATTTAAATTGTTAATCGATGAAAATCTTATCCAGATTATGTCCCCGAACCACTCCAGGAAAAGCACGTATCATTCAAATGACGCACCTCACCAGAAACACGGCATGTCGCAATCTGTGTTGAAGCAGGTGAGGACCAATGAGCGTTTTGATTTTACTCCCATAGTTATTTTATGCAGAAAATTTTGGATTTTAGAATTTGGTCAGCAGCACAGGCTGTTTTTTTTATACGGTTTATATTGAACTCTTCTTTGTCATCCTCCCAGCCATCAGTCCAGTTGGTGTGGGCACTGGAAGCCCCATTTTCTCCTGAATTTTGTGATGTCTCATTTTGATGTTATCATCCAAAGTTTCTAATAATAAAAGTCCTCTTTTTTGGCACAACACTTGAGTCCTCCAGTTTTTACATAGCGGTTTTTTGTGACAGAACATACTGAGCATATATGGACTCAGCTGGAGACCTTGAGATCCACCACGCACTCGCACAACAGGGGATCCTCCTAGGATGTCAACAGGAGGAGATCCAGGCATCTCATCAGGCCTTGACCAGTCTATCACAACAACTGAGTGCTATTTCCAAGACTTAAACAGATTCAGATTGGTTTATCTATGGATCCTGCCATAGTGGCACCTGTTGTGGAGGAGACACCTACTCTGCACCGCACCTCGCCTGAATCTGCTGGCTCCTTATTCTGGTGAACCTACATCATGCAGTTCATTCTTGTCAAAATGCTCTCTGACTTTCTCATTACAGCCTTCCTGCTTCCCCACCAACAAATCCATGGTAGAATTTGTTATCATGCACCTGGCTGCTATCGCAAATGAGTGGGGTGTAGCTATGTGGGACAACAAGCATGATTGATGGAGGTCCTACTCTAACTTTTCTCAGGAGCTACGGAAGATCGTTCACCGATCAGCTCAGGGTAATGAGTCAGCACTAGCACTATCGCTACTGCGACAAGAAACCAGAACAGTTTTGGATTATTTTATCAATTTTCTTGTGCTAATCCGCATCTAGCGGTTGGAACAGCAAGGAGCTGTGGGACCACTTCCTCCATGGACTGGCTGAGCACATAAAGGATCCACTCCCTGGAGCTGCCTCCCTCATTCGATGGGTTGGTAGAACTCCATTCAAGTGGATTTTTGCTTGACGCTCAGGTCGCAACATCGTGGCATGGAGATCAGGCATGAAAGTTTTGATCTGCTACCCAGTGCTAGAAGCGCCATGTCACCACAGTTTAGGTTCTCTGAAGAAGAACCCTTGCAGATTGGCCAAGCTCATCTCACACACCGTGAATGGTGGTTTTGGATCGTCCAGGGGTTGTGTATATATTGTGGAGAGGTTGGACATATGGTTCTTTTCCTGAATTTTGAGTTGTCTCGTTTTGATGTTATCATCCGAAATTTCTACCATATTTTTCTGACTATAAATCGCACTTAAGTATAAGTCGCATCAGTCCAAAAATACGTCATGACGAGTAAAAAAACATATATAAGTAGCACTGGACTATAAGTCGCATTTATTTAGAACCAAGATAAAACATGCTGCTCAGTGCTCCTGTAGCCTCTCCCTGAAGACATAGAGCACCCTCTCGTGGCTGTAGACGGTAATGTTTTCTCTTGCTTCATTTCTCTTGGTTCATGTCAAATAAATTTTGACAAATAAGTCGCACCTGACTATAAGTCGCAGAACCAGCCAAACTATGAAAAAAAATGTGACTTATAGTCCGGAAAATACAGTTATAAACTTCCTTTTTTTTTTTTTGAGTCCTCCTGTTTTTACACAGTGTTTTTTGTGAAAGCAATCTATGTTCATAACATTAGCTTATTTCAGATGATGAATGTTTGCTTTTTTATTTTCAGAAAATTATTATTAAAATAACTTTCCAGGATAGATAATTAAATTACCAGATATATTACTCACCAGAGAAGAATCTTGTTGGGTCTGCTGGTGAATAAAAAACAAAAAATTGTCAGTCGGGTTTAATGGGTGCTGGGTCTGGGATTAATAGACCCCCAAAACGGTAAAACTGCACATTTTAGAGTGGCCTTTTATTGTGGCCAGCCTAAGGCACACCAATGCAATAATCATGCTGCCTAAGCATCTTGATATGCCACACCTGTGAGCTGGATGGATTATCTCGGCAAAGGATACATGCTCACTAACACAGATTTAGACAGCTTTTTGAACAATATTTGAGAAACATAGGCCTTTTGTATATATATATATATATATATATATATATATATATATATATAAAAATTATATGATGTTATTACGTTGCCATCTTGCCGCCAGCCAATCACTGTATTGCTGATCATAGTTTTGAGTATAGATACATCTGCCCTTACGCACAGTAATCTTAGACATCTTAGTCCAGATATTTTAAAGGTGCAATTTGTAATAATGATCTATTGACATAAATGCAATATAATATAAATAACTATATTTACAAAGGTGTTTGAAGACCTTACTTAATGAACTGTTATGTTTTTTATTACCTTAGAATGAGCAATTTCTATCTACATACAGCGCGGGTCCCCTAATGCTGGGTACACACCGAAATATTTTTTTACATTTTATAAGATTTTCAAAATGTGATAGATCACAAACATGAGTATAAAAATTTCTAGATTAAACCGTTTTGCTCCTATATTGTGTGGTGTGCTATGATGTGACAAAGACTGCACACCACACACCAACAGATTTTCAACCAGAGTCTTGACTGTGAACAAAGGAAATCTCGCAAAATCTCGCGAGACTTCAGAATAAGCATGGTGGACAATATGCAGGAAGAAGTTACAAGTTACAGAGTGATCTAGAGGTGATCAATGGTCACAAAATCACAGATATGTTTTTTTTTAAAATTGTTTTCAGTTCTCTCTTGGAAAAGAGATCTTATTCTCTTTGAAATTGCCTTATTAAATGAACTTACATCACTCTTTAAGAACGTGGTCATTCGCTTTCTGATTGGATATTGTTTTTTTTTACATGATAATCTCCAGAGCATGCGCGCGTTTGTCCTCGGGGTTCCCCCCACACATCAGGGCCCGTATCCCTAAAGATTCTGAGAATCCTCTCAGAGAGCTCCTAACTTAACCTAAAAATTCCTTGCCAGGAGTTTTAGCTTAGAAGAGATTCCAGAACATTTTCAGTGAACTCTGTGCAAGGAATGGATGGAAAATCCTATCTTAGTGAGGAGGTGTGGTTGACCCCGTTGCTAGGTATGAGTCATCATTTCAAAAGCAGTGATTGGTTGATCCTACAAGTTTGATGAAAATGAACTTTTGGTGATAATGAGCAAAGGATGTACCCTCAAATCAATAAACATAATTATACACTCTAATCTTATGCAGACTGTAATTGTAAATAATGTTTCACATTCAAGAAAATATCTGGAAAATTAAAAGTAAGCTGTAGGGGTTATAGTCTAACATTAGAATCTAAAATATGTGAAAACTTAAGCTCATTACACCCTGTTCAAATAATGATTCGTGTCTTATTTGATCATATTAATATCCTAGCTGGCATATGTTGTACTTTCACTCCCATATGGACCCCTTAGAAAACAAGATGGGCTATCTCAAGGGGCTGTCCTTAATGAAGTAGAAATTACAACGTTATAACTCAGTGTGGTCTTAAGGAGGGTAACACGGCTCAGCTTTTATCAATGTCTGTGATTGCTGGCTGGTCTATTTATGAAGGCTTGTTAACAAATATCCTACAAACACAGAAAACTGAGAAAAAAAGGAATCGCAAGCCGAACTGGACTGAGGAGCAAGGTTTGTTGCTGGCCCAGATCCACCACAAACATGATTCCTGCACGATCCAATCTGTAGCGTCTCAATAATTCCCTGTCATCCAGTGTTTGCAGGACATCTCTCCTGCCTCCTCTGTTGGCCATTTTGTGCAGCTGCTTAGGGGAACTCCTAAGCCACTAAAAGTCCTCTTCCCTGCTCTTAGCAGATCTCGCCTTAGGAGCCCTTTTAAGCGCTAGGAATGTTGAGGAATAGTTTTTATATTAACTGGGATTTTCGTGTCACTTTTAGGGGCAATTCTAAGAAAATGTCATGACTCTGAGAATTTTCTTAGAATTTGGCCGCTAGGAGCCACTTTTTGCACAAAAATTCTTTAGAGATACGGGCCCAGGATTTCTGATCTTAAATATTAAACATGTTGAATATTTACGATTCGTGATCGGGGGGATCGAATGTTCTTCCAATCAGGTTCGGACACTCTTAACACACCAAGGGAAAATCTGATAAGATAATTTGTAGAGCCACGGAGATGGGGAAATCAGCCCAAAATCAGCCCGATTATCTTTTGGTGTGTTTAGTTTTTGTATTGTAACTTGTGTTTGTTGTTAATGTTTTTTTGTTTTTTGTTGTTGTTTTAAGTGTGCATCAAAGTATGTCGATTCATCCATTATAGGTATACATGTCTGAGGGGTTCATTGGACAGAAATGTTTAGGAATCAATGAATTATTGCAATGCTCACCTGAGGAGGACAACAGCAACAGGAAACCTTGCAAGCAAATACTGACAAACAGATGGAGATGATAAACTGAAGGAAGGTGAATAACAGCAACACACCACTGATTCCGCAGAAGAGGGTCTGAAATAAAAATCAACATAAGCGAAAATAATTAATATTAATATCTTCATGAATTGTAAATGATCATTACTACTTCTGAAATATTAGGGGGAAAGATGAGACAGATGAATGCAGGTTAAGACTTGACTTTTGACAAGTGTACCGACAACACAGTTATCTTACTGTACATATAAATATGTATATATAAGTTGATGACATACCATATATTTTTTCTTAACATAACATTCAGAGTTGTTGCAGTTAGAGGAAAAGATGATTTGTGCTAGAACCAAATCCAATGAATTTAAAATAAGGGCAATGGATGCGGTTAAAGCACTGAAAATGTTCATTCCAAGTGAACTGTTCACCTATAAAGCAAAAAAAATCAACACAAAGTTATTGAACGTGTAGTCTTAACATTTGTGCTAAAGTAGATTGAAAAATAAATGTGTTGTAAAAAATAAACTTCTTGACATAAATAAATAAAATACAGCTTTAAGCGGCAATCATCAGGGTCCAAGCACCAATGCCTTATATGGATTATTAAATGATACAACTGAAATCATCTTTTCAAAAATAAAGTGTTTTTTTTAAAGCAAAGTCCAGCCTATCTTGACTGATAGTTTAGGTTATAGCAAATATACTGGTGTCAAAATCTCTCTGTCCATTTTTTTTTACTATCCTAAGATATGCAATCTTAAGATATGTATTATAGGTGAACTCACATTAAAAAAATTTTTTTACAATTTAGATGAACTGCATGTCATAGGTCAATTCCAAATGAGCAAGAAATTATCAATTGCTCGGGAGTAAAAATACATAAAACACAAACCCAGGAGTATGAAAACACAAATACCAGCCAAAATGAGAATGGACTATGGAACTGAGGGTGTAAATACACAAGGGATGATTAGCAGAACTGAAACAGGTACACTGAACTTGTGGCCCTGGTACACTGAACAATGAAGGACACTAACTAGGGAAAACATTAAAAACAAGAACAGAAGACTGAAAAACAAATTTCAGTTTTTTTTGTTTTTTTTGTGTCCTTGTGTTTGTAGTTGTGCTTAAAGTTGTGCAATGTTATGTAGAACCAAAACTACAGCTATTTTTACTAGTGGTGGGCTGTTATCGGCGTTAACGTGAGACTCTAATTGGGCGATAAAACAAATATCGCCTTTAATCTATTCTCAAAGTTGGGTTGGGAGCTGGGTCTATACTAAGCAAGCTATGATAACTTTCACCTTGATATTTTATATAACCGACTGGCTGAGGCCAGCCTAAAAAGATGCTCAGGACAGTTGACGGGCCACTGCTACGCATCGTCACGAAAGCTTATCTTTTTCACGTGTTTTTAAGCCTAACCACTTGTCGATTTAAACATTAAAGCTTTCAAAAACAAGACGCGGAAAAGCTGAAAAGAGTAGCTGGTTACTCGCGCACTGTGTTCGGTGCACACAAGAGAGAGAGCTGCGTATCACTGACAGCGACACTGAACCGAGCTCTCTTCTGCGAAGTTCTCCTCAAAGTCCCTCCTGCACCTGAACGAACAAATACAAATTGCAGTTTGAACAAACAAAAAGATGTGAAAGAGGCCAATTCAGTATTGCGGTGTTCTGGTGTTCACGCAGAGAAAGGTGTCTCAAAAAAACTTGAACATTGAATTTGCTTGTTTTTGCTCTTGTGCCGACAAATACTTACAAAATATGTCAAAATATCCACCTTGGAAATTATGCTCGAAAAAACTTTTATAGTCTGAAAAAAAATTATAGTCTGCAATGCGTTATATCCCATGGCCCTACATTATAGAGATATGAATCATGGTAGTCCAAGTACATTAAAAATTATAGGCATTGAACATATCCTGAAATCTATAAGGGGAGGAGATAGGGCTAAAAGGTTGTTACAGAGAGAGTCTTTCTGGATTTATACATTGAAAGCAACTACATTACCAGGCTTAAATGGTGAATTAGACTTTGTACCATTTTTTTTCTTTACTATTTTATTGTGTAAGACTTGCTCTTTGAAATGTGTTTCTTTCTTCTAGCTGCTCTACATAGAGTGACCAGTTGTTTCTAACTTGAATAATTAACTGCAGTTAAATGAACTGAGATGATGTTGATTACACACACCCTGATGAAGGCATGTAGCCGCAACGCATAGATGTAACTCTCACCAAAAGAGTTTTAACGTTTAAAGCCAGTGATGCAATAAAGGCTTTTTAACTTTCCACTATACAATTTGAGTGCCTTGGGGTTCTAGTTCTTTAGTATTCCAGTTACTTTTTGTTCTTGGATCTCTAAAAATAATAAATTTTGTGTACATACCAAACATAAACCAGAGGGGGAATAAATTTTGTTTTCTCCAGCAATGCAGAGTGAGCCTGCAATGATGTACTGAGAGGAGAGAGAAGAACAAATATTGAGGCATTTGTTGAAATATGCCCAGATGGTACTCAACCAGAATAAGCTTTTTACTCCCATGCGTTTCATAAGATTGTCTCATTTAAGACACTTGCTTGATTTGCAAGTGTCTTAAAATCGCTACGAAGGCTGTGTATGTGGCATACTGTATTAAATAATGTCACAATATTGACAAAATAAAGAAAATATGTTTATGTTCTAATTATTATCTAGATTTTTTTATTTATTCTATGGCATAATTAAACATCTCTAAAATTTGCAATAATCTAAAATACTGCAATACAGTTAAAAGTTAGCAAGCTCTAAGCACTACCATCATGGTAAAATTTTACTGTAACAGTAATCAAATAACTGGAACATTTAGTATTTAAATGATGACTAATTAGTCATGTTTAAATATTAGAATGCTACATTGATTGCCAGTAATTTAATTCATTATGTTATCTTCATAAAGGAATACTACAGTTCTAGCATTAATAGAACTGAAAGAAAGAGAAATGCAGAGAGCAGTCCCATTGTGCCACCAGGTGTTGATTTCTTAAATGGTTGCATTTAATGTCATGTCCTTGTAGCAGCAATACACTTGGCAGTAATAGGCATTGTTGGCTGACTACCTACTGTAGCTTGTATTATAAAAGAGAGAACATAATTACTTAATGATTACATAATTAAGTATCATTTCTTACGATGAGAGATCCCCAGTAAGGAATACCACTATAGACAAAAAAGGATTCTGCATAAACTGTAGACACAATGCCAAACAGGAGAGTCATCAGACCAATCATTATTTGGACAGTCTGTGTAGGACAAGAAATTTGTTTTAATTTTGAATAGGACAAAACAGTCTTTCATAAAGTAAATCAGTATCAAATATACATTATACATTTTTGACAGCTGTAGTAATGGACTTATTATCTCAGAATATATGTATAAAATTCTCACCCCAAGAGCTTTTGGTTGGCCTGTCAAAAATGCCTGAAGTCCATAAAGAGGTGAAAGTCCTGCTACTTGGACATAAACAGGCACAGGAGCATTTGTTGCAGTTTGTATTGGTGGTTGCAGCTGGATGACAAAATTATTTATGGGTATGGCAGTCGACATTCTCGTTTCAGGATCTGAAATTGGCGTGCAAAATGACAGCAACTCAAAACATGGAAATTATATGATTCAATATATTTTTTGTATGTACAAAATATATTCACTTAATAAAATAGTATACATTATCATAAATATGGTTTTCATATTGTTTTCATAAAGAATTATTTCTTCCATTTTTTTGCCATTATTATGATAGGGCAGTTAGTAGAAAGGAATCGTAGTGGGAAAAAGAGAGGTGGGATGCTATCACGAAAGGGGAAAGATCCACAAGCCGGGAATCAAACTTGGGACACCCAAAGTGAAATGCCACTATTTGTTGGCTTGTTAAGGCGTAGTCTTCATATTGGTTGAATTTTTATGAATGTAGTTATGCTTTAGTAACAAAGTGTAAACCAGGGGTAGGCAACGTCAGTCCTGGAGTGCCGCTATCCTGCAGAATTGAGATCTAACCCTAATCAAACACACCTGAATAAGCTAATCAAGGTCTTTACGATTACTAGGCTATAGACAAATTAAGGCGGGCGTACACGGTGCGAATTCAGATGGTCGAAAGATCGTATGTCCACGCACACGGCACGAGTGAGTTTATCTGAAAATCGTACGGGCGAGATGATATACGACACGATTTTACAACCCGCGAATTCCAGAAGCAATCGCACGAAGTTGATAGACGCACAGAAGGATCACTGTATGACACAATCGCTCTCACGGTACTTTGATGTCTTACAGGTGATCATTCTGTGTAGCGCTGCTTCAAGTCGAACGCGCCTAATATAACTGCTCTCCCTCTCTCATAACTGCATATAAAATATTGATATGAGCCGTGACTGTTTCCTACACGTAAAGGTTATTTTTCAGCAATAGGAAACCGGGACGTTTGGTCACCCTGTGTGTGTGTGTGTTCTTGTATATGATTTATAAATATCTGAAATAGGTATTACAATGTAAGCATGGTTTGTGAGGACAATTCCTGTGCCCTCGTAAACCAAATGGCTATTAAAAATACTATACGGTGTTTAACAGAAATTGTAAACATACCGTTATGTCTATGGAGAGTCCCAGTAAACTACATATACGTGTGTGAGAGAGAGAGAACTAAAAAGCATGGTACACGTTGCTAGAAACATAGAAACAGCACTCGCTGTTCCTGTCAGACTTCAGCGAGTTTATCCTCCTGGTCAATAGTCCACATTTGCCGTGGCGCTGCCATCTTTGTCTTTCTTCTTCTGTGGTTTTCCTAGTTCGTGATTGGTCAACTTTAGATAAATCAACAAATCGGCTCGTTCAACCGCACACATGTCACGAATTCAAACCCATAGCTCACAAACTTTTTAGACATGTTTAAAAATGATCTGGAGGTCGTAAAGTGCTCGTAAGCCACTCTGCACGGCTCATAATTCATCGCAAGTGATATGAGCAGCGACCACACGAGCATTCGCGATTTCGACACGATTGAAAAAAAATTTAGACTTGACTTACTGATATAAATATTAGCATAAAACTTTATTTGGAGTACTACCTATGCACAATGCACAATTTTAAATATTAAGCCTAAATTGGGTTTTAATGTTACTATTGATGAGGATTGTATGATCTTTAAATAATATTAGTCTTTAAAAACAATATATTTAAAGTGTACATAAAGTATACTTACAATAGTTTCCACTTTATATTTCCACAAATATATTTCAGTATATCTTTAGTTGGATCTCAGCACTAATTCCACACAATTAAAGAACACTGTTTTTAATGTTCTAATTTAGCAGACTTTAATTATACACTTTAGTATACCAAAAATACTTTATAGGATATTTTTTAATTAAGTACATAATTATGTAAATGTATTTGTAGTGTACTTAGCATGAAAAATAAATTCAAATACATTTTAATATATTTGTAGTATACTTGGCATGAAATAAATTAATTTAAATACAATTTGTAGTATTTTTCTAGGGTAGTTATTAAAATTGGTAGAGTTATTGTTATTAACAAGAATAACTCTATTAGACAATGAAAACTTGGAATATACTGTGAAACAAGCAGCTCAGTTTTAAACTGATCTATATCATTGACATTAAGCAGATGCTTTGTTACAAAGAACACTTATATAAGTGCACTACTAACCAGTATAGATCAACTTATTACTAAACAAAGAAAACCCATTTATCATTAAAAAAAGAAAAAAAAAAAAGAAACAAAGATATATTTGTGCATAGGTAGTCAGATGTAGTGTAAGTATATATTTACTGTTTTTCCCGGGGAAAGAATTCTCTCTTCAGCTGGTTTTTCACACGTCACTCTGAAGTTCTGTTCACTCTTCTGAGATAAACCAATGTAAATTCTATGTCAAATGTAATTGTTTGTACTTTTTCCTAGAATCAAAGGGGAAGCAGGTGGAGCTCAGGTGATTATGAAAATTGGTGAACCTGGCAGTTACATTAAATAATAAGAAGAAACCATGAAAAAACAATGAAAACAGAAGTTTAAAAAAAAAAAATGTTTGTATTGTTGTATGTCATAAAAAGTCATTTGCATGCTGGTTTGGAAACCAGGTGAAACTGCCACAGTGAAACCAAGTAACACTTTTTAGTTGATAATAAATAAAACCCTTTTGCAACTTAGAAGTGTAATAAATCTGAGGCCATTAGCATTCATTGTCCTCTTATCAAATGATCTATCAAAGTCTAATAGCATTGTTGTGTTGTGAGTGCATACTCAAGTAAACAAATAATCATTGTTGCAAACAAATGTTTTACACTTTATTAGTTTGATACAGATTTGGAAATAAATTTTTTTTTTTAATTTTCCATTATTTTATAAAAGTTAAACTTTTTCATAACTGTCATTGTAAGCAGGCACATAGACTATGACTGTTGGGGTTCTTGTTTTCAATAATCCTATCATCCTGTTGGAAAATTATTTATTTATTCTGTTATTGTTTGGTTTTGCATTTCGAAGATTTATAATTTTATTATCATTATATTTATTGTTTAATCAGAATGGTATGTTTTACCTTCAATCTATGTATCTAACAATATGCAAGTGCTTTTAGTAAAGTGCTTTTGCAATTAATGAAAGAGAGTCAACAAAAGTAAAGTCAAATGCTCAACTACAATGAACACTAATAACCATTATGGTGACTTCAAATGAAACTTTCAAAACACCATCTAGCTAAACCTCTATTTTTAACTCACATTTATTTACAAGTACGTGTGTAGATGAATGAAATAAAAAAGTATTTTGCTTTGTAATAAGAGGAGATGGAAATGCTGTTTTTGGAGTTATTTAATCATCCTTTGCTGGGACATTGAGAGAGAGAGATTATTTTATTTCAGTTGATCTCATTGGCTGTGTCCATTGTAGTTGTTGTGCTTCTGCTTGTCTCTTCTCTTTTTTCTGCTCCTGTTTGTTCCTCTTTCCTTCTGTGATTCTGCTTGTTTACAGTATGTGTTTACATCACTAATGCATCACACTGAAAAATGGTAGTCCTACATTAGCAGGATTGGAGATCCCTGAACATGCAATTAAATAGGGCTGCACACGCTTGTAGTGACCACACTATGGTATTACAGATGATTTTATTTTTTTTAAATCCATACTAGGTGGCAATAATCTGTCTCCTTTTAATGGCTTTTAAAGTGCCTGTATTTTGGGAACTAAAAGGTTCATATCTTGGTTTTAGTAGTCCCCCACAACTGGTTGACATGCAAATAAAGTCATTTTCATGTCGGCACCAATAGCCTTGTAGGTAGTGTGCCAACATATACAGCACAACTTCTCTCATGGCAACCCGAGTTTGATTCCCGTCTTGAGGTCCTAAACTGGTCCCATTGCCCTCTCTCTACCAAGTTCTTTCCTGTAATCTTACCACTGTCCTGTATTAATGTAAATGGTAAAGGATTTACCCCCCCCCCCCCCAAAAAAAAAAAATCACTTTAAATTCCTTATATGCATTTATATTAATCTTACCTGTTTTTCCTTAGAATGTTTTGTTCCTGTTTGGTTTAGCTCTTTAGTTAATTTGCTCATTATTCATTATTCGTTAATTCCCTCCACCTGTTTTCCCCTTGTCAGTTGCCTTATTTAAAGTCTATTTCAGTAGTTTGTTGGTTATTACCCTGAGTTATTATGAGTTATTTCCTGTGTTATTTCTTGTGGGTTTTAATTAAAGAATTGTAAGGGAATTACTACTGGACCCAAAATTACAGACAGACACAAGTGAATAAATCTTTGAAAGTTTATTTTCAGTTTCTTTAATAACAATGTTCTCAGGATGCTGACAGGTCCTATCCAGGCCAGAAGGTGGCTACAGTTGAATAAGCAATGGGAGTATAAGTTCAGGGGAAGATCTGGAGGTTAGCAAGTCAGCTAAGTGATTCCAGGCAGGAACAGAGTGAATCAGCTTACAGACATTGCATGGCTTAGTGTAGCTAACATGATTTAGTTGGTCTTCTGAGATTGGTGGGGTGATCTGCTTGGGAATCGAACCCTGGTCTACCACGTGACAGGCAGAGACACAGTCCACTGTACCACACATGAGAGTCTACCAGTGTTTGCAAGAAGGCATTCTGAGAAGTAAGAGGAGTAGAGAACAAACAAAGACAATGCAATCCAATTTCCTTTATCCTCTTCCAATCCAAATCAATTCCACAATCCAAATCCAAATCCAGAATGAACTGACAATCCAAATCCAGAGAAGCAAATTTACTAGTCAATCAAAATACTACCTCTTGATAAAGGTTCAGGCAGAGAGAGACAATTCAGGTTCCAGGCAGGGTAGAGTTCACACAGGCTTCAAGAATCTGATTTAGGAACTGGCTGGAATGTTCACCAATGAGCTGATGAGACAATCTGGCAAGGAGGTAAGAGCAAGATTGACTTATATAGTTAGTGAGACAGGTGAAACCAATGAGGGAAATTAAAGAGGAGTTACAAGGCCAGGAACAGGAAGCTGGATGCTAGTTGTCAAAATAAAAGTCTAACAGGAACTGGTGACAGAATCATGACATTACTCCCCACCATAAGGGACGGCTCATGACGTCCCACCAGGCTGATCAGGATGATCATGATGAAACTGATCAATGAGTGAGGGATCCAAAATATACCTTGCCGGAACCCAGGATCTTTCCTCTGGGCCATAGCCCTCCCAGTCAACCAAATACTGCAGCCCCCTCCCTCGTCTACGAGATCTTAGGAGCCGTCGGACTGTATAAGCTGGGCCCCCATCAATGAGCCGGGCGGGTGGAGGGGGTCTGGAGGAGGGTACAAGTGGACTCTGTCGAAATGGCTTAACACGGGAAACATGGAAAGTAGGGTGGATGCGAAGTGGTCTGGGGAGTCGCAATCTTACTGCCACCGGGTTGACAACCTTAGTGATGGGGAAAGGTCCCACAAAGCGAGGAGCCAACTTTCTATTCTCCAGTCGAAGGGGCAGATCTTTAGAAGCCAGCCAAACTCGCTGTCCCATTCGATACTGAGGTGCAGGTGAGCGGTGTTTATCTGCCCACTTCTTATAGTTAGCAGAGGAATGGAGGAGTGCCTGCCTGGCTCTTCTCCAAGCCAGGTGACAACGCCTCACCAGAGCAAATGCAGATGGAACTGTAACTTCAGATTCTTGAGATGAGAATAGAGGTGGTTGATACCCATAGACGGTTTGGAAAGGGGTCAAGCCCGTAGCAGAGGAAGGAAGTGAATTGTGAGCATACTCGACCCATACCATGTTCTTAGCCCATGAGGCTGGGTCCCGAGCACACAGGAGCCGAAGTCCAGTCTCTAACTCCTGATTGAAGCGTTCTGTCTGGCCATTTGTTTGGGGGTGGAAACCCGAGGAGAGGCTTACTGAGATGCCAAGCTGTTTACAAAACTTCCAGAAACGGGCTGTAAATTGTGGACCACGATCTGAAACAATGTTGCGGGGGAGGCCATGGAGACGGAAAACATGTTGAACCATAATTTCAGCGGTTTTCCGGTGCCGAAACCCGGGAACTGTAACGATATGAACTTCTTACTCATCGGGAAGAAGGAGGCGGGAACCGGCGCACAATCAAAACATAATTTTAATAATTCAAAAGATAAACAAAACAGCGCGTCAGCCCCTCACGGCGACTGACGCGCACAAATAAAAAGCAAACACATAAAATAATGTCCCAGGCCTGGTCCTCTCTCGTCCTTCACGGTCGTCACTCCAGTTTTATATCCTTCCATCTCCTACGTGGGACTCGATACTGGCGGTGGGGCGCAGGTGCAGCTCATCTTCAATCACTACACCTGGCCTCACTCCTCGTTCCCACGCCTCTCGGCCCCGCCCCACTCGCCACAGGGACCAATCAAACTTTTGTTTTATCGAGGTGAGTTGGTGTAAAGGTGCTGCCACTGAACTATAGCCTTTTATGAACTTACAATAAAAATTAGCAAAGCCTAGAAAACGCTGCAGTTGTTTACGGTTCTCAGGTACAGGCCAGGCTTTAACAGCTTCCACCTTCTCTGGATCCATTCTGATGTTGCCAGCTGACAAAATGAAGCCAAGAAATGAGACTGTGCTAGAATGGAATTCACACTTCTCTGCTTTCACAAACAGCTTATTTTGCAAAAGTCTTTGGAGAACCGCCCTGACATGCTGTACATGCTCGGTCTCAGATTTGGAGAAAATCAGAATGTCATCAAGATATACGAAGACAAATCTGTTTAGCATGTCTCCTAGCACAGCATTGACCAAATTGTGGAATACAGCTGGAGAATTGGTGAGCCCGAAGGGCATAACAAGGTACTCAAAATGACCAGAAGGGGTGTTAAATGCAGTTTTCCACTCATCTCCTTCGCGAATTCTGACCAGTTGGTAAGCGTTTCTCAGGTCCAGTTTGGTGAATATCACTGCTCCCTGTAACAGTTCAAAAGCAGAGGAGATGAGTGGCAGAGGATAACGGTTCTTGATAGTAATTTGATTCAGACCTCTATAATCTATGCACGGCCTCAATCCACCGTCCTTTTTGCTGACAAAGAAGAAACCTGCACCAGCAGGAGATGAAGAGGGGCGGATGAGACCAGCAGACAAGGCTTCGGAGATGTATTCTTGCATTGCCTCAGATTCAGGACCAGAGAGAGAGTACAATCTACCCCGTGGGGGTGTAGTCCCGGGAAGCAAATTGATAGCACATCATAGAGGCGATGAGGTGGCAGAGAAGTAGCTTGTGTCTTATTAAATACTTCTTTCAAATCATGATATAAATTGGGTACCCTAGATATATCTGGATAAGATTGATTATCTGGGTCAATTTCAATTACGGTGTTGTTAGCGGCAGAACGAAGGCAGGAAGTCATACATTTCATAGACCGACCTAATACCTTGGCTGACCCCCAATCAATATGTGGGTTATGATTGTTTAACCAGGTAAATCCTAGAACCACAGGATATTCAGACGTCTGAATTAAATAAAACGAAATCTGTTCCTGATGATTATCTATGACCATCTTTAAGGGTTTGGTCCTTAGGGTAACTCTGTGCAAAAGTTCATTATTTAAAGACCGCACAATCAGGGGTTCTAACAGTTCTTCAAGCTGAAAACCATGCTTCATAGCAAACTGAATATCCATGAAGTTAGTGTCTGCCCCAGAGTCAATGAGAACGCTCACCTCAATTTTCAAAGACGATGACATCAGAAGAGCCTTACAGAGTGGACGGGAGGGCAAGGGATCAATGAGTGAGTGGCACAGCAGAATCCTCCCCTTCTCTGCTGAGCCGATTCTTTTACCGGGCACTGATTCACTCGGTGGCCTGTACCTCCACAATATAGACACAAGTTCTCCTTAAACCTTCTCTCTCATTCCTCCTTGGACAGACCTCCACGTCCAAGCTGCATAGGTTCTGGAACATCAGAGGACTTGTTAGATGAATATGTATTCTCCTTAATTCTCATCGATAGAGGGGAAGTCCAGGGGTGTGGTGTGCGTGTAGTCAGCCGACTTTCGTGAATCTTTTCCTGTTGACGTTCCTTATAACGTCGATCCAACCTAATAACTAAATCAATGAGTTCATCAAGATTCTTGGGGAGATCCACTGTAGCCAGAGTGTCTTTCAGTCTGCTGCAGAGCCCCCGATAAAAGGCATCATATAGAGCAGACTTGTTCCAGGTGCAATCTGCAGCGAGAGAGCGAAAATCAATTATATAATCAATCACCGGCCGATTTCCTTGAGACAAACTTAACAGGTTATTCAAAGTTTCATGTTCAGATTTCACAGGGTCAAAAACTCTCCTCATCTCCCTGCTAAAACGCTCAAAGGAGTCACAACACTCAGTCCTCCTCTTCCACTGTGCTGACCCCCAGGTTCGAGCTCTGCCAACCAATAATGAAAGTACATACCCAACCTTAGCTCTTTCAGATGGGAATGATGATGGCTGCATTTCAAACTGCAGCTCACATTGCATCAAAAAGGCAGCACAATCTCCTGATTCACCACTATACTTCTCTGGGGGAGCCACTTTTGATTCTTGATGCATTGTAGGTGGAGAAGTGGCCACTTGTGCTTGATCCATTTCAGGTTCTCTAATCTTGAGCAGGTCTGCTAAATGAGAAAATTGTTGATTAAGTGCTTGAATGCTAGTAGTTATTGCACCAAAGTTCTCCTCATGTTTAGTTAACACATTCTCAACACTCTCCTTCCAACCCTGCCCACTTGTGCCTGTCGGGTCCATCGTGGCCAGATTGTACTGTGAGGGAATTACTACTGGACCCAAAATTACAGACAGACACAAGTGAATAAATCTTTGAAAGTTTATTTTCAGTTTCTTTAATAACAATGTTCTCAGGATGCTGACAGGTCCTATCCAGGCCAGAAGGTGGCTACAGTTGAATAAGCAATGGGAGTATAAGTTCAGGGGAAGATCTGGAGGTTAGCAAGTCAGCTAAGTGATTCCAGGCAGGAACAGAGTGAATCAGCTTACAGACATTGCATGGCTTAGTGTAGCTAACATGATTTAGTTGGTCTTCTGAGATTGGTGGGGTGATTTGCTTTGGAATCGAACCCTGGTCTACCACGTGACAGGCAGAGACACAGTCCACTGTACCACACATGAGAGTCTACCAGTGTTTGCTAGAAGGCCTTTATCCTCTTCCAATCCAAATCAATTCCACAATCCAAATCCAAATCCAGAATGAACTGACAATCCAAATCCAGAGAAGCAAATTTACTAGTCAATCAAAATACTACCTCTTGATAAAGGTTCAGGCAGAGAGAGACAATTCAGGTTCCAGGCAGGGTAGAGTTCACACAGGCTTCAAGAATCTGATTTAGGAACTGGCTGGAATGTTCACCAATGAGCTGATGAGACAATCTGGCAAGGAGGTAAGAGCAAGATTGACTTATATAGTTAGTGAGACAGGTGAAACCAATGAGGGAAATTAAAGAGGAGTTACAAGGCCAGGAACAGGAAGCTGGATGCTAGTTGTCAAAATAAAAGTCTAACAGGAACTGGTGACAGAATCATGACAAGAATTGTCATTGTGGATTATCCCCATCTTCTTCATTTTCCTTTGGAGACTGTAACACACCCCATAAACACAATCAAGCCTAAAAAAAAGTCAACCATCCCTTTTTAAAAAAAAAAGTATATCATGAAATAATTAGTGCTGTCAATCGATTAAAAAAAATTAACTAATTAATCGCACAATTTTTTAAAATTAATCGCGATTAATCGCGATTAATCGCAATTAAAAGACTGAAACTTTTTGGATATGTAAATGTAAAATGTAAATAATTAATGTAAACTCAAGACAAAGAAACTATTTAAATTCAAAATATGATTGTTTATTGGAATTTTTGTTTAACTTGTAACACAGATTGTCTCATGTAAACAACATACCTGCAATAAACCATCAATATCCTCCAAATTAACTGTTGGCTTGAAAGCCATATTTATTACAGAAATAAAAACACAGGCATGTAAGTACCATTTGAATTTCAAAACAATCAATGCCAATAAACAACAAAAATGATTTCCATGTTGAATTCTAAGTGGACTGCAAAAAAATTCCAAAGTATAGTCATTGCCAGTGCTTTAAGTGGGCCAGTAGGCACTGGTACTCAGTACCACCACTTCCAAATATAGCTCTTGAGCGTACCGCCACCTCTCTGTGCGCCCAGAACGTGCTTGTAGCGTACCGGTATGCTCATTTGGACATCTGTTTTAATAGAGGTTTTAATCTTTTACCTGCACTGCCGATTTTCAGAGCGCCCTTCACAATGCAAGCTTCCTAATTCATCCCACCGAGAGCAGAAACTACATTACCCATTCACCCTTAAGTTATACAAGTGAATAGCGCATATGTCGCTTTTCCCACTGTTAAGTGTCAACAACTCAACGTGGCCGGAGAAGGTGTGTGAAACTCGTTGTGAGTTATACTAAAGCAAAATCTTGAGTATTTATTGTCTGATAAACATTAAAAACTGTCTGCGGAGATTGAGTCGTCCTGCAGCCCCCGCTGGCTGTTCATTGGCTGCAGCATCTTTTTTCTAAGTTCTAAAAAAATACCGTAGACGGCAAGGCACAAATTTAGATATTCATTTATCTAATTAATCTATAGCCTATGCACAAAGACAATATGATCTTTTTGTCCCCTTTTTGTTTTAAAGCTTGATGAAGAGAGAGAGCGCAAGTTGCTGCAGCTGAGGGGGACAGTGATGCACGCGTACAGGAGTGATTGACAGTTCGCGGCACTGTGTACAAAAAATACTCCGCTACACAATTATTTCGTTATATTCATTTAAGCTTATTAACGTTAGCGTTACAGAAAGGTCTGATTTACGCACTGTTACAGTCATTGTTTTTTTTTATTTTAAACAATGACATTTGAGTTCATGATTTTAATGTTGCTGTTTCTTGTGGCAGACTAAATGAAGAGTACTAATGTTTCTTGTGGCAGACTGAAGAGTAATCCGGCAGAGTTTTATACTGAAACTTTCCGTCTAAAAGTCCTTCCTTGGTCTTATCCATATTTCTTTGCACGTTGAACACACATAGGCCACAACTGGAAATAAAAAAAAAACTGCAACCGCGTTAATTGCGTTATTTTTTTTTAACGCGTTAAATATTTCAAATTAATCGAATGCGTTAACGCGCTAATTTTGACAGCACTAGAAATAATCAAACAGATCCTAGTTAAAAGTTTACTAGTTAATATGTTATTAATCAGTTATAAATCATTGAAAGTCATCACTGTACATCATCTTAATAAACATTTGTTAATCATGAACACACTATGATCAAACCATCAGTACATGATCACTATATAATTTATGTATGTTTTATTAAAGTTTTAAGCTGTCTGATATAAATCACAAAAAATTTAATTATGCAACACTTTTTTTTTTATAAAGAATAGTAAATGATTTGAAGTCAAGTGAATAAACATGTCTAAATGACTTACAGTCAGGGGATTTTAGTGGGTTGTGTTAAACCCTTTCTCTAATCAGCACAGCCAGTCTCTCTGTCACCGTTAGAACTCGCCTGAAGTACAAAGACTATAATTTACAGTAATATTAGTTTAGCATTCAGATACATCACAAATATGTAAATATTATGGATTATTATTATTATTATTAGTTTACATTCAACTTTATAGTCATTGCACATGTAAGGTACAAGGCAACAAAATTCAATTAGCATCTAATCAGAAGTGCAATAAGCAGTAAGTACAGGATATATATTGTTTACAATATGTTAAAAATGTACAATAAATATACAAATAAGGCAGTACTATAGACATAATTTACAGATTTTAAATAAAATCAGGATGACATACAGATAGGTATACTATGAACATACTATACAGATGGATGTAATAAGTGTATGTACACTATAAGCAGAAACTATTAACATATGAATATCATTTACACTAGTGAAATGTACAGTAAAAAAAAGTGCACAGAAAATATTCCCATGTGCAAATGGATCATTCAGTATTCTGGGATGAACAGACAGTAGTGCAAGACATAGCAAGTTAACGGTTTGTGTTTGTTTGTAAACCAGATGTAGTGATGTAGTGATTAGGAGGGGTGAGGAGTCTGTGTGTTTGCTGTGTGTGGGGGGTGGGGTGTCAGAGGGCAGATCTAAGGATCCACCCGTCGGCCAAAAAAGCAGAATCCAGCGGCCTGGTCAAAGGTTTAATGTGTATTCTGTCTTTTACTGCACTTGCGCTTATCAGAATGAAGGTGGTGGAGCAGGTGTGGCCTGACCTTGCTGTTGGTCAGAAAGTCCATAATCCAGTTGCAGAGGGAGGTGTTAATGTCCAGGTCTCCAATTTTTAAGGTCAGCTTGGAGGGAATGACGGTGTTAAATGCTGAGCTGAAGTCAACAAACAACATCCTAACATAATGTGCTGTTATTTTCCAAGTGTGTGAGTGCATACTGCATCCTCTGTGGTCCTGTTTTTATGGTAGGCAAATTGGTGTGGGTCCAGTGTGGGTGGGAGGCAGTCTTTGAGGTGTGCTTGAACGAGTCGCTCGAAGCACTTCATAATGATTGGTGTAAGTGCTACGGGGCGGTAGGCTTTTAAGCACATTGGGGAGGAGTGTTTCTGCACTGGCACAATGGATGTGGACTTCAAATATGTTGGCACAGTTGCTTGGGTGAGGGACAGGTTGAAAATATCTGTGAAGACCCCTGCAAGCTGCTCTGCACATGCCCTAAGCACATGCCCAGGAATGTCGTCCGGGCCAGCAGCTTATAACAGCTTTGTTATATATTCAAATTCAAAAGCATCGATGTTTTAACTATAGAATTTATTTATCAGAATTTATCAGGACTCAAAATTAATCACACATTAATACACTTATTTTCTAACGCTCATGAAAATAGCCTGTGTCACACCTGGACTCATTTAGTGTGTTTTTTGCCCGTGACCCAGTTTGTGTCTTTCCGTGTTTGGTTTGATTAGTTCCCAGGTGTGTCTATTCTATTCCTCATGTGTTCCATGTCCCTGTTAATTTAGTCATGCCATCCACCTGTGTTTCCCCAATTATCCTTTTGTACATAAGCCTTGTCCTTTCAGTTCTGTTTTGTCGGGTATCATCACTTGTGGCTAACTCACCCACTTACGTATGTCTATCGCTGTGCTCCATGAGTTGTATATATTAAAAGCCTTATTTCGTTTATCCTCGGCTCCGTATTCATTCAGGCAGCGTAAACCGTGACAGAAGACCCGACCTAAAGAAGAAAGTATAAAACCGCGTGTTTTTCCCTCCGTTTTGCTTTTGTTTTTTCACAGTCTTTTCGTAATTTCTATGGATCCCCTCTATAGCCCCGGATTCCTCCTCCTCATGCTGGAGCAGGAAGGACATTCTCTCGAGGATCATACCAGACGGTTTCTTCTATTAGCCAATGACACCAGCTACCCGGACGACGCGCTCTGCACCTTCTACAACACCAGCCTGAACTCCAAGTGCAGAGCGTTGTCGCCCGAAGATGGTCCTCGGGAGGATTTCGCCGCATACGTGGAGTGGACTCTGGCGAGAAATGGCTCATCTTTCACCGTCAGCCCCATAGAGGATCTCGCCAGTCCCACTCCCTACCCAGAGACCAGCCAGCCACCTACTCGCTACACGGAGCCAGAGCCCACCGCAGCCGCAGAGCCCGAGCCATCCACTGACAGGGAACAGGATCTCGAGAGCGCGACTGACCAGGTGTGTGAGCCGGCAACACCGTGCATCGTGGGAGTCCTCGTGGAGATCGAGGGCGTGGAGGAAAGCCCTGCCCACACTCCTGCGACTGAGGGTGAGCCGTATACAGTCTCTGAAAGTCATATGGAGCAAGTTCTGGATCTGATGGACTGGTCTATGGAGGTAATCCCTAATTTTCCTGTTTCCCCGCTGGTTCTGTCCAGCCCTGATTCCCCTGTATACCTTCTCAGTCTCCCACTCCTACCTCCTCCAGTCATTTCCTCTGCTCCATCTCCGCTGGTTCCGCCCAGCCCTGAGTTTCCTGTTTCTCCGCTGGTTCCGCCCAGCCCTGAGTTTTCTGTGTCTCCGCTGGTTCCGCCCAGCCCTGAGTTTCCTGTTTCTCCGCTGGTTCCGCCCAGCTCTGAATCTTCTGTGTCTCCGCTGGTTCCGCCCAGCTCTGAATCTTCTGTGTCTCCGCTGGTTCCGCCCAGCCATGATTTTTCTGTTTCTCCGCTGGTTCCGCCCAGCCCTGAATCATCTGTGTCTCCGCTGGTTCCACCCAGCCCTGAATCTTCTGTGTCTCCTGTATTCCCTCCCAGCCTCCCTCTCCCAAACCTGCTGGTCCCTCTGCTCCACTTCCGCTGGTTCCGTCCAGCCCTGATCCTCCTGTCCTTCCTCCCATCCTTCTCCTCTCTCCTCCTCCTAGACCAGCCAGTTCCTCGTCATCCCTGCTGGTGCCAGTCAGTCCCGCAGCTCACCCTCAGTCCGCGCCATCGGGGGGCGATGGTTCGCCGCTGGACTGCCAGTCTCCAGCTCCGCCTTGGCGCGTTAAGGCCCTGTCTCCGCCTCCAGCCTCCGAGCCCTGGATTCCTCCTCGGTCCTTCGACCCAGCGGCTCCGCCTTGGCTCTTAGCTCCCTCGTCTCCACCGTGGCCTGTCATCCCACCTGCTCCACCGGGCTCCCTCATCCCTCCGGCTCCACCTTGGTCAGTCGTCGACCATCCGCCGCCTCGGGACTCCACTCCTCCGGTTCCACCTCGTCTTACCATCCCTCCGGCTCTGTCAGGCTCCTCCTTCCCTCCGGTTCCACCTCCATCCTCGGTCGCTCTGGCTCCGTATTCATTCAGGCAGCGTAAACCGTGACAGCCTGCTTATTCAGTCGAGTCTGTTTCTGTTAATTAGCCACAGTATAGCCGTCATGTTTAGAATTAATGATAATATCTCTATTTTTATAAAAGCTCCCGAACAAAAACATTATTAGGCTATATTCTTTTATGATAGGCAACGTGAGATAAACTCTCGAGACGAGGCTTGTGACAGATAATATAAGTTACTTAATAAATACACGATTGTGATAGAGAATAAGAAGCTGACGTCTGATTTCTTCAAGCGGTCATATTTTATCATGTTTACTATGGTAACAAGTTTAGCGTGCATATATTTTTCATCGCTTATAAATATTTCTGCCTTGTATGGTGATTATAATCCACATTGGATCAAGTTATTTCAAACACTCGCTGCTGACTGAAAGAGAGTTTGGAGTTCGACTTATTTAAAAAAAGTGTTTAATGCTGGTGTTAAAGCTGTTATCTTTCTGAAATGATCCGCAGCGCAGACTCGCTATTTTTATAAAAGCTCCCAAACAAAAATCATTATTATAGTTTGATGATATGCAACGTGGAGCTAAACTCTTGAAACGAGACGACAGATAAAATGTTACTTAATGAATTCACAATTGTGATAGAGAATAAGAAGCTGACGTCTGATTTATCCAAGCGGTCATATTTAACATGTTTACTGTGTAACGTTAATGTTTAGCGTGCATAGTCTTTTACATAGCTTATAAATATTTCTGCCTTGTTTAGTGATTATAATCCACATCGGAAGTTATTTCAAACACTTGCTGCTAACTAAGAGTGAGTTTTGAGCTCAACTTATTTTAAACCGTCTTTAATGCTGGTGTTATCTTTCTGAAATGATCCGCGCTGACTCTCTCTAGACACCTTTGTTCATAACCCCTCCTCTAGCCCCAGCTGGCCCGCTTTGGCCCAAGGTTTTCGTCGGGCCAAAAAACCCTGGCCGTTGGCCCCGAGGAAGCCCCGGCGAGGCACGATCAAGCCCCGGAAGTGACTGTGGAAACGCGACTGGCCCTGGCACGCACTAGCACGCCCGGTCTTAGCTCGATAGTGGAAACACGGCTACTGATGGCTTCACACAGTTGATGAGGGGTGAATACTTAGGGGTGAGAAACAATGAAAGGTGATCAGACTGTCCGAGGTGGGGGAGGGGGGGGGGGTCGCAATTTAAGCTCCATCAATGTTTGTGTAAACATGATCCAAAAAGTTTTGTCTCCTCTAGTGTTGCCGGAAACATGTCGATGTCGATTTAGGGAGCACTGTCTTTAATTTGGAGTGGATTTGGAATATAGTATGCGGTTATTATGGTGGAAGTGAACTCGGCAGATAAAAAGGTCTACATTTAACCAGGAGAAACTCTAGTTTAGCTGAGCAGTGTCTCCCAACAATGACAGTGTTCGTACACCAAGCTTTGTTGACATAAATACACAATCCACCACCTCTTGTCTTGCTGGGGTCATCTGCCGTTCTATCTGCATGTAGCGTCCGGCTAGCTCAATAGCATTGTTGGGTATGTCGCTGTGTTAGCCATGTTTCTATGAAAACCAGGACATTGCAATCCAAAAGTCTCTTACTGTGGGGGATGCAAAGTCATAACTCGTCCATTTTGTTCACCAGTGACCGCACATATTTGGATTTGTGCTGAATGAGAGAGGTAGGATACATGAGCAATAAGCTCCATTTATTACAGTTTAAAGTATACACCTTTTTCAGTGAGAGATGCATTCAGAATCAGCGCATGGTCTCTGTCTAGTGCGGTTTGTTTTTAAGTTTGCAACTTATGGCATTTGCTGTTCTTTTGCTGGCGGTTATTAAACAGCATTGCATTATTTTTTGGCACCCCCCTTCTGGATTGAGGGTGAAATGCCTGTATTCGTTGTAAGGCCTCATGCATGCACCAAACCAATGTGTCTGTACGCATTCATGTATCGATATACTCCATTAACTACATATATACTTGTCCTGCTAAAATTAATGGACGTATATGGAGGGAAGTTCTTTGCCGAGTTCATAGTTGTAGTTGTTTCCAAGTAAATTACGTCATCCTGCCCCAAGTAAGTTCGTTACTAAGCAACTTGGATGCGTGCACACATGGAGCATAAGTTGGAAGACCAAGATCTGATTAATGCTGTAGTGGAATATATAATGTAGTTATTATCATGTTTTAGCATTTTCATTTTAGGATTCCTGGATGAAATCAGTTGTTTTTTTGTGCATTTGTTGCACATTTTGATGCCTGGATGACAAGAGTGTAGAGGGCTCCCACCTGAAGCACTGTGGCCTTTCCACTCAAATGGAGATGAAGAGAGAGGTTTGGAAAAAAACCAAAACTAGGAACAGTCTGCCTTTTGAAGGAATGCTATTATTCACCATGACAGTGAAAATGGCTGGCCTTGAGCCACAGTGCTTTAAGTGGGACCCCTGTCATCAAGAACTTAACATTTTGCAACAAACACAACAGAAACTGAAATGAGCTCTCTCTTACACAGACACACACACACACACACACACACACACACACAGTTCTGCAATCCTACTGTTTGTACACAATATGTACATTTCCCTTATGAAACAAAAATATATTGCAGTATATTGGAAAATTTAATTTAATATATTAGGCATATATTCTTATATATGGGATTTAATATTTAGTTTTTCCAATATATTGAAAGCGGCAATCATTTGTATATTTTGCAATATATTATATAATATATGTATCATCAATGTATTATTCAATGTATTCAAATATATAATATATTAGAAAATAAAAAGGGAAAATAATATATTACAATATATCACAATATATTTTAAGAAATATATTTTCCTTTCGGATGAGCACCACTCTTCAGTTCTGTTTATTTTACTTGGATGAATTTGTCTGTTTTTTGTTTTGTTTTTTTTAATCAGATTTACCAGTTGTTATCATTTCTATTTGTACGGGTCAATTATGAACAAGAGGTCAAATTGAACTGCAAGCGAAAACTTTAGAGAATTGGGTGCAGTTACAAATATTTGAATGGCTCCTCCTCTTTGAGTGGCCCCTCCCCTATCTCGCTCCAAACTTATGCTCTCACTTGAGAGCCCTGAATATCAGTCACTGAGATCAGAAAACTAAAAGTCTGATAGTGTGTGACCTTCTGTTTAGTGTACAGTGCTCTGTTTTTACTTTATAAGTGTTTACAAAGTTGCTAAGTGTATGATACCTAGTGTTCAGATTTTAAAAGTAGTGTTGTATATTCCATGCTTAAGTTTACACAATTGAATACACAAGACACAAAAGTGCAGGATCCACAAGTCACCACAGAAATGGATGTCTTTTTTCATGGGGAATAGAGATTACTTTTATGACACAGTTATGACACAGTTTATACAGCACAGTACCTTGTGTTTATTTCTACTTACAAAAAGTAAAAGGCATCTTTTAAAAAGGAAACCTACCCAGTTTAGCCTCAGATGGTATCGGTCTTTCAGCTGATGACTGTCAAGAGTGGTGTGAAAGAGGAGGGGTTTTATTCTGTGTTTATTCAGCGAGTCCCTCTCTGTGCACAGCTCTATCACATTTCTCTTCTTGCTCTATACCACTGTATCGTTTTTTTTTTGTACATTTCCATCATGGACTGTGCCTTTGCTAATCTAGATGCTGCTGGATTTCTACAGATCTGGCAACACTTTGACGCTGATGGTGAGAATTTAAAATAATTTTCATTCTGCTTCCAAATAATGTCTATTTATTGTTATTTAAATTTATGCTTATTTACATAGTGATGCATTTTAGATATAAATACCCCTTGCTCATCTGATCATGAGATAAAATTCTAGATAAATACCTTTCCGCAGATAATGGCTACATTGAAGGAAAAGAGTTGGATGACTTTTTCCGTCACATGCTGGAAAAATTAGGGTCAAAGGTATGTAAAAAACTAAATAAATTGGAATCAAAAGTCCAGTGATGTATTACATTTGAATGAACACAGACCTTTAAAAACATCACTGTCCTGTGTTTGATCTAACTGTTTGATTACATTGTGCAGATATATGGAAGCACATTAGACACTCTTTCTTTAGGTGCTCTTTAAAAGTGCTCTCTGGCTGTTTACACATTAGGATCTGTTCCCTCGCCCACTAACATAACACACACAACAGCCATTTAACAACTGTTTACATTTTACACCAACAGACACTTAAAATACACTGCCACCGGACAAAAATACACCACCTTTTGACAGAATTTTAAATCTTTTACGATCCTAGAAGAAAAAAATGGATGGAAACTAGGGTTATCACGGTTTTAAAAAAATATGTGTGCACATGTAAAGTACACTCATAAAGAATATATTTTAACTGTTGTATTACACTGTTACTCAGGAACTTGTGCAACGTCTCAAGAAACCAAACATCACTCTATTTTCAGGAAACTGTGGTTAGACATACAAGCAGTAGCGTAGCAAGGGCTGTGCCAATGTGCGACCGCACAGGGCCTCGCACCTCGTCTCTTGGCCTGCATTTTATGTAGTTTATGTCTGTTTTTCCACCCATTTTGTCTTATGAAAGACTAAGTAGTCACTTAAGTGCCATAAGAAAAATTTTTTTTTTAATCAGATTATTTGTGTAGGTTCAGTAATTGCACTTTAATGGCAATGCATAGTTTCTTTTCTTTCCCATAAAAGTAAAATAAATGAACATAAACACAGGAAACTGAGAAGGAAAAAAAAACATTTTAGAAGAAAATTTTAGATTGCTCTTAAAAGAGAACTTCTTTTAGCTTTGATATTTACTTAGATAATTCCTTTATTATTATTATAATTATGCAGTAGCTCTTACAATTCTTAAAAGCATGTCATCGCTATTGATCAGTTGCTTGTTAAAGTTGCATTCATTACTATAGAACCCCCCCCCCCCCCCACACACACACAAAAATGGCAGAGCGCCTCACCCCTCAACTTCACACAGGGCCTCACACACTTCTTGCAACGGCCCTGCATACAAGATAAAAATAGATTTGCTAGATGATCTAGCAAAGGTGCTATAAACCGGCTTATTGACATTTTGTATTTTACGCTGATGTTCATTAACTTGCATGTCCCTACTAAACAAACAAACCAAACCCCACCCTCTCTGTGATTCTGAGTGAATGAGGGTTATTGTGATGTAAAAAGGCTACTAATAAATAAAGATTGTGTCAGATATTCAATGATTATCTTATGAGCAGCTCTATTGGTGCGCAGCTGTTCCAGTCCATTGGCTATGAAGAGTGATGGTGGGGAATTAATGAGAGATGAATGATGGAAATGTAGTCACAGTAACCAGTTTGTTTTCTCTGCTGTCTTTAGGATAAGATTACAGAGGAGAGAGTACAGCAGATAAAGGAGAGCTTTATGTCTACCTATGATCTCACATCCGATGGACGCTTGGCGATACACGAAGTACATCACCCTTTTTTAAAGATTTTCTTTTCATTATTGTTAGTCCTGCACAAAAGTATAAACTGATAATCCTGTGATGGAACTGGCAAAAAAGAGCAACCATGAAAGAAGGAAATGTTTTAAACGGATACGTTACTTTCAGGCTGTTATTGTATAATTAGTCATTCTGCTTGCAGAGAAAAGCAGCTGAATTGCTGTTTGCATGCTGTGATGGCAAAGGCTTTTTTAGATGCTATCTAGCCACTTTATGGCTTCCGGCTCTTTCTAGCACAGTTGCGCAAGCCAACATTAAAAGTGTTGAGTCATTTTCTGTCATGTTAATGGTTTGTTTTGTGGATTGTTGAAACACTTAGAAGCAACTATAGTTCCAGTAATCAGAGCCATTAGTGCTGTCATTAATGTAGTGAACATAATTACATAGTGGCTTTTTTATCTGACAAAAGTCAATTATTATCTGACGAAACCAATGCCAGTTCCCGGATATTGCATGATTGATTCTATACTTCAAACATATTTTACATTTTCATGTCTCAACATCTTTATAATATCATGTCAAACTGCTGCCATTCAGTGTTATGATTAAATACATTTCATAGAAGTCTTTGTTTTTCCATATAAAATAAACACTTAAGAAAGCAAATCATAATTAGTAGAGGCAGAAGGACATTTGATCTGAATAAGTAAATTAGGAAATAAACCCATATTACTGAATGTGTCTGTTTGCGTTCATACCAGCTAGCTAACATGATCCTGCCGGTGGATGAGAACTTCCTTCTTATCTTTCGTCGAGAGGCTTCACTGGATAACAGCGTGGAGTACATGAAGGTAAACCTTTACTTTCATTTCACACAACAACATTTTTAAATATAATGTCTAAACAGTCTTTGGCATCACACATTTCTGTATTGTGATTTCAGGTGGTAGTTTATTTGAGTCGTGATGATCATCAATTGTATTTATATATACCGGCTGTGGTAGTGTGGGATGATTGTTAAAAAGGTTTTGCACATTTCCCATGATAGATCTGGAGGAAATACGATGCTGACAGCAGTGGATACATATCAGCTGTGGAGCTCAAGGTAAATGCATACACATGATTCATTGGCAGAGACTGTCAATTACATTAGCATATTATAACAATCACTGACCAAGTTTAAATATTGAGGGTGGTGTTTTGATTGTTTGTCTCTTTCTGATGGCAGAGCTTCTTGAATGACTTGTTTCAGCAGCACAAAAAGGATATTCCCCCAGGGAAGTTGGATGAATACACAAATACCATGGTAATACTGCTGATTTTGATTCTTTTCCGTTTATTAATTATTTATATAAACCTAAAGTTCTCAAATGAGAAGCACCTCTGTATGATTACATAATGCAGCGTGAACTCAACCAATCAGGTTGTTTAGCGCCCAAGTCCTGTCCCCGAAAGTTCAGGAACTTCAAAAAAGTTCTACCTCGCCAGCAGGGACTTTCTGAGGGGCATTTTTTTTACCCAGAACTTTGTTTAGTTCCTGGTTCCTGCCAAAGTCCCTGGTTCCTGGGTAAAGTTCCAGCTGTGGAAACGCGGCATTATTAAGTGATAGCACTGTTTACATCCACCATCAGCAAACTGTGGCTGGTCACCCATGCATTAACCTTCCTTTGCCTGATCTCAGCAGTGTGGGTTTTTTCCATTACACACACAGCAAGTGAAACTCTCACTCAGAGTTAATAGCATTTAGCTGTTCATGTGTTTTCAAATGGTGCCATCTATGACAGTATTTTTTCAGACAACTGGTATGCCTAGAGCATATGTTGTAAACCACATTGGTATACGTACTTTTCAAGATTATTTTGTTTCTGTACAGGTATGTGCTCGATCATCAATTTTAGAAACTGACAGTTTGTGTGAAAATAGCAGTATTGTTATTATGAGTTGATTTTGTTTGTTAAATGGCTTGCAACACATCTGTACTTTTTTTGTCTTACAGATGAGCATCTTTGACAAAAACAAAGACGGGAGTTTGGATCTTAATGATCTAGCTAGGTGATATGCGTTTAACAATAGTGCTTTTTTTCTGTGCTTGTGGAGCTGTTTAGGCCTTGGGGGTCTTTGTTCAGATCATACACATATTATAATCTATTTAGTTTAAAATGATAATGAAGTAGCTGCCAGTAACACACAGGTGACAATTTAATACTGGTTTGTTAGTCTAGTGACAACTAAAGCATCCAAACTGCACTGCAACTCAATGAAGTAGTAAGATGTAAACTAAACTGCATGATTTACATCCTAAATCCAGTAGGCTGAAATTAGAAAAATGTAAATGGCACTTAGCTCAACTCACTTCCGGTAAAAAAAAAAGTTACATTTACCATGTGGTCGTGTCTGATGACACAACAAATTTGAGATAAGTTTAACTTTATGCAAATGATCAGTTGCTTTCGGGAGCAGCTGCCAATGGCGTTGAAGTCCACAATATCAAGTCAAGTCACCTGTATTTATATATCGCTTTATTCATTCCAGATGGTCTCAAAACAGCTTCACAGTAATAATCAGGAAAATAACAAGTTTATCAATTATAGACAAGCTCGACTTGAGTTATAAGCAGCCCTACAGAAGGCAACAGTTATTCAGCTCAAGTCAGTTCAATGATGATCCAATTCAGTTTGATAAAAGTGTAACTGTTGTGGAGTTGAATTATGAAACTTTGTTTCCATCCCAGAATTCTGTCTCTGCAAGACAACTTCCTGTTGCAGTTCAAAATGGATGTTAGTACTTTATACTTCATTAAACCTTTTGTAATCCTAAATGTAATATTTTTCTGCAAACCAGTGTATAATGCCCTCTCTTATTTCCTACCTTCTTCAGGCCAACAGTCAAGTGGAGAGAAAGAGAGACTTTGAGAAGATCTTTGCACATTATGACGTTGTAAGAATGAATCCGAACCTTTCTACTGTTGTTAATACAGATATGATTTTAAATCACCTAAGCTGTAAATGCCATATGTTATTGCGTCCTGACGTAATAAGACTGATAAGTTGATGGCACAATTTTGAAAGGCCTCCAAAAAGATTTAAAAAAAAAACGAATCTATAGTTTTGTCATGAAACTCTAGATGGTGCAGTCTGATAGATAAAACTTAATATAACGTAATGAAATCATTATCACATGGTGCAGCTGATTGGTTCTTTTTGTATCAGCAGCCAGTGATCTTGCTGCTCAACAGAAAAATACTTGGATAGTGCTTGCTGTAGAAGTTGCAGCACACTTCAGAAACCCTCCACCTTCCCCAGCTCCACCTGTATGGGGTTATTTCATGTATGTTATATGTGCAACAGCAGTATTTCTTACATGCTCACAGCAGCATGTTCTGGATGTATTGGCAGTAGTAAGTCTCTGTACTTGCTTTGCCACAACAGCAGCAGAAGCAGAAGCAGAAGCAGAAGCGTAGCAGATCTGTTCCGCCAAGACCAAACACATTGTCATGTACCTTCGAGAGTCATGACAGAACATGAATATGTTGCTCGCAAGAACTGCTAATAGCTAAATTGGCTAACCAGACAGGATAACCCCTTGCATAATATCAAATGTGGTACTTAGACACAATAACAAGCACAGTGCACTGACAAAGCAGTGCCAGCTCTAAAATGTTGGCTCTCTTTCCAGAGTAAGACTGGAGCACTTGAAGGACCAGAGGTGGATGGTTTTGTCAAAGACATGATGGAGCTCGTCAGGGTAAGTGACTAACAGTAATGAACCTTAAAGTAATCAAGTCATGAGATTTATAACAAATGTTAACTTACATGTGGAAATCACAACTGCAAAATGTTTGGTTTGTTGTTTTAATTGATTTGGGTCCATAAACTTCAGTATTAAACATTAGTGTGTGACTTGTGCTTCATAGCTTGTGCTGTAGACATCTAGACATTATTTATTGACAGATTTAACATGTAAAAGCCTCGTACAATAGTAATATAATACAACTAATAATTGTCACTCTTTCTTTTTCTACTGTGGTTCCCTCTCTGTTCCAACGCTTTCTTCTTTCTCTCAGCCCAGTATCAGTGGAGTTGATCTGGATAAATTGCGTGAGGTTCTGCTGCGCCACTGTGATGTGAATAAAGATGGGAAGATTCAGAAAAGTGAGCTGGCCCTGTGTTTGGGAGTAAAGCTTAAATCACAATCACACTGAAGTTATCACTTCTACTATGAATTGCTATGTTTTAAACCTGAATGGGAAAGGTGAAAACGTGTATTGTGTATTGCTTGTTTCGATGTTTTAAAAATGTATTATGGTATTTAAAACATTATTCGGAAAGTAATTTATGGAAAATAATAACTTTAATGCTCTAACAACAATAAAAGTTATATCTGTTAAACATGTAAAGCCAAAATAGTGGTACTCATGGACCCTCCTTTGTTCAAAGAATCATTATTTAATTTATGCTCATCACATTGGGGAAACTTGTTCAGTTCATAGCTCAGTTGATGCATCTTTATGTTCATATAAAGATTTACACTGAATGATATATGTTTACAAAATTTACAGCTCTCTCAAAAGTGTTAAAGCTGTTTTTGGTAAAAAAAATTTAAGAAAACGAGCACTTTATTCACTTTGATGGAAAATAAACACCAAATATATAGTACTTGGTTATTCTAATTAGTCAAACTAAAAATTGCTAATAGATGAACAGAATGTTCTGAACACCTGATGGAACATAAAGACATCACTAGGTGCGTTTACATGGACACTTTTTGCTTCCATCGGAATGAATTCATTCTGATTGACAAATCCGAACGTAGTGTTTACATGAACACTGGATAAAGTGATTGGGTTGATGTGCGTGTTTACGTGTCACAAGCTTCTGATCGGATTTACTCTTTTGACATGCGCACACTGGATGGATATACAGTTTCCCGCTGCTGTCGCGTACTGTTTTAAAAATCACACAAGATATTTATCTTCATGGGGGTTCTAATTAGGCGATGACAGCATATGAAATGTTGTGCAGTGCTGCTTACTTTAAAAATATACATATTTTAAAAGTGCCCTTTCCTGCACTCAGAAGTATTTTGTTGATGAGAGTCTCAAACAAGGACTCTG
The DNA here is from genome assembly GCF_023724105.1 of Carassius gibelio. Lineage (NCBI taxonomy): Eukaryota > Metazoa > Chordata > Actinopteri > Cypriniformes > Cyprinidae > Carassius > Carassius gibelio. Next base: position 6,479,428 of record NC_068399.1, on the reverse strand, counting down.
GTGGAATGTTATCCTGTTCCACTTTACAGACGCTGAGTGAAAGGGGAGTCATAATAATAATTCCTTACATTAGCTCTTTCTGGGCACTCAAAGCACTTTACAAAGAAGGGGGTAATCTCCTCAACCACCACCAGTGTGCTGTGTCCACCTGGATGATGACAGGATACTTTTTTCTGACACTTAATTCACCAGGAAGAATAGCTCTTTCTGTGCTTCATAAGTCATTACGCTATTTTTACATCACTGCGCATGCGCAGTACTTTCCGGTTTCGGTTTTCAATCCGATCAAGTGTTTAGATGTTCTCTTGCTCAGAATACAAAAGGAATAAACCGCCCCTTACAATTCGAACTAAATTTAAGTCGGAACTGGCCAATTTAATCCCATTGACATGTTTACATTTACATATAGTCCTATTACGATGGGATTAGTAGGGTCCATGTAAACCCAGCTACTGAAAGGCCACAAACACACAGAGCAGATGTCACTTTGTAAAAGCAACGTCTAGTGTATCCTTATGGCTCTTGATTATTTATATTCTTTGCTGCTGTTTATTTAACAGTCATGCCATTGGCAAACAGATGCTCAAGTGCTTTGTTTTCTTGTTTTGCGTGTGTAGGGGGATTACAGTTAAACCCCATAGACAGACCAATAGACTCAGTGAAGACATCGAGTCAAATCTGAAGTTCATTGAGTTGACAGAGAGTTTACTGAAGACACTTGTCTAAACTTCCAAAATCCTGTTGAAACGGCGTAAGAGGAGATCATCTCATATTAACTTAGAATATAGAAAGTGAGCCATTCTTATAGAGGGAGACTGATGAGGTGATGAGAGACAGGTGATTGCAATTAGAGGTCTACCAGAGGATCCATACGGGTTTGGGGTCTATATTTTAAATGGTCAGCTATTTATCATCAGAGATGATCGCAAATGAGTTAAGTTAACGTCAGCAGCCATGGCACTGGACAAGCAAACGTTTATTATAATCTAAATGGGCAAACAGTCTTAATTATTATGCACGTTGACTGGAGATACATAAAAATGCAAAGCTGCAAAGTCGCATCTGTCATCCGTCCCCTTGACAGCATGTGGCTTTTTATAAGCTGGAATAATGAGTGGATGTTATGTCTTTGTAAAGACGCAAACAACAGAGAGATAGCTATTCAACATGCTTTGCTAAGACTAACTCATCTTCACTCTCTTGGTACACTTATATGCATTTCAGATCTACTAGTGCCACCCACAGGACAAGTGGTGACACCACATCTCGCTCTCTTTTAACAGATGTACCTGGTATTCACTTATGTCTGTACAGTGACCAAATGTTGATCTTGTTTTTTTTTTAACAATAACTTTGCATAACAATACCAACCTTCCGAACATGAACTTAACATTTTCCCTTGAATTTCACAAATGCACATCATGCATTACAGAACAACACTCTATATGTATTTGTTACCTTATCACATATCCCCATGTAAAATAATATTCACATGGAATCAATGAACCACCTTTAGTTCATAACCTAGTCCCAAGCCCATACTGGTGCTCATTTAACTGGAACCTGTCTTTCCGGCTGAGTCCCTACATGCAAACCAAAGCATTGAGAACTCTTTTCCAAAGATGGCTTCCGCCTGTGTACGTGATGTGCATGTCTTAATAAAGAATCTCATCAAACTGTTTGTACACTTACAAAGTTCTCAATGCTTCGGTTTGCATGTAGGGACCCTCATGCTACCGTGTTAGTGTGAGGCTATTTTGAGCCTTGATAGTGGTATTAACTAGCGATTTCTTTTCACTTATGATCTGCCCCATATACTAGCATTATAAGCTAATCTGTTCATAGAGATATAACTTTACACACAACAAATGCCAGAGAACGGTCGACTCTGTACCAATGAGTTATTACACCCGAGGTTCATTTTGCACAAGCGTTCTCCTTTAAACTAATTTAAATGAAAGAGAAAAAAGAACCAGAAAATGAACAGGTCCCCTCTAAGAAAAAAAAAAAAAGAGAAATATTGATGAGCATTACAAATAAGTTTGATAATATCACTAATCTAAGTCAAGTACATCTAAGTGCAATTTTAAAAAATTTTCGGAGAAATACAAAAGTAGTCTGAAAGTATACGTTCTTATTTTAATTTAATTAATTTATAAAGTATACTAATAGCACACTTGAATAAACAAATTTTTCATAATGCCATGCGTCACTAAATGGAATGAGTCTGAAATATTTTTTTAAACATAACACAAGGATAACAGTGTCATTAGAATGTATCGCTAGAATACATACCCCCAACTTCTATCAGCCAGTCCCTCCAAAACATTATGATCTGATTTTCAACTCTTTGTCTATTGCTGCCAGGTCTAAAATTGACCCTAAAGAGTCTCAACATGTCTTCTGCTTCAAGTGGCTTTGAACCCACAATGAAAAGGGGTTTCATGATCTCTGGGTATGTCTTGATGGCATCACCTAAACCAATCTTCAACCCTTCAGTCAACCTAAAACAGATAAAGAAGAATAGGTGATCGTTTTTCATTCAGGCAAAACAAGCCATGCTTGTGTGCAGCTAAATCTGAAATAGAAGGAAAGCCTGAACTGCCTATTAACAATAATATTATTTATTTATTTTTTTATATTATGAAATTAAAACCCATTTCTTAAATGTATAGATATTTTACAGATAGTATATCTATATTAAATGTGCCAATAATCTTTTTATAGATATTTTATTATCTCAATCTATATATTTTGTTTAAACATTTATATATTAATGTACCTATTATAAATACCCTGCAATTGTACTTTTGGCATACTAAACTGATATACTTTATTGCTAAGTGTTGGGACTGTAGTGTTCATCTTTGCATTACAAGAAGCACCTGCATTTTTTTTTCTCCATTTAAAAAAAAATAAAATGTAGTGTTTTAACATCAAAAACTTTGCAAAGTATTTGTATCACAAAAAAAGTCCAAACTTTTTAGATGTCTGAAATACTCGCTATTCTATTGCTTCTTTAACGCGTCCTTCAACGTATGCCCTTGCAGCTTCTTCCGCAAGGACATCTCTCTCTTGAAGACTCCTCATGTAGGTGGATACTACATACTATATTGTGTCTAATGGAAAATAACAGTAATTAGGCTGGCCACCATCTTGGTTCATAAATCATTAGGTTGGTTTGAGAAAGCTACAACTACAGAAATTACAGTTTGGTCCGTACCTCGGTATTGAAGTCATGGTTCAGTACGTGTTCAGTAAAGCAGGGGGGAGAAAAATAAACAAAGGTAATTGCTTATTTTTCTTTTTTTTTTTTTTACTTTTGTTCAATAAAGAAGAACAATGAATATATGCCTGTCAGTAAATAATAAAAAATTTCCTGTCTGTAAACTATAAGGAGCCCTTTCATACGCGATACTATAATATGAACGGTTACCATTAACAACAGAGCTTAAACTATTAAATTGAGCTGCTATTTGTTTTCATTAAATATCATTAAGGTCTCCTGTTTGGGAACACTTTGGTTTCCCGTAAATACGACAACGGACAAAGCAAACACTGCTCCCTTTGTCATTTAAACTGCCTCTTGCTGGTAGTTTAGAGCAGGCCAAAGCAATAATAAATTTAATTGGTGTTTTATAGCAGCAGATCTACGACCATATTCAGTTATAGAAAACAGACTTTTATACGGTTATATTTTGAGAATTATTTTATTTATTGGAGAACTATGTTTTTTTTAGACCAAGCAGACATTTTACTTAATTTTCTTAAAAAAAAAAAAAAAAAACTGTTGATGTTTACAAAATGTTAATATAAATTAAATTTTTATTTTTTTGCATTTCTTTCCCCTAACTGCACTGTAATAGAAAAAAGGTACAAATAATTAAAAAAATAAGCAAATAACCTTCTGCGGGGGTGGGGGGGGGGGGGTGGATAGACAGACAGATTTGTTTACTTCCCTTTAACTTAGAAAACTGCCTATGGAAGCACAATCTGAAGGGTCTCCAGATTAGGCTGACAAGACAATTCTTTTTTAGGTTATGTAAATGTTTTTTCGCCATCAAAAAACATGACCTTAAGTATGTTTTTGTCCCCAAAACCTTCAAACTGGCTGTTATTAAGCCTCTCATAAAAAAGCCACAACTTGACCCCAAAGAACTAGTTAATTATAGACCAATCTCGAATCTCCCTTTTCTGTCCAAGATACTAGAAAAGGTGGTATCCTCACAATTATATTCCTTCTTAGAGAAAAATGGTATATGTGAGGATTTTCAGTCAGGATTTAGACCGTATCATAGTACTGAAACTGCTCTCCTTAGAGTTACAAATGATCTGCTCTTATCATCTGATCGTGGGTGTATCTCTCTATTAGTTTTATTGGATCTTAGTGCTGCGTTTGACACAATTGACCACAACATTCTTTTGCATAGACTTGAACACTTTGTTGGCATCAGTGGAAGTGCATTAGCATGGTTTAAATCGTACTTATATGACCGCCATCAGTTCGTAGCAGTGAATGAAGATGTATCATATCGATCACAAGTGCAGTATGGAGTACCTCAAGGCTCAGTTCTAGGGCCGCTACTCTTCACGCTTTATATGTTACCCTTGGGAGATATCATCAGGAAACATGGTGTTAGCTTTCACTGTTATGCTGATGATACGCAGCTCTATATTTCCTCGCAGCCCGGTGAAACACACCAATTTGAAAAACTAATGGAATGCATAGTCGATATAAAAAATTGGATGACGAGTAATTTCTTACTGCTAAATTCAGAAAAAACAGAGGTGTTAATCATAGGGCCTAAAAACTCTACTTGTAATAACCTAGAACACTGTCTAAGACTTGATGGTTGCTCTGTCAATTCTTCGTCATCAGTTAGGAACCTAGGTGTGCTACTTGATCGCAATCTTTCCTTAGAAAGCCACGTTTCTAGCATTTGTAAAACTGCATTTTTCCATCTCAAAAATATATCTAAATTACGGCCTATGCTCTCAATGTCAAATGCAGAAATGTTAATCCATGCATTTATGACTTCAAGGTTAGACTACTGTAATGCTTTATTGGGTGGTTGTTCTGCACACTTGGTAAACAAACTACAGCTAGTCCAAAATGCAGCAGCAAGAGTTCTTACTAGAACCAGGAAGTATGACCATATTAGCCCGGTCCTGTCCACACTGCACTGGCTCCCTATCAAACATCGTATAGATTTTAAAATATTGCTTATTACTTATAAAGCCCTGAATGGTTTAGCACCTCAGTATTTGAATGAGCTCCTTTTACATTATACTCCTCTACGTCCGCTACGTTCTCAAAACTCAGGCAATTTGATAATACCTAGAATATCAAAATCAACTGCGGGCGGCAGATCCTTTTCCTATTTGGCGCCTAAACTCTGGAATAACCTACCTAACATTGTTCGGGAGGCAGACACACTCTTGCAGTTTAAATCTAGATTAAAGACCCATCTCTTTAACCTGGCTTACACATAACATACTTATATGCTTTTAATATCCAAATCCGTTAAAGGATTTTTAGGCTGCATTAATTAGGTAAACTGGAACCGGAACACTTCACATAACACCGTACTTTCTACATCATTAGAAGAATGGCATCTACGCTAATATTTTTCTGTTTCTCTCTTGTTCCGAGGTCACCGTGGCCACCAGATCCAGTCTGTGTCCAGATCAGAGGGTCACTGCAGTCACCCGGATCCAGTACGTATCCAGACCAGATGGTGGATCAGCACCTAGAAAGGACCTCCACTGCCCTGAAAGACAGCGGAGACCAGGACAACTAGAGCCCCAGATACAGATCCCCTGTAAAGACCTTGTCTCAGAGGAGCACCAGGACAAGACCACAGGAAACGGATGATTCTTCTGCACAATCTGACTTTGCTGCAGTCTGGAATTGAACTACTGGTTTCGTCTGGTCAGAGGAGAACTGGCCCCCCAACTGAGCCTGGTTTCTCCCAAGGTTTTTTTCTCCATTCTGTCACCGATGGAGTTTCGGTTCCTTGCCGCTGTCGCCTCTGGCTTGCTTAGTTGGGGTCACTTCATCTACAGCGATATCGTTGACTTGATTGCAAATTAAAACAGACACTATTTCAACTGAACAGAGATGACATAACTGAATTCAATGATGAACTGCCTTTAACTATCATTTTGCATTATTGAGACACTGTTTTCCAAATGAATGTTGTTCAGTGCTTTGGCGCAATGTATTTTGTTTAAAGCACTATATAAATAAAGGTGATTGATTGATTGATTAATCAGTCTGTATAACATCTGGGTAAGCCATTGCTATAACATCAAACAGAAAGGACTTTGCTATAGTAGTATCCTACGTGAATTTTCCTTCGTGATAGGTGCATCCATACAAACAAATCTACAAAATACCTGTTGAATATAAGAGAAAGGAGGCTGAATGGTTTAGTGCATAATGCAAATATAATATAATGCACAATGGGCAGATGTTTAATCCAAGATGAAGTTTAGTGCAAAGTGTAGTGACTAGAGATTGTGGCTATAGAGAGGTCTGCTACAAATCTAAAGTAGCCATGTAACAGATATTTTCATTTTAGACCTCTACTTAAAATGTTGCATTTGCCATTAACATCCCTTTAAAGTCTTCCAGACTGTGTTTACATGGTTAAGATAATACCTACCTGTAGTGACTGATAGATGGCCAAAGAAAGCTCTGCATCATTATAATCATGACGATCACCCCTGAAACACAAATAGCCCATTAGCTTAAAGAATGAACTATCCTCTATCCATGAGTACATGAAATCATAATTTATGAAAATGTAATGTGATGAGTGATGTGATGTTTTCTCCTCACACTCATCACTTTTTTTGTTGCTGAACAAACATAGCAAGCATATTAAACCCAGTTTTTGCAACAGGACTGTTGTGACAGAAGGATTTATTATTACAGTTGGTTAGCGATGACATTGATTTCATTAACTTAACCAATGCTAGTTTGCAAATAATTCAAATACACTGTAGACATTTCAAGTGTAATTATGCAGTATACATATGGTCCAAGGCCAGAAAGGTCTTGGTTGATGACAGCACCAAAAAAATGATCTTCCTGGACAAAACAGTAGACAGTTAAAAAAAATACCTTAATATTGTCTTATCTTAGTAGCTCAGACCAATTCTTACACTTCTCCAGACAGCAAGAACGACAGCCATGGTCCAACTATAACTCAGAAGCATGTCAGGAAGAGCTGCCAACCAGATTTTCCTTTTCTTTTTAAATGTATAGCTTTCAGGATAATCAACAGAGCTATCGGCTGCTAAACCTTGTCAGCAATTTGAAACGCACCGGAAATGGATTTGGATTTTATCTACACTCGTTATGAGAACCTGCTTTCTATTCTTGATAGATGTGTCTGTAATGGTGTTTTTTGTAAAACTGACGACATACTACACAGCATGCAAAGGGTATTGTACTTGTTGCAAGCCCAGTCGACTCAGTCAACCCATGGATTTAGGCCTGCCAGGATAAGGACTGGAGACAGAGGATGCCCATACTGGGATATTTCCCCTGAGAAATTGGAATACCTTTTGGAATTTAATGTCACTGTAAAAGAAACTGCACGCTTATTCTGTGTCAGTTACAGAACAATAAGAAGAAGAATGTCTGATTATAGTTTGTTCGTACGAATGTATTACACTGCAATAACAGATGCGGAACTTAGCCAAGTTGTATCCGACTTCATCACATAATGTCCTGACTCTGGAATAAAGTGAGTCAGTGGATTCCTTAACAGCGTTGGACTAAGGTGAGTCTTTATGCAATGCACACATTGATTGTATATTGGGTATACTATTGAATATTTGCAATTGGATGCACCACAGGATCAGCCCCATGAAAGAGAGACACCAGCAAAGCCTTTTCACTTTTGCATGTTAACTGCAAGTAAAAAAATGGGACAGTGTTACAATCATCTGTTCTGCATAGACAATCTCTCACATATAATGAGATGTATTTTCTTTACAGTATTTTAAATTGTTCCATTTACCATGGGAGGATTTGAACTTGAGAAACAGAGTGTACTGACACCTTTCTACGGTTAAAACAACATTCCTTATGTTCAATCATATTTGATGCTATCAATTAACTAGAAGGAAGGTCTTGACTACAAGATTAGTTTATACTTGGATCAAAATATACCAAGTAGTTTTGTTTACTGTAGTGCAATGGAATTTGTTTTAAGTCTAAATTGTATAATTTTCCAAGGGTGTAGAGGTCCAGAGTTATGTAAACTTTACGGACTGTAGATCCTGTGAGCACTGTTTGTCATGGACTTGGAATCAACATAATTCAGGGAAGAGTATACTCTCCTGCACCCATGGCTTTATGGCATATTGATGGAAACCATAAGTTGATTCGGTAAGTGTTTTCTATCTTTTATGTCAGTTAAAGTCAGTGATTTAAATTTAGACATAAATAGATTGGTATCTTGTCAAATCTATTTTACGCACTTCAGCATGATACAGCTTCACAGTAATGATGGGAAACAAGAAGTAATTTTCCGTCTTAGAAATAAATTATTTTGTAAAGATTCACATTATTGTTATGTGCAAGCAAAACACACCACCTCTGGTACTAATATTAGCCCTATTCATTCTTAATACCAATGAACAAACAAATATGAACAACTTGTTTGTTTGTTAAATTTTTTTGCATCCCCATCTTAACAGAACAAGCACATTGAAAATTGTAGTGTTAGTTCACCAAAATATGAAAATCCTGTTATCAGTTCCCCACCTTTATGTCATTACAAAGCCATAAGACTTTAGTTAATATTCATAATCATAACTCAAGTGAAGATATGTTAAGTAAACAATAAGGTCGAGGCTATACTTGATACTTGAGGCTGTCTTATGAGTTTCTCCACCTGTTGTGGTGTTAAATAAAGCATTAAAAACTGGGAAGGTATTTCAACAAGTAGGCACGAAATTTAAGGATACACATTATACTATCATGTCGTTACAGATGCAGCAATTTTGACTGTATATTTCTGAATGGATTAAGATGAGAACACATTTTTATAATTGTATTTCCTCCATGTGGCTTCCATTAAAAGTTCACTCTGTCTGGATGCTCTTAAATGCACATGACGCTTTCCTATCATAGTCTGTCACATATGTGAACCTGGATCAGAAAACCAGTCATGTCACATGGGTATATAGGAAATAGCCAACAAAACATTTTATGGGTCAAAATTATACATTTTTCTTTTATGCCAAAAACATTAGCTTTAGAATTTTGCTCCAAGTCTTTTTTGTAGGTGTTGGTGTGTTACATGTGTGTGCCAATTTTCATGCATGTATGTGAAACATAGCTGGACGGCTGTTGATTTTTTTAGTATAAGTGGCGCTGACGAGCCATTTTGCCACACCCTCTTCTAAATCATATATTAGACGTAAATTTTCACCAGGTTTCAGCGTGTGCAAAGCTTCATGACTTTTTGAGCATGTTTAAGCCCTCAAAAATGTGATTCACTTCGGAGAAGAAGAAGAAGAATAGACAAAGCAGATACAAGAGGGTCCTCGCACCATCAAACATCTTAAAAGATAATTGCAACTTTTTTTCCTCAGAATTGCAACTTTATATCAAACAATTCTTACTTAATAACTTGCAATTGCAACTTTATATAAAAAGAAATCTGACTTTATATCTCACAATTGTGACTTTAGGTTATTTCATGCAATTCTGAGATAAAAAGTCAGAAACAGCCCCCCTGCTCTCATCTCTGTCCCAGTCTCTTATAGAGAGTCCTAATTACGTTCAGGTGTACAACAACCACTCACTTCAGCCAATCACCTGCAACTCAGAGATGATGAGTTAATCTCTAAAACTGTCACACACCAACCTTTAAAAGAGATCCGTTACCAATTAGATCAAGAATTAAAAAAAAAAAAAAAACAGAACCATCAACTTAGAAATCATATTTCAGTACTAATTGTTATACCACCTCTGATCACAGTACAAACATTATTTTCACAATTCCATCCATTCTGAGACACTGCCCCACCTTGCCACCAGCAATCTGGATCCTGAAAGCAAATTTAAAGCAACAAGAGAGCACAGAGAAACAGAAGCAACTGTACAACCATTACACTTAATTGATCAGATCAGTAACACGGGATAACACATTTGCCTCTACATTATCCGATCCTTTAATTTGTTTAACAATTAAATTGTAGGGCTGTAAAAAAGAGAATCCAACGCATCAAGCACTGACTAGGCAACTGTAAAGAATGCAAGAAAGTTAAAGGGTTATGATCAGAAAACACCTCTACAGGCATTCCTCCCCCCACATACACATCAAATAACAAGAGTGCCCAAATTAAAGATAAAGCTTCTTGCTCGATCACAGAGTAATTTTTCTGAAAAACTTACGGGATAGTACAGACCATTCTCCCCTGTCTGTAATAATACAGCTCCAGCACCAACCTGGCTGGCATCCACCTGTAGCTTAAAGTTTATTTCTTTTAATAAGTACAGTCCCCTTTCAATGGGGCAAAATATAAGTCACTGAGTCACTGCATTGTGTTCCATAAGTGGAAATGAAAACTGTTATTTGTGCATTTTTGTGTCTTTCTCTCTGTGTGTGTAACTTTCACAAAAAAAATGTATAATTTTCTAATTCAAAATATAATTTTGTATATATTTGTTCTTGAATTAAAATGCATGTTGTTTGTGTGCAAAATTCTCAACTTTCTCTTTTTTTAAACTTCAGTTGTTTAATCATGTTTTGGCACAGAAGAGCCTCCACACACACACAAACACACACACACACACACACACACACACGTCTGATACTTCTCTATTTTTTGGAGATGATATTTAATATCTTATTTTATCATATACAGTAATATGCTCAGAGCTTCAATTTTATTGTATTTTTTTATGACGTGTGAATTTGCTAAATAAGTCAGGATTTAAGTCATTATTTGTTTTGTGATCTCTTCTTACATCAAAAATTGTGAATGCAAGTACCTTTTTACCCAAAGTCAAAGTGTTTTATTTTGCAATGTTAAGAACAAGGGCCAAAAAATGAGCTAGAAGGTAAATTATATAAAATAACCAAAAATAGAAGAGACTAAATTCTAAATAGAATTGTGCAAGCACTATAATATAATTAATTTAAATTACAAATGTGCATGTAGATGTACAACTTACTGCAAATATTCTGCAAACATGCTTGCACTTTTGCAGCGTAACACATTACAGGTGTGTATACTGATGGACAGATGCCTCCAGTGAATGGTTGTGGCCCACTGAATATTTGAAAATGCAATCATCAACCTCATGCTGGAAATGTGGCAGTACATGTGCTGGCAAACTCCGCATTCTGTGTTCTAGATTTTTGCAGAAAGCTGAGATGGCATCATTGGTGTTTTCCTGTGATGCCAACTTTTCCAGAGTTTTGCCGATGGTGCGCATCAAGTATGTGGACTCCTTACTGAAGGATTCATCCTGCATCTTCCTGCGCTTCCCCGGAGGCTTTGGAGTATTTGGTTTCTTTCTAATGGCTGTGGATTCAGCTGTGGACTCATTTTCACAGATCGTGGATTCAGGCAAGGGTGTACTGGGCCGTAGCTCCACCTCAATGAAGCTGGGCTCTTCATGGGTGACAGTCCAGGTTTCACTGTTGGTACCATTTGAGGGTGAACAGGAATCACTATCAGCCAAAGATTCCTTAAAAAAAAAAAAATAATAAGAATCAAAATGCAAATGATGTGATCCCATAAATTCTAACAACTGTGCACCAATCACCCATAACAATAACAGGGCAAAGCTACAACAATACCCTGCTAACTGGTGAAATGGCTCTATTCAGAAGCACTTTATGGCAGAGTGTGGAAGATAATATGACTAATTAATTTAACAGCTTGTGTTAATATGTTGAGTTACTTGTAAATAGACCCATCTGAACAATCAGTGGCCACTTTATAAAAGCAAAATGTTTCTTTTTATTTTGAAAAAAAACATAGCTTTGTTTATTTACCCTGAATGTTAAATTTGAAGTTCTCTCATTCCTTTTCATGTGAGGTTGTAGAAACTGCAGGCGGTTCAAGATCCATTGCTGCCTGCCAGTCTTCTGACATCCAGAACTTCCTGAGGGTCCTTGTTTCTTATAACGCAAGTACTGGGTTCGCAATGAATCCCACCGCTTCTTGAGCTCTTTCTCTGAGGGATAAGGTCATATTTTGTAAGCATTATGCCTAGATATTTGTCCGTTTCATGACTATTTGTAATGCCAATTTTTTTAACTTTTTGCTCTACTGGACGTACACTAGATGCTAGCACATAACATTAATAACCGCCTGTTTCCATAAACCAAATTATGGCCCATTTAAAAATAAAAAACAACTTTTCTAAAGACCTCGATTGCCAAAAAGAAAATCTTACCTGATATGACAAGTTTATTTTCGATCTCACGCCACATTTCAGCTTTCTCCACACGGCTGGAATATGATTTTTCTGTAATGTCATATAAAGCCGGCCTTTCCCGGATCATGCTGATCAATGCGTCTTCACTTGCCTCGTTCCAGACAGCCATATCTTTTTTAAATAATCACGAATGATAATGACAAGAATTAATCACGAGAAATGCAAACAAATGAGAAAAGCAGGTTTGTCACCTCTTTTGTTAGTTGTTTACCTTTTGGTACAATGAATGTTCTTTTGCTGATTGTAGTTTTTATTGAGCTTTTATCTAAAGAGACATGGAGAAGGCATGTTAATATGTTAGTATAATGATATTTCGTCCCCTTGGAATTATAAGGTTCTATCTGACATTTTTGTCAAAATTGAGTTATTCACATATTCTTATTCTGTGTCAACGTATTTACATTATGTGATAGATTTTTTAATGTTCTGTACATTATGGGACTTTTTATTTAAAAAACAATAAGGTTCTATCTACACAGTGGAATGGAACACAAAAACTTTGAAGCTCAATATCTCAAAACTACTCGGAATGCAGATAGAACCTTATAATTCCAAGGGGACGATTTTTGCTTCTAAACAGTTTCTGATACTTTAAAGTCTATTCAGTATTGTTATTATAGCTTCACTGTGCACCAACCATCTGTTTGTTCCTCATCATCTTCTTGTTTCACTCTCAACACTTCTTCAGTCTTCATGTCTTCACTCTCCATTTTAATTCTACGATTCATTTGAAAACCCCTCTGTACTATAGAGAAAACATAAGGCAAAATATATTGATACATCATTTAAAAAAAATCTTATTTGATTGTTAAATAAAATATTGTTTTAAAACATATAAAAAATGATAAATAATTATTTGAAAATACATTTATTTTAAAATAAAAATCCAACCTGTTTGTTCCTCAGGATCTTCTTTTTTGACTCTGAATGTTTCTTCAATCTTCATGTCTTGAATCTCATCTTTAATAAATGCCATCTTTTTAAGAGTGTCAAGTGGATCCCAGTTGTTTTTTATGAGTTTTTCCTGTTCAAGATGAGAATAATTAATTAAAATAATAAAAAATACATTTAAAAAATCCAAACGGTCAGTCAAAGCATAGTCAATAATGGCATGATTAGTCAAAAACACTCAAAACAAAACACAACAACGTTGCTTCTACAGAGGCTGCACCATATTTCACATATATATTAAGTTCAAAAGAGAGTGTACAAAGCTTGTTATTTGCAAGAAAAAAAAATACAGGTTTAAGACTTGTCACAGATTCACGCCTTATGCATGTGTTTGTACTAGAAAATGATCCATATATATATATATATATATATATATATATATATATATATATGAAGAGAGAGAGAGATTTGTGCACCTGCAGTGAATGATTCAAGACACTAACTGTTGTGTTTGTTGGAGAGAAAAAATATTTTGTCATTTCAAGGATATAGAATCAGAAAGTGAAAGAAGGTCCAGTGTTCACTGAGCAAATCGGAATCAAGAAGAACATTTTGAGTCACTCACTTAGCTTTGGAGAGAATAATAAATAAAAAAAACTCAAAACTTTTTCAGCCAAATCGCAGGAGCCCGACGCAGTGTTTTGATGTCACATAGTCAGACCAAAATAAAAGTATTTTCTACATGCTAATAAAAACTGCATTGCATTGATGGTGGGTTTAAAACTATGTATTGAAGTGTCTGAATGGGAGCTTAAATTGTAATCGTAAGAAAATCTAAATGTGTCATTAAACTTGCAGATTTCCACAAACTGGTACTTAATTTTAACTTTAAATGAAAACCAATTTACAAACAATGTTTTATTCTACACAGGGAATAACTGATAAATACTGAAGAGTAAAAACTATTTGTATTCTGTAAAAGGGGGATAGAAAGGAAAATGTGGACTTTGTTTGATCAAACTGATTTCAGTGGTCCTGCTCTTTACAGATTTACTGATTTTTTTAATCTGCAATGTACTTTTTTATTTATCCTTCTATAGAAAGGAATGTTGTTAAATGATTAAATATGTACTTGTTCAGTTTCTTTAGATTTCAAACACATAATTTCATACTCAGTTTTACTCATTTTCCATTGTTAAGAGTGAATAGTTTCTCCATAAAAGATGCAATATTCAGTACACTAAAATCACAAACTCTAGAATATACATCTATCACAGAGGTTAAAAAAGTATCCATATGGTAACTTTCTAAGGACAAACTACTTACAAACTCCAGTTAAAGCTGTTGAAAACTCTTGGAGCAAAGAGCAGGAGACTCTTAACTGAGATGCTGCTGTTTAGTGCTGCGGTCTTCAAGTGTGACTAAAACTGTGAAACACTCTAAGTTTATACAGATTTTAGTGGGCTGTCCTTAAAGATGAAGAGAAAGCAAACAAAAGATGTAAACAGTTATAGCAGCTCCAAACAATCAGCATAACTATAAGACTCATTATCAGAGACATCAGGAAAAGTCCAGATGCATTCAGACTTAACGCAGGGTTTATTAGCATCAATATAAGCATCAATTACAGTAATGGGGCAGAAGCATCAAGAGCATCAGACAGACAAAAGATTGATTTTACATTTGTGTTCCCACATACTTAAAGCAAAAGAGATTCATTTAAAAAATGAAATGACATTTTTCTATAAATAATTTTCTTCTGCAGTAATTGTGTTGAAAGGACAGATCAGATCATCTTTTAATGTGCTATTGTAAATAAATTGACAAGGAGCTTTTTGAGGTCATTATTTCTATTGATGTATGAATTATGTCATACCATGAATACCATGTCTCTTTAGATAAAAGCTATATAAGAATTACAATCAGCAAAATAACATTAATTGTGCCAAAAGGTAAACAACTAACACACACATTATTAATAAACATTCAATATACTCATCATTTATTCTGAGCACAGTAAAAACTAGTATTTGTGTTCTTCTCCAGGTCTTCAGGTCTGTTTCTTCACAGACTCAGTGTGTTGGGATATTGAGCATTACTTTCCAAACGCACAATGCTGGGTTCATCCAGACACGACTCTAGTGAGATCCGTTCAACAACACGTGAAACACTTTGAGAAACTGCACAACTACACAATAGTGATTCTCCACATAGGAACAAACGACATCACGAGTGGAGCGTCTTCATCGACTGTCGTCCAGAGAATGAAAACTCTCATATCAAGAATCTCACAATTTAATTCACACATCCTGTATTTCGCAATCAGTGCTATTTTACCGCGAGCAAAAGACGACTCTACGGTCAAAACTACAATCAAACAATGCAACAGCTTGCTTCACTACTGGTCTACACACACAAGACACATTCTGTTTCTGAACACTAACAAACCATTTCTCAAAAATGGAAAAGTAATCCAAACCTTTACAAACATGATGGACCTCACCTGAACCAAGAAGGAAAACAAAAACTGTTTTCATACTTTTAGAGTTTCCTCTGGCATTCCTCTCACATGACAGTCTTTTAACACAAACTATCCTTTGTTTAATACATCTGTGAAGCAATAAAGTATAATTTCTAGGGCCAGGACTCGATTAAAAAAATTAATCTAATTAATTAGAGGCTTTGTAATTAATTAATCGAAATGAATCGCATTTTAATCGCATATAAATATTTGACCTGAGAACAGTGAGAAGTATTTTTTTTTTCACATGAATTTATAGTATACCATTGAATAATGACTGAATACATAAGCTTAAGCAACAAAATATTGTTTATTTTTGTTCAACCAAGTCTAGCAGACCAGTGCAATTTTTGCCATTAAGTGTAGCAATAGCATATTTAGAAACAATTTAGAAATAGTACATTTCAGAAATTCAGGAAGCTTATAGGTGCTGGAACCTTCTGTAAAGAGTTTTTTAAGTAAAACACAATACTGTCAATTACATTCAGAACACTGGAAACACTGACTATTAGAAAACATCTCTCTGTTGCTTCAGAGGCCATAACATACTCAGGTCCAACTCTCAATAACCTTGGCCAAAACAATAAAGAGTTCAACATAAACTGTTGCACCAACAAAATAATATATAGTTCAACATAAAGTGTAAAGTCCACGCTAGCTGCTATATGTTTTGTGTTGAGGTGATACTTGAGACTCGATGTGCTGCAGTGATATGCGAAGCGAACGCTAGTTGGTGCTTCAGTATAATCGGTCTGCCGAAACAAATCCAGTGAGAAACGTTCCGCGGTGCAAAAATAAGTTATTAAAAATGCAGGAATTTTTTTTTCTGTAATTAATTAATCTTAGTTAATGCGTTATTTTTTGTGTAATTATTTAATCTCAATTAACGCGTTAAAGTCCCGGCCCTAATAATTTCTCTTAACAGTGTAAGATCACACTTCTTTTTGAACTTTTTGAACAAGACCTAAAAAAGGACCTGTCACTTTACTTGGACTTGTGAAGAACTGACTCAAAATATATAATGTTTTTGAAACACCTTCCAAATGAAGTAATATTCTAAGTAAAATATGGCTTAGCAACCTTCTTAAATTGTAAAAAACCTATGATTAAATAGGGCTATGTATCACCAAGAAACTGGTGGATATGTTATGTACTGTACGATAATAAAGATATGCTGCAATACTAGTAAGAATAATTTTATTTGACTATTAAAGATCAAAACATAAGATCACAAGATATAAACTTTAAAGAAAAGGCTAAAGTACTGATATGGTAAATGGACTGCATTTATATCGCGCTTTCAACAGACCACATGGCCATCCAAAGCGCTTTACAAGTTATCTCACATTCACCGGGGATTGAACCACCAACCTTCCAGTTTGAAGACAACCAACATGAACCACTGAGCCACTGCCACCCCGCATATATGCAAACCATCACTAGCCGTGTTTCCACTATCGAGCTAGGACCGGGCGTGCTAGTGCGTGCCAGGGCCAGTCGCGTTTCCACTGTCACTTCCGGGGCTTGATCGTGCCTCGCCGGGGCTTCCTTGGGGCCAACGGCCAGGTTTTTTCGGCCCGACGAAATCCTTGGGCCAAAGCGGGCCAGCTGGGGCTAGAGGAGGGGTTACGAACAAAGGCGGAGTTTCTCCGTGTCTGGAGAGCGTCAGCGCGG
Source organism: Carassius gibelio (assembly GCF_023724105.1). NCBI lineage: Eukaryota > Metazoa > Chordata > Actinopteri > Cypriniformes > Cyprinidae > Carassius > Carassius gibelio. The sequence continues at coordinate 6,461,864 of NC_068399.1, read as the reverse complement.
ATCATTTCAAAAAGATAACTGCTTTAACACCAGCATTAAAGACTTTTTAAAATAAGTTGAGCTCAAAACTCACTCTTAGTCAGCAGCGAGTGTTTGAAATAACTTGATCCGATGTGGATTACAATCACTAAACAAGGCAGAAATATTTATAAGCGATGTAAAAGACTATGCACGATAAACATTAACATTACCATGGTAAATATGACCGCTTGGAGAAATCAGACGTCAGCATCTTATTTTCTATCACAATTGTGTATTTATTAAGTAACATTTTATCTGTCGTCTTGTTTCGTGAGTTTAGCTCCACGTTGCATATCATCAAAATATAATAATGATTTTTGTTCGGGAGCTTTTATAAAAATAGAGAGTCTGCGCTGTGGATTATTTCAGAAAGATAGCCGCTATAACGCCAGCATTAAACGCTTTATTTAAATAAGTTGAGCTCAAAACTCACTTTCAGTCAGCAGCGAGTGTTTGAAATAACTTGATCCAATGTGGATTATAATCACCATACAGGGCAGAAATTTTTATAAGCGATGTAAAAGACTATGCGCGCTGGGCATTAACATTAAACATGGAAAATATGACCGCTTGAAGAAATCAGACATCAGCTTCTTATTCTCTATCACAATCGTGTATTTACTAACTTATATTATCTATCACAAGCCTCGTCTCGAGAGTTTAGCTCATGTTGCCTATTATAAAAATATAATAATGTTTTTGTTCGGGATCCTTTATAAAAATAAAGATATCATTCATTCTTAATGTGACGTATAGGCCACTGTGACTACAAATAAACAGAAACAGACTCTACTGAATAAGCAGGCTATTTTCATAAGCGTTAAAAATAAATAAATAAAATATAAAGTGTATTTATGTGCGATTAATTTTGAGTCTTGATAAATTAAATAATTATGATCAATGTATCACTTATTCTATAGTTAAAACATCCATGCTTTTGAATTTGAATATATAACAAAGTATGCAAACAAACGGCCGCTTTTATCATGTTCGTTTTGTGATCGCGCATGTTCCAGTGACTTATTTCTTAGTTTTCTGATAACTTCTCTTTGTTAGTGAAATAATGAGGTTGCATGACGTTGTTCTGAGAGGCGTGTAAAGGGCGTGTTTAAGTGACGAGCAGCGGAGCTTCAAGCTCCCCTGTGGAAACCCTGCGCTACTCTGGCCTCGGTGCTACTGGCCCGAGGCTATGAGCCCCGCCCGGCCCGTTTTAAGCCCTGGCTCGCACTGGCCCGACAGTGGAAATGCGGCTACTGACTGTGGAAACTTTACACTGGACCTCAAGCAACCTGGATTGTGTGCCTCTCCTCTCATCCTCCAGACTTTGGGACCCTGATTTCCAAAGGAAGTGAAAAATTTACTTTCATCAGAGAACATAACTTTGGACACCTCAGCAGCAGTCCAGTCCTTTTTGTCTTTAGATGCTTCTGGCGCTGTCTGTTGTTTAAGAGTGGCTTGACACAAGGAATGCGACAGCTGAAACCCATGTCTTGTATACGTCTGTGTGTAGTGGTTATTGAAGCACTGACTCCAGCTGCAGTCCACTCTTTGTGAATCTCTTCCAGATTTTGAATGGGTTTTGTTTCACAATCCTCTCCAGGGTGCGGTTATCCCTATTGCTTGTATACTTTTTTTCTACCACATCTTTTCCTTCCCTTCACCTCTCTATTAATGTGCTTGGACACAGAGCTCTGTAACAGCCAGCCTCTTTTGCAATGACTTTTTGTGTCTTGCCTTCCTTGTGCAAGGTGTCAATGGTCATCTTTTGGACAACTGTCAAGTCAGCAGTCTTTCCCATGATTGTGTAGCCTACAGAACTATAGTTAGACTAAGAGACCATTTAAAGGCCTTTGAGTTTTAAGTTAATTAGCTGATTAAAGTGTGGCACCAGGTGTCTTCAATATTGAACCTTTTCACAAGCGTCCACCTGGATGATGCGATGGCAGCCATAGTGCACCAGAACGCCCACCACACACCAGCTTACTGGTGGAGAGGAGACAGCATGATGAAGGCAATCAGCAGATATGGGGATTGTTAGGAGGCCATGATGGTCAGAGACCAATGGGCAAATTTAGCCAGGATCCCGAGGTCACACCTCTACTCTTTTCTAAAGACATCCTGGGATTTTAACTGACCAGAGAGTCAGGACCTCTGTTTAACGTCGCATTAGAAGAACGGTGCTTGTTGACAGTATAGTGTCCCCATCACTACACTGGGGCGCTAGGACCCACACAGACCACGGGGCGAGCACCCCCTGCTGGCCTCACTAGCACCTCTTCCAGCAGCAAACTAGTTTTTCCCATGAGGTCTCCCATCCAGGTACTGACCAGGTTTAACCCTGCTTAGCCGACGTGCCTGAATGCGCCTCTTTAAATGGTGCCGAGGTGCTTGTTGTTGTATTTTAAAATGCAATTACAACGTTTTCAAATGACACTATAGTATTAAAAATAAAATGATCCCAAATGTAACTGTGTTGCTTGTGGCTGTGCTTTGATCCTGTTCTGCAAAATGTTCGATTAAGAAATTTTGCGTTCCGCTAGGCATATTTGTTTTTAAAAATCCGGCATTTACAGTGCATTAGATCGTGACAGTGCATGAGTGCTTGCATAAGAGGCGAGGGCGAGTGCGAGTGCGGGTTTAACTAGATGTATTTGGAGGTTATTGCTCACGTCTCGTTCTGCACATATCCAAATGTTTCCATATTCACAATGTATCTGAATGTTAAACTATAATTTTTTTTATTTTGTTAATGTAAACTAGATGTAAAAGATCATCCTTTTCACGTGAGCAAAAACGTTGTTGGCATAACAGCAGAGTGGAACGGTATACTACGGTCTATTTAAACTGACCAGTGTAACCTTTTAAATGTTTGGTTGACTGTACTTTGTTTTAATAATGAACAGACTGCGATGTAAGTTTGAAATTAGAATGCACTTTAGATGTTCTGTGTCATTTATACCAAACACAAATGTTCCTGGTTTTATATATTTAATTTGTTATATTTTCAGTTTAATTTATTTTTATTTATAAAATTGCATTCATTTTTTTCAAATGTACATTTAAGTTTAGATTTATGTTCCAACAAACTTGAAAACTTTGGCTTGATAAATGCTGTAAAACTTGATAAATTATTGACTTGATAAATGATTATTTTTTTTATATTTCTCTTTAGCTTTCATTTTGGGTTTTAGTTTTAGTAATTTTAGTAAGCTAGTAAGGAGTTTTAATTTTAATTAAAGTTACATGGTTTAACTAAATTTAATTTTCTTAGTTTTTTTTTATTTATTTATTTTAATTTTTTATGCAACACATGTAAAAGAACAGAACAGACAGGTCATTAGGGATATCACAAACCATTATGTTGTTCATATACAGTTAACTTCATATCAGGAGAAAGAAAATTATAACAATTAAAAACAAACAAACAAACACATTGCAGTCCACTTACAATAACTCACTATGTTCCATCCATACTCCTATACTTTAACCATTTTGACCAGTACTTGTAAAATGTATCCGTGTTTAATCTTAGAGGGATGGTGAGTTTCTCCATATCATACATATCTTTTACAATCATTATCCATTCTGCTTTTGTTAGTCGATTCTCATGCAACCATTTCTTAGTTATTACAAAAGAGTAGGTACTTATCTTGAGTACTAAAATTAGTTGCTGTCACTCCTTTCTACTGAAACTGAAATGTACTGTTTTTATTAATTTTTAATACCACTCAGTAAAATATTTCTATGGGGAGGCATATTTCTTCACAACTGTATTGAACAAAGTCTAGTTTGTGATAAAAGACTTTCATATGAGCTGTTTAATTACATATTGCATCTGATGAAAACTGGGAAAGTGAAAAGTCCTTAAAGATGAAGGAGAAAGCAAACAAAAGATGGAAACAGTTATATGAACTATTCAGAGTTACAGTAGCTCTGAAACAATCAGTATAACTATAAGACTCATTATCAGAGACATCAGGAAAAGTCCAGATGCATTCAGACTTAACTCAGGTGTTTATTAGCATCAATAATGAGCATCAATTACAGTAATGGGGCAGAAGCATCAAGAGCATCATACAGACAAAAGATTGATTTTACATTTGTGTTCCCACATACCTAAACAAAAGAGATTCATTTAAAAAATGAAATGACATTTTTATATAAATAATTTTCTTCTGCAGTAAGTGTGTGAAATACCAGATAATCTTTTAATGTGCTATTGTAAATAAATTTGTCAAGGAGCTTTTTGAGGTAATTAATTCTATTGATGTATGAATTAGAAAATAAAAATATTATTTGGAATATTGTTTTATGAATAAGAATAGTGATTGTATGCACTATTATAGTATTTGAGAAATCTATTATACATGAAGCAATATTTATCAAGATCACATTTACACACATGTCGATTTAACAGACGCTTTTATCCAGCAAGTGATTCATCATAAAGAAGCAAAAAATTAAAGTCCTCACAATGCACGAGCCACGCATTTTTAACAAAATTAAACAAACTGGGAGTAAATATTAGTTCAAGATTTATGAAAATAAGTATATTGAGACTATTTTCAAATATTTTGTGTAACTGATTTGTTATTTTCACAGATTGCTTTATTTTCAACCATGTACTGTAGAGACATCTGTCGTGTTTGTAAAGGTTTGGGATTACTTTTCCATTTTAGTTGAAGTGATACTTTATTGCTTCACAGATGTATTAAACAAAGTATAGTTTGTGTTGAAAGACTGATGTGGGATGTTTAAGTACGTCTTGCACGTGAAGAAAACCTGCAAAAATGCCAGAAGAAACTCTGAAAGTATGAAAACAGTTTGTGTTTTCCTTCTTGGTTCAGGTGAAGTCCATCTTGTTTGTAAAGGTTTGGGATTACTTTTACTTTTTAATTTTTGAGAAATGTTTTTTTTTTGTGTTCAGAAACAGAATGTTTTTTGTGTGTGTAGACCAGTAGTGAAGCAAGCTGTTGCATTGTTTGATTGTAGTTTTGACCGTAGAGTCGTCTTTTGCTCACGGTAAATATTGCGCTGATGGTGAAATACAGGACGTGTGAATTTACTTAAGTGTTTCACGTGTTGTTGAACGGATCTCACTAGAGTCGTGTCTGGATGAACCTAGCATTGTGCGTTTGGAAAGTAATGCTCAATATCCCAACACACTGAGTCTGTGAAGAAACAGACCTGAAGACCTGGAGAAGAATACAAATACAGAATAAATTATTAGTATATTTCATGTTTTATTGATATTGGGCCTCATTCATGAAACAAGAGCAGAAATATTTGTTGTGTTAATCATTCATAAAGCCAATCTGATGCAAACTTTCAAGTTCAAGAAAATGTCTGTATTTTTAAATTGTTAGTTTGTATGAAAGAATCGAACACCTGCTCTCTACCACGTGTAAAACGTTAGGTGTGTTTTTTTTTTTTTTGGCAAACTGATGGCACTGAATTTTGATGCTCTGCCACAATGATTACAAGTTAATGTCCCCTTGGCATCTTATTGAATATTTTCATCATTATATTACATTGTTTATTATATTGTAAATATTGTACTTTGGAGCTTATCTGTATAAAGTTATAGTTATCCTGTGTTTGATAGAGACTGAATATAATAATAATGTTCATAGACTAGTTTTGACTAGTTTTAATCTGGATGTTGTGTCATGTGATTGTACTCAAATATTTGATAATGTTCTAATAAAGTGTAAAGGACATAATAATGAAAGCCATACAGTAACAATCTGTAGACTGTCTCTACAGTACATTGTTGAAAATACAGCAAGCTGTGAAAATAAATAATCATTTACACAAAATATTTGCAAATAGTCTAAATAAATTATTTTCTTATATCTTGAACTAATATTTACCCCTAATATTTTTGCTTATTTATGATGAATCGCTTGCTGGATAAAAGCATCTGCTAATTGAATATGTGTGTAAATGTAAATGTGATCTTAATAAATATTTCTTCAGGTATAACAGATTTCTCAAATAATATAATAGTGCATATAATCACTATTTGTAGTCACCAAAATAATTCCAAATAATAGGTTTTTATTTTCAAATTCATACATCTATAAAATCAATTAACTCAGAAAGCTCCCTGCCAAATTTATTTACAATAGCAAATTTAAAGATGATCTGATCTGTCCTTTCAACACAATTACTGCAGAAGAAAAAAATGTAAAATGAATCTCTTTTGCTTTAAGTATGTGGGAACACAAATGTAAAATCAATCTTTTGTCTGTCTGATGCTCTTGATACTTCTGCCCCATTACTGTAATTGATGCTTATATTGATGCTAATAAACCCTGCGTTAAGTCTGAATGCATCTGGACTTTTCCTGATGTCTCTGATAATGAGTCTTATAGTTATGCTGATTGTTTGGAGCTGCCTATAACTGTTTACATCTTTTGTTTGCTTTCTCTTCATCTTTAAGGACGGCCCACTGAAATCTGTATAAACTTAGAGTGTTTCACAGTTTTAGTCACACTTGAAGACCGCAGCACTAAACAGCAGCATCTCAGTTAAGAGTCTCCTGCTCTTTGCTCCAAGAATTTACAACAGCTGTAATTGGATTTTGCAGGTATATGGTTTGTTGTTTTGTCTTCCAATAGTGGATGTTTTCATAAAAAATCAATCTATGAAAATTATTAAAAAGTAAACAATAAGTATGTATTAAAAAGAATTTTCATTATTTTATAAATGTATAGAATTTTTGGATTATTAGGATGATTTGAATACATTAACTCAATCACTCAATTATAATTTCTTCCTTTCTGTTAATTATTCTGATATTGAACAGGACAACATATCCAAACAGAAAACCCCCTGGGGAAGCTGAGATCCTTGTGAAACTGTTATAAAGATGGCATTTATTAAAATGGAGAGTGAAGACGTGAAGATTGAAGAAGCATTCAGAGCGAAACAAGAAGATGATGAGGAACAAACAGATGGTAAGTGAACATGAAAGCTACAATAATATAGAATAAAATTCAAAGAAACTGTTCACAAACTAAAATGTAATTGTACTAATATATTTGAATGGATTCTCCATGTCTCTTTAGATAAAAGCTCAATAAGAATTACAATCAGCAAAAGAACATTCAATGTACCAAAAGGTAAACAACTGATACATACATTATTAATAAACATTCAATATACTCATCATTTATTCTGAGCACAGTAAAAACTAGTATTTGTGTTCTTCTCCAGGTCTTCAGGTCTGTTTCTTCACAGACTCAGTGTGTTGGGATATTGAGCATTACTTTCCAAACGCACAATGCTGGGTTCATCCAGACACGACTCTAGTGAGATCCGTTCAACAACACGTGAAACACTTTGAGAAACTGCACAACTACACAATAGTGATTCTCCACATAGGAACAAACGACATCTCAAGTGGAGCGTCTTCATCGACTGTCGTCCAGAGAATGAAAACTCTCATATCAAGAATCTCACAAGTTAATTCACACATCCTGTATTTCGCAATCAGTGCTATTTTACCGCGAGCAAAAGACGACTCTACGGTCAAAACTACAATCAAACAATGCAACAGCTTGCTTCACTACTGGTCTACACACACAAGACACATTCTGTTTCTGAACACTAACAAACCATTTCTCAAAAATGGAAAAATAATCCCAAACCTTCACAAACATGATGGACTTCACCTGAACCAAGAAGGAAAACACAAACTGTTTTCATACTTTCAGAGTTTCCTCTGGCATTTTTGCAGGTTTTCTTCACGTGCAAGACGTACCTAAACATCTCACATCAGTCTTTAAACACAAACTATACTTTGTTTAATACATCTGTGAAGCAATAAAGTATCATTTCTCTTAACAGTGTAAGCTCATACTTCTTTTTGAACTTCATCAAAACAAGACGTAAAAAAGGACCGGTCACTTTACTTGGACTCTTGAACAGCTGACTCAAAATGTAACATTTCTTTGAAGCACCTGTCAAATGAAGTAATATTGAAAGCACAATATGGCTTAGCAACCTTCTTAGATTGTACAAAGTCTGTGATTAAATGGGGCTGTGTATCACCAAGAATCTGGTGGATATGATACGTACTTTATGACAATAAAGATATCAGTAGACATTTACTGCAATACTATTATGGTGACATTGTATTTGAATTTTAAAGATCAAGATGTAGATATAAGCAATGCAAAATAATAATAATAATGAAAACACTGAAAAGGAAAATGCTCAATTAAGTACAGCTATAGAGGAGTGCAACATGGCAGCACCAGAAAAACTCCAGTCAGAGAGTTATGCATGGCCAGGAAAACTGGGTGAACATGGTGTATCTTGTGATCCGGAAGAGAAGACGATGCTGAATAACATAGTAGTTTTTGCTATTTTTGGACCAAAATGTATTTTCGATGCTTCAAAAAATTCCAACTGACCATCTGATGTCACATGGACTACTTTGATGATGTTTTTATTACTTTTCTGGACATGGACAGTATACCGTACATACATTCAAGGTCAGGCGAGTTTGATGTCCAATTAAGAACAGGGATATCATGTTGCTTAAACCAGGTACTTTAGCCCAGGCGACGCTTGTCTGTTGTTCAAGAGTGGATTGTCAAAAGGAAAGCGACAGCTGAAACCCATGTCTTGTATACGTCTGTGTAGTGGTTATTGAAGCGCTGACTCCAGCTGCAGTCCACTCCTTGTGAATCTCCCCCACATTTTTGAATGGGTTTTGTTTCACAATCCTCTCCAGGGTGCGGTTATCCCTATTGCTTGTACACTTTTTTTCTACCACATCTTTTCCTTTCCTTCACCTCTCTATTAATGCGCTTGGACACACCTTTTGTGTCTTGCCTTCCTTGTGCAAGGTCTCAATGGTCATCTTTTGGTCAAGTCGGCAATCTTCTCCATGATTGTGTAGCCTACAGAACTAGACTAAGAGACCATTTAAAGGCCTTTGCAGGTGATTTGAGTTAATTACCTGATAAGAGTGTGGCACCAGGTGTCTTCAATATTGAACCTTTTCACAATATTCAATATTTGGGATTTTCCTTAGTTGTCAGTTATAATCATCAAAATTAAAATAAATAAACATTCAAAATATATTAGTCTTTGTGTAATGAATGAATATCTGGGTTTTCCCTACCATTATATAAGGGGGGCAGATGAAAACTAGACAAAAATATTGCGTTTTTAGTAACAATCTTTCATAGTCATAGACATATTGTTTTAAGAATTTGACTTCTAGGTTTGTATAATAAGCTGCTCAAGCAAGGGGCAAAACATTAAACACAACAATTATCCTTCTTAACGATAACACTGGCCCCGATACAGGATGGCTGCCTCCGTGACGTGCTCTTCAGTTGTTTTTGTGTTTTTGTTAGTTTGTCATGTCTTTAGTTATATTCCTGCAATCAGTTTCACCATCTGAATTAGGACGAATTGCTGGACATTCGGCAACACACAAAACATCGACTATTCTGATGTTTTGCTGGACATTATTGTCGGCGGAGCGACTGCGCTGATCACAGGCTTCAAGAGGACGCGCAGACGGGGAAAAAGAGCTTGCACGCTCGTGAGACAAAAAAAAACGCGGATTTCGAACGCCGTTGCCTAGCATCCATCTGGCAAATCTCCGCTCTCTACCCAACAAAACGGACGAACTGCTTCTTCTCTCTCTCGGACAAATAAGGATTTCTCACACTCTGCTGCTCTGTGTTTCACGGAAACTTGGCTGAATGATGCCATACCGGACAGCGTGCTCCATCTGCCGGACTTTCAGCTGTTCAGAGCGGACCGCGAAGCAGAATCAACTGGGAAAAAGCGTGGCGGCGGGACATGCTTTTACATCAATGAACGGTGGTGTACAGATGTAACTGTGTTAAAGAAGATGTGCTGCTCAAATCTCGAAACACTCTTCATTAACTGCAAGCCGTTCTATTCGCCACGGGAGTTTCATTCATTCATTCTGGCGAGTGTTTACATCCATCCGCAAGCGCACGCTTAGCAGATCACAGACACAGAACAACAACACCCGGACTCTGTTTTAATCATTCTTGGGGACTTTAATAAAGCCAATCTCTCCCGTGAACTGCCAAAATACAGACAGCATGTTACATGTCCCACAAGAGACAGTAATATATTGGATCACTGTTACACCCCAACAATAAAGGATGCATATCACTCTGTTCCACGTGCAGCTTTGGGACATTCTGATCACCTTCTGGTTCATCTTATACCGTCCTACTGGCAGAAACTAAAATCAGCTAAACCTGTATCAAGGACTGTAAAAAGATGGACTAACGAAGCAGAGCAGGATTTACAATCTTGTTTTGACTTCACTGATTGGAGTGTTTTTGAAGCTGCTGCCACCGATCTGGATGAACTCACAGACACTGTAACATCATATATCAGTTTGTGTGAGGATATATGCATTCCTACCAGGACTCAATTAAATTAAAACAATGACAAATCGTGGTTCACTGCAAAACTCAGACAGCTCCGTCAGGCCTAAGAAGATGCTTACCTGAAGGGGGACAATGTCTTGTATAAACAGGCTAAATACACACTGGAAAAGGAGATCAAAGTGGAATTATTCTGGTAAACTCAGTTTACTTTGAACGACTCCGCATCAGTGTGGAAAAGTCTAAAGAAAAGTCACCAATTACAAAACACCACCCCCCAGCACTGAATCAACGACTGGCAGACAATCTGAACGAGTTTTAATGCAGGTTGGAAATAACACCCATCACCTGCCCTGAACGCCTCCCCACACAACCATTCACACCATTAACAGCTCCTGCAACCCACCCTGAACACATCTCCAATCAAGCGCTCTCACCATTCACACCTCTTGCATCCCACCTCTCCCTCACACCTGCAATTCAGATAAGCGAGGATTTGGTGCCCCAGGTCTTCCGGGAGCAATAAAGGAGGAAAGCACCAGGCCCAGATTGTGTTACACCAGCCTGTCTGAAATCCTGTCCTGACCAGCTGGCCCCCATCTTCACACAGATCTTCAACAGATTGCTGGAGCTGTGCAAAGTCCCTTCATGCTTCAAATACTCCAACATCATCCCCATCACAAAGAAATCCAAAATTAGAGGACTAAATGACTACAGGCCTGTGGCTCATGAAGCCATTTGAAAAACTGGTGCTGGCCCACCTGAAGGACATCACTGGGCCCTTGCTGGATCCTCTTCAGTTTGCCTACAGAGCAAACAGGTCTGTGGACGATGCAGTAAACATTGGACTGCATTATGTTCTGCAACACCTAGACAGACCGGGGACTTATGTGAGGATCCTGTTTGTGGACTTCAGCTCGGCCTTTAACACGATCATCCCAAACCTCCTCCTGCCCAAACTAACTCAGCTCTCCATGCCTGCCTCCATCTGTCAGTGGATCAACAGCTTCCTGACAGACAGGTAGCAGCTAGTGAGGTTGGGTAAATACACATCCAGTACCCGTACAATCAGCACCGGAGCTCCCCAGGGCTGCGTTCTCTCCCCACTGCTCTTCTCCCTGTACACTAATGATTGCACATCTAAGGACCCCTCTGTCAAGCTCCTGAAGTTTGCAGATGACACCACACTCATCGGCCTCATTCAGGACGGTGACGAGTCTGCTTACAGACAGGAGGTAAAAGAGCTGGCTATCTGGTGCAGTCTCAACAACCTGGAGCTTAACACCCTCAAAACAGTGGAGATGATCGTGGACTTCAGGAGAAACCCCCCTGCACTCCCCCCACTCACCATCATGAACAGCCCTGTGACTGCAGTGGAGTCATTCAGGATCCTGGGCACCACTATCTCTCAGGACCTGAAGTGGGACATTCACATTGACTCCATTGTGAAAAAGGCCCAGCAGAGGTTGTACTTACTTCGCCAGCTGAGGAAGTTTAACCTGCCACAGGTGCTGCTGAAACAGTTCTACTCCACCATCATCGAATCCATCCTCTGCACTTCAGTAACTGTCTGGTTCAGCTCAGCTTCTAAATCTGACCTCAGAAGACTACAGAGAGTAGTCCGGACTGCTGAGCGAAATCATCGGTTCAACTCTCCCATCTATTCAAGAACTGTACTTATCCAGAGTGAGAAAAAGGGCTGTCAAAATCACTCTGGACCCCTCACATCCAGCACACTCCCTCTTTGAACTGTTGCCATCTGGTCGACGCTACAGAGCACTGAGCACCAGAACGACCAGACACAGGAAAAGTTTCTTCCTCAGGCAATCCATCTAATGAACAATTGAAAAAAACTGTGGAACACACTAACCTATTTATATTTACATATACATACACTTATTTATCTAACACACATACTTAGCGTACACTTACATTTTTTTTGCACATAATATACCTGTACATATCATAATGCTCATTGTAATATACCTGAACTTTTTTTAGTTAATGATCTGTAAGAATGGGGCTTTATTAGTGCTGTTCATTGATTTGAGTAACTTTTTTGACAGTTCAGTATAAACTGTTTTAATTCTACAATATATGGTGTAAAAACGTATGAGTGCTGCCATCTTCAGGTTGAACGGTGGCTACTGCAGTTGATTTTTCCGATTGGATGTTTGCAGTGGTATGTGACATAAGAGGTGGCAGGTGATGTTTCCAGTTTCCAGCTCACCACGCCCCTTGGTAGGAGCTAACACGTCCTTGGCAGTATAAAACCATCTTGTTTTATATTCAGGGAAGAAATGGCTCTCTCATGCATGCTCCATGTGTTGTTATATTAAATATTGTTATGATTATGTTTACAGAATTAAACTGACTGCATGGAAGATTGTTCGTCTGATTTGAATTCTCTGCTGGGAGATAACCATTCTCATGAACAATACTGAGAAAAGCTCAGAAAACCGCTGACGTAGACGTCTCCAGCTACAGCAGCCAATCACCATTGCCAATTAACACATATATGCAGTTGCAATCAAAATTATTCCTGCAAGACATGCTGCGGAGAACAACATTTTATGAAATCAATTCAACAAAGGCATAAGTATTAGAGAAAGTTTGTTAATACACTTTTGATTGATTCTGAAAATGGAATATTGATGAATCGTGATAAAATTCAAACTGGCTCTAAACATTCATGTTCAAAATTATTCAGCCCCCTTCGTGCAGAATATTTGATTCTTTAAAATCACTGGTAAACTTTGTCTGTAAATGTTTAGAAGCTTCTGTCACCTCTCTACTACAGTCTACTACAAGCTTCCAGATCACAGATAAACTTTGGTTTTCACATTGCCACTCCTTTCTTCAAATTCAACCAGATATTTGCAATGAAAAATAATCCTGGAGACTGAACAGGCCACTTAAGTTCAATCTTTGACTGATCCCTGAACCAAGCAGTAGTAGATCTGGATGTGTACTTTGGGATGACTGCCCTGCAGGAAAGTCAATTTATCATCAACTTCAGTCTTTGTAACAAAGGCATCACAATTCTTGTCAAAATGGCCTGATACTTCAAAGAATACATGACGTCCTTCATACAGTCATGATCCTTCTACAGTAAAGAAACCCAATAACAGGATTGATCCACCTCCGTTGTTTTCACTGATGTGCAATCTGTTCATAAATGTTAGCATCTCAAAAATGTGTTTTAGGTTTTTATGACACTTTAACTAGTATCTTAGAATAAAATAGAGATTATACAATAAACTCTATACAAATTTTCAAGATATTGTTTAAATTGTTATACATTACATTGTTCTAATGTGTGTGTGACCATAAAAAAATATGGTCAGTCAGGACCAGCAAATGTTTACCAACATTCTTCAAAAATCTTCTTTTGTGTTCAACAGAAGAAAGAAACTCAATATATGTTTAAAACAAGCAGAAAATGAGTAAATGATAACAGAATTTTCATTTTTGAGTGTACTATCTTTTAACAAGTACATCCCTTTTACTTCTTTAATAATTATACTGTCATGTTGTACAATACAGATATTTATACAGTAATCACAACAGATGGAGGATATGTAATACCCAACCCTAAGCAATGTTGTCACTCATTTCTACTGATACTGAAATGTACTGATTTTATTTATTTTTAATACCACTCAGTCAAACATTTCTATGGGGAGGCATATTGCTTCACAAATGTATTGAACAAAGTCTAGTTTGTGTTAAAATACTTTCATATGAGCTGTTTAAGTACATATTGCATCTGATGAAAACTGGGAAGCCATGAATCACTGTAATTTTATACAGATTTTAGAGTGCCGTCCTTAAAGATGATGAGAAAGCAAACAAAGTTTTCAAAGTATGTAAACAGTTATAGGAACCATTCAGACTCGAGTTTCAGCAGCTCTAAAACAATCAGCATAACTATAAGACTCATTATCAGAGACATCAGGAAAAGTCCAGATGCATTCAGACTTAACGCAGGGTTTATTAGCATCAATATAAGCATCAATTACAGTAATGGGGCAGAAGCATCAAGAGCATCAGACAGACAAAAGATTGATTTTACATTTGTGTTCCCACATACTTAAAGCAAAAGAGATTCATTTAAAAAATGAAATGATATTTTTCTTCTGCTGACTTCATAACTTAATTTTCTTCTGCAGTAATTGTGTTGAAAGGACAGATCAGATCATCTTTTAATGTGCTATTGTAAATAAATATGTCAAGGAGCTTTTTGAGGTAATTAATTCTATTGATGTATGAATTAAAAAATATGATATTTATGAATAAAAATAGTGATTATATGCACTATTATAGTATTTGAGAAATCTATTATACATGAAGCAATATTTATCAAGATCACATTTACACGAATATTCATTTAACAGACGCTTTTATCCAGCAAGCGATTCATCATAAAGAAGCAAAAATACAGGAATTCCTCACAATGCACAAGCCAAGCACTTTAAACAAAATTATTATTTTAATTATAATTTCAGTATTTATGAAAATCAGATATTGAGACTATTTGTAATTATTTAGTTTAAATTATTTATTTTCACAGCTTGCTGTATTTTCAAACATGTACTGTAGAGACAGTCTACAGTTTGTTACAGAATGACTTTCATTATACTATCCTTTACACTTTATTAGAACATTGTTATGAAGTCAGCAGAAGAAAAAATTTCATTTCATTTTTTTAATGAATCTCTTTTGCTTTAAGTATGTGGGAACACAAATGTAAAATCAATCTTTTGTCTGTCTGATGCTCTTGATACTTCTGCCCCATTACTGTAATTGATGCTCATTATTGATGCTAATAAACACCTGCGTTAAGTCTGAATGCATCTGGACTTTTCCTGATGTCTCTGATAATGAGTCTTATAGTTATGCTGATTGTTTCGGAGCTGCTATAACTGTTTACATCTTTTGTTTGCTTTCTCTTCATCTTTAAGGACAGCCCACTAAAATCTGTATAAACTTAGAGTGTTTCACAGTTTTAGTCACACTTGAAGACCGCAGCACTAAACAGCAGCATCTCAGTTAAGAGTCTCATGGTGTTTGCTTCAAGAATTTACAACAGCAGTAATTGGATTTTGCAGGTATATGGTTTGTTGTTTTGTTGGTTTTCCAATAGTTAATGTTTTCATAAAAATGCAATCTAGGAAATTTAACAACAGTAAATTCAACAGTAAACAATAACTATGTATTAAGATATTATAGAATTTTCATTATTTTATAAATTTATAGTGTTTTTGGATTAATAGGATGATTTGAAGACATTAACAATCACTAAGTTATAATTTCTTCATAACTATTAATTATTCTGATATTGAACAGGACAGCATATGCAAACCAAAAAAAAAAAACTGGTGAAGCGGAGATCCTTGTGAAACTGTTATAAAGATGGCATTTATTAAAATGGAGAGTGAAGACGTGAAGATTGAAGAAGCATTCAGAGTGAAAAAAGAAGATGATGAGGAACAAACAGATGGTAAGTGAACATGAAAGCTACAATAATATAGAATAAAATTCAAAGAAACTGTTCACAAACTAAAATGTAATTGTACTAATATATTTGCATGCATTCTTCATGTCTCTTTAGATAAAAGCTCAATAAGAATTACAATCAGCAAAAGAACATTCATTGTACCAAAAGGTAAACAACTGTTACATACATTATTAATAAACATTCAATATACTCATCATTTATTCTGAGCACAGTAAAAACTAGTATTTGTGTTCTTCTCCAGGTCTTCAGGTCTGTTTCTTCACAGACTCAGTGTGTTGGGATATTGAGCATTACTTTCCAAACGCACAATGCTGGGTTCATCCAGACACGACTCTAGTGAGATCCGTTCAACAACACGTGAAACACTTTGAAAAACTGCACAACTACACAATAGTGATTCTCCACATAGGAACAAACGACATCACGAGTGGAGCGTCTTCATCGACTGTCGTCCAGAGAATGAAAACTCTCATATCAAGAATCTCACAAGTTAATTCACACGTCCTGTATTTCGCAATCAGCGCTATTTTACCGCAAGCAAAAGACGACTCTGCGGTCAAAACTACAATCAAACAATGCAACAGCTTGCTTCACTACTAGTCTTTTAATACAAACTATACTTTGTTTAATACATCTGTGAAGCAATAAAGTATAATTTCTCTTAACAGTGTAAGCTTATACTTCTTTTTGAACTGTCAAAACAAGACGTAAAAAGGACCCGTCACTTTACTTGGACTCTTGAACAGCTGACTCAAAATATAACATTTCTTTGAAGCACCTGTCAAATGCAGTAATATTGAAAACACAATATGGCTTAGCAACCTTCTCAGATTGTACAAAGTCTGTGATTAAATGGGGCTGTGTATCACCAAGAATCTGGGGGATATGATACGTACTTTATACTATTAAGATGACATGAATTTGAATTTTAAAAGATAAAAACATAAGATATAAACAATTCAGAAAAAACTGAAAGGATATGGCTCAATGAAGTACAGCTATAAATGAGTACAACATGGCAGCACCAGAAAAACTCCAGTCAGCTGAAACAATTCTGGTTTCTAAGAGTTAAGCATGGCTACGAATACTTGGTGAGCATGGTGTATGATGTATCTGAGCATGTATGATTAATCTAAATTTAATATACAATATTTATGATTCTTTTTTTTATCCAAAAATAGCAAAAACTACACCTTTATTCAGCATTGTCTTCTCTTCTGTGTCTGTTTTGAGAGAGTTTGTGATATTCGGTTCGCGAACGAATCACTCGATGTAACCGGATATTCTTGAACCAAATCGAACGGAATCGTTGAGGCTGTTCGCGTCTACAATATGCATTAATACACAAATTACTTAAACTGTTAACGTTTTTTTAATGTGACTGACACTCCCTCGGAGTTAAAATAAACCAATGTCCCGGACTAATTAATGTACTCTTAACGGTATGCTGACTGAACTACTGTGAATAGAGAACTGAAGATGAACACAGAGCCGAGCCAGATAACGAACGATTGACTCGTTCTCGAGTCAAGAACCGGTTGCATTGGTTTTCGGATCACCAGTAATTTTTTCAGACAATTTGATTCAAAATTTCGATTCAAAACAGTTTAGGAAAACGTTTCACTGGTTCTTTTGCTCTCAACATAATGAAATCACAGCCAGTTTTACTCACTGAAATATTTATTTGTCATAAAATTATTACTTCATAATTGTATTAGAGTCTTACACACATGCTATACAGATAATAGAGTCGTTCATTATTTTGAGTGATGACGCTATTATAAGAGTGGCTTGATGGAGCGCAGGAGATTCAGATAACATGATATTGAAACTTTCATTAATGCTGTCACGTAACAAATCTGTCCAAATATAAAATTAAATGAATACATAATTTCTACATTGAAATAAAAATGTAAAGACTGCACAACTTGTGAAATCTAAATAATTGGGAATCATGAAAAAAAATTCTAATAAAATAAAAACATGTAAAACATATTATCTGTTTCATGTATCTATTATAACATTTATGTAGTTTTGTTTGCTTGGCTGTTTCCTTATAAAAGTCCAGAAATTTGTCAAGTTTTTCGTCGGGTGTCATTTTAAATTAAATGACGTCATTACATTGCCGTCTTGCCACCAGCCAATCGCTGCACTGCTGATCATGGTTTCGAGTATCGATACATATCCCCTTTTAAGACAACACATGAACGCGCAATTATCTCAGATAACTCAATCCAGCGATACTAATCATACACAACAGGTGTGTTCGAAGAACCCAATTGACCGGATCATGATTAGCACGATGATATCATCTTGGATGTGTCATTTGATCTCGGATGTAAAAAGCGATGTACGAAGAACGGCCCCTGGTGATGAACCTCCTGGTTGGATGTCGGTTTAAGTAGATCAGTTTTCACTGTTTGCAAGACTTCAAAGATTCTTGGCAGTCATGAAGTTTCAACGGAGTCGTTTTGAGTTCTGGATGACAAGAATGCTAGCAGTGTGTTGGAGTAGGTAGTTCAGGCCATGGCAAAGAAGGAAGCGTGCTGAATTAGTTCAGGCTTTGGGGTTTTATCCAATCGGATTTGGTCCATCCCATGATGCGATCTTCCAATCCACTTGTTGCAAGGCGGAGCATGCATTCCTTAACATGACACTCCAACTTATCACATGGGGCAATATCTTTGCAGAATTTTGTATAATAACTTATATAACGTGTTGTTCAATACACACAATTCAAAATACCAACTTTTCATTCATTTCACAGTCTTGCTAAGATCTCGGCCATTCGTTCAACACTATACTTTCCACATCTTACAAACATTTAATAGCATTATCGCAAGTTGCACCGATTACCTTGAACACATCAACCATATATAAGACATAAAACATATTATTTGTGAATATAGTTAAACCTTCAGAATTCTCAATGGTTGTTCTTTTGAGATTATTTATTGAAAAGTTCAGTTTGTAGAAAAATACGCAAGCAAGTCACAAGTCATAGGACTCGCTGTATGGATCCTTTGTCAATTAATTATTGATGAGTCCTGCTTAAAATGTTAACTCATTTTGAGTAGATAGTAAACATGGCTGACAGGAAACCAACTCAGAATATCGATGTCACATGATAAGAAAAAGTAAATAGAAAGTAATATTCATGAGTTCACACTTACATATAATTAGCTGAAGTATTATGATGCATATTTGGTGCGCTGTCCGGGGGAAGGGGCTCCGAGCTCGGGAATGGCCCGAACCTAGAGTACCCCCCCGTATATGTAAAAGTGTAAAATGAACTCTAGTGAAGGAGATGGGGTGGAGGGGGGATGCTGATAAACCGTCAATGGAGACAGGTAGGCTAATTCAGCTGTATTTATACCCTAAGGTTGATTATCTTAAGTGGCTCCACCTGTGCTAATTAGGCTAAGTATCTGACGTGCTCCTTCCGTACCTTGTGTACAATGGTCATCTCGCTTGTCTTGTGAAAAATTTGCCGCATCTGCACATGGAAGTTATCTATCTAAATGATCTGGAAATCGGTCAATGGTGAAGCAATAGAGGATTTAATTTAAAGCTCAACAATTAAACCCTAATATGGACGTAAACGAACATGTTAAATATAGTATTCAAACCGGTAAATATATTTGGAGTAAGGTTTAGTTGAAACTGATGCATTGGTCATACGTGCTCCGGACCATGCGCCTCATGATGAGACCGACACAACGCCACTGAAACAAAAGAATGAGATGCATTCTAACATAACTGAGGCATTAAACTTAGTTAGTGAGGCTTGTTTAAAATATTGCGCATACCAGATTACTTGTTACAGTGCAATGAAATACCTTGTATCTGCAGACGATGTACGTCTGTTTGTGGATTGAGACTTCTTCATCGCCTACAGGCTCGAATCATCCTGGCAAGCACCGGCAAGCGTGAAATGGAATAACGGAGCAGTTTGGTAGCTGAATTATAGTGGCCACCTAATAATGACAATAAAATACAATAATAGGAGAATGAGTCTAATATTATCTTGACTATAATCGATACGTAATACTATCACCACCACCTAGGTTTAATAGGCATAACTTGGAAGCGGAGGTGATGTCAACTTTTGCCAGAAGAGAACCAACAACCCTTGAATGATGAAAAATGATTTTTTTGTAGTTGTTTTTTTTTTTGAGGAGATACAGAAAAAGGCTCCTGCGGGAGCATACACTGCTGCGGCAGTGGGGAGATACAGAAAAGGCTCCTGCGGGAGCAGACACTGCTGCGGCAGTGAGAAGATACGGAAAACAGATAAGTAAAGGGGAGCATGAGAAGAAGAGGAGAGATAGCTGCTTTGGCCGCCTGCGGAGCTTGCTTCGACTGCTGTAGTTGTTGAAAGTGAAAAAAAAAAAAGTGAAAGTGACGTGACATTCAGCCAAGTATGGTGACCCATACTCATAACTCGTGCTCTTGATTTAACCCATCCAAGTGCACACACACAGCAGTGAACACACGCACACACGCCATGAACACACCCCCGGAGCAGTGGGCAACCATTTATGTTGCAGCGCCCGGGGAGCAGTTGGGCGTTCGGTGCCTTGCTCAAGGACACCACGGTCATGGTATTGCCAGCCCGAGATTCGAACCCACAACCCTAGGGTTAGGGGTCAAACTCTCTAACCATTAGGCCCATCTTCCCCCTCCTTGGCTGTGGGAGGAGTAGACAGGTTAGTAACATTTGATGGGGCAACCTAAAAAATTAATGCGTAGCCTACTGTGTTGCCAGCTTAGCGATTGGTTGCCTAATTTGACAATTCCTTAAGCCTTTGTCCACATTATTACGTTCCTGTTGGAAAAGCATCATTCCTCCTGTTTTGGCCTTCCGGCCTTTTTAAGCAGCCTCCAAAACGGATAAATTTGGAACACTGGTTTCACATTGTAGTATAGACTTTGGAAACAGAGGCTTCTGAAAACAATGAACATCATTTAGTCTTGTAAAATATACCAATAGACATGATTATGGCAATAACATTAATTGCAGTTCTGTGCTATTCACTTCCAAGCAGTTTCTAAAGATATTTACTTGCATACTTTTCATATTATAGACCTAGAAAGACAACAGAATTTTTACTCACACTTGCTGTCCTGCGGCAAAACGAGGGTAGTGGTGTATTAGATAAATTCTAAGCGATCACGCCAGTAAATGGTGAAATATATCCCTAAATAAATTGATCCTGCCAGAATAATTGCATGAAACTTATGTCTGTGTGAGGTTTAAACATGCACGGTAAGGCAGATAATATCTTTGGACATTTCAGTGTGGATGACGACTATGGGAAAAAGCCTTGTCTTCGTGGTAAAAATTGGCATCGTCATCCAACAGAACTATGTCATAACCTCATTTAACAAATTTTAAGCCACCTTCCATGGCACACGACATTTGGACACAATTGACATATTTCTCCCTCTAGGCAGTCGTGCAGAACTTTCAAACTGGTCGTGCAGCAAATGTTACCTAGGCATGTTCACCATGGTAAAATTAATAATTTTAATGAATATAATGTATGAATACATCGTCACAAATCAGATGACCCACAAATAAAACCGTAGGTTTTATGGGGCTAATCAAATAAATAATGGTTTAATAATTATTTCTCCCATAATTATTATAAACCACCATTTTACATAAATTGTGTTTGAAGAATAATGTTAAAGTTAACAAAATATTGGTAATTCTGACCTCGCACCGATAGATTTGTTTAGAATACGTCACATCCGGTTGGGCGTTCGCATACGGTCTAGTCGCAGAAGTTCAAATATTTGAACGCATCCGAGGCTCAAATCGGATCAGAAATTTCCGTATACGTATGTGATCGGAACACCTGTATTTAGCGTCTTCACCTGAAAATGTATTGATTACGACGCGCGGTCTGCGCCGCTAGAGGAGGCAGCCTCAAACTGCGTCTCAGCCGGAAAAGCCGGAAAAGCGGTGGGTAAGAACTGAAGTGTGATTCCAGCACTCGAGGAGAGCCTGGTCTTGATCGGATCAATCGTGGTGTCAAGCGAGGCGAGCTCGGGCTTTGCATGGTCTATTGGCCAAGACGTGTGGCTTGGCGAGAAGAGCAGCTGTCGCGATGACGTTTGATGGTGCTCAGCGGCCGTGTTTAATGATCATGGGTATCAGCAAAAGTAGCAAATCTGAAAAATGCCCGTTATGGATCTCCTTGGTGGAAGAAAAATTGGGTCTGTCTGTGGTAAAATGGCAGACAGAGCAGCCGGGATGCTGATAAACCGTCAATGGAGACAGGTAGGCTAATTCAGCTGATTTTATACCCTAAGGTTGATTATCTTAAGTGGCTCCACTTGTGCTAATTATGCTAAGTATCTGACGTGCTCCTCCCGAACCTTGTTATGAAACTGCATATAAAGAAAATAATAAAGAAATAAAAAATAAAGAAATATGATCACTGGAGTATTAAAGGCATTACAGGGGCCCACCTCTTTAAGAAAACCACTTTCTGAAGTCGTAAAGCAAATGTGATTTGTTCCATTTTGTACAACTGCCATACTTTTTTAATCCAAGCATTGTATGATGGCGGTTCAGGTTTTAACCATCTGCATGTAATACACTTAATGGCTGCGGCAAGTAAAATTTGAACTAAGTATATTATATCTCTGCCCTCAAGGCCCCCTGAACGCACACCTAGAAGGGCTACTATGGGGTCTTATGGGATTTCACAATGGAAGATTTTTTAATGGCATCAAATATGTCTTTCCAGTAACTCCCTAATTTTGGGCTTGACCACAAAATATGGGTGTGGTTACCAACGTGCTGGCCACAATTTCTCCAGCTGGATTCCATTTTGCAATGATCTGTGGGGTTCGGAAAAATCTGGTTATTATCTTCCATTTGAATTCCCTCCACACATTAGAATTGGTTACGAGATGTACCTCTCCACAAGCCACAAGTTTTTAAGAGGAACAGTTTCATTAACTTCAGCCTCCCATTTTTCCTTTATCTGTAATGTATTATTTGAATTCTTAGTCAAAAATATAAGATATACTTTAGAAATGATTTTTTTGACTGCACATCCAATTTGTATTTCTTTAAAATAAACTTCTATTGGGGAGGGGTTTTAAACCATTTCTAGGTCCCTATGAGTTGTAAGGAAATGTCTCAGTTGTAAATATCTAAAAAATTCAGACCTTTGGAGTGTGAATTCATTTCTTATTTGTTCGAATGATTAAAGGGTGTGTTAAAATAAAATAATTGGTGCAGATAATGCTCGCTGCAGATGAGATTTTCTAAGACAGCCCTAATGATTTTTGTATATTTATCCAAATTTTTTAAGTAACTTTGGTCCATTTGCCCATTGAGGTGTTTTTTATTGATACACTGAGAAGGGTAACATTTTAACGGGTATGGAACAGAGGCTCTTTTCAATATTGATACACCGGGTTTGTGTGTCTTTTATCAACCATGAAACCAGGGGCCTCAATTGAGCTGCCCAGAAGTAAAACCTAAAGATTGGGAGTCCCAGCTCACTCGTTTTAAGTGATTGTATTATCTTAAGCCGTTTTCCTTGCCAAACAAATTTAGAAATTAATTTGTTAAGCAAATCAAAGATAGACTTTGGCACATCTATGGGTAACATCTGAAACAAATAGAGTAATCTCGGCAGGACATTCATACGGATAGTTTCAACATGGCCAATCAGAGAGAAAGGGAGAGCTGTCCAACGATTTAAATCTTCACTAAATTTTATACTCTTTTTTTTTTTTTATAGTTTGTATCATATAACTAGGCCAAAGCGGAGGGAATAAAGATGCCTAAGTATTTAAACCCATTCTTGGGCCATTTGAACCCACTTTTAATTTGAATTTGTTTTGAAATTTGACCATAAATATCCATGGCCTCAGTTTTATCCATATTTACTTTATATCCAGAGTAGTACCCAAACTTTGGAATGAGCTTTTTTAAATATGGAATTGTTGTCTCAGGTTCTGTTAAGAAAAGTAGGACATCATCGGTATATAATGACAACTTATGTTCCTCTCCTCCAATTACAATTCCTTTAATTGCACTGTCGATACTGATAGCAAACAGCAAGGGTGACAGTGGACATCCTTGTCTGCATCCACGTTCTAGAGTAAAGCGTTCTGATCTACAACCGTTAACCCTCACTGAGGCAAGAGGTGTAGAGTGTTTCAATCCACTTTATGAAATTGGGGCCGAATTTAAACTGTTTAAGAGTTTGGATCAGATATTGCCAAAATACCAATCAAATGCCTTGTAAACATAACGTGATAAGAATACTGCTTTGACACCTGTAAACTTTGTATAGCTCATAATATTTTACGCTCTAGGAAGATTATCTCCATAATATATGTGTGTCATTCTGTTTCACGCTGAATCACGCATGTACAGTATCATCATCTCCTCGGTTCTCGAATCGGACGCATCCGACAGAAACGGTTCTTGGTTCAGTGTACTGGTGATCCGAAAAGTGATGCAACCGGTTGTTGACTCGAACGAGTCAATCTTTCGTTCGTTATCTGGCTAAGCTCTGTGTTCATCTTCAGTTCTCTCTTCACAGCAGTTCAGTAAGTGTACTGTTTGAGTAAATTAATTACTCCAGGAGATTGGTTTATTTTAAGTCAGAGGGAGTGTCAGCCACATTAAAAAAGTTAACAGCTCAAGTAATTTGTGGATTAATTCTTATTGGAGACGCGAACTGTTTCAAATGATTCAGTTTGATTTGGTGAACTGGTTCAAGAAGAACCGGTTAAATCGAATGATTCATTCGCGAACCGGATATCACTACACTGCAGTGAGTGCGTTCACAACAGACCCGGAAGAGAAGACAATGCTGAATAAAGTAATGGTTTTTTTTATTTTTGGACCAAAATTTATTTTCGATAAAAAATATTTTCTTCTCTAATTATTCGATAAATAAAAATGCTATTCGAATTTCTCAAAAAAAAAAAAACTTTCTGTGATTCTCCAAGGCATATTTGAAGATGTGTTTACCCCCGTCTGGCTTCTGTGTAGTTTGTGTTTGGATGTCTGTGTTTCCCCAGAACCTCATCCACTCTCCGCACGATCACTCAGCCACGGACACTTACCTTCGGCTCTGTTCCCCGCAGTTCCTGTGCCACTCTCTCCTGCTGCCTCACGCCGTCAACACCCGGACTCCTCACCTGCACTCCATTACTGTCTGGACTTCTCACCGCCTTAATCATCCCTCTGGAGTGTTCCCGTATCATCGTCTTTGTGTGTCTTTGTACAATATCTCATCATCTCATTACACTTTGTTAACTCGCTATTGTTTCCAGACTGTCCTTTCACCAGCCGTCACAGAACGATCTCACCAACATGGAAGCAGCGAGCACCAACACCCTCACCGATTTCATGCACCACAGCGTCAAGAGAATGGATCAGCAGCAGGAGAGCATCTCGAACACCGGACGCGCTGTCCAAGCGCTGGTGGCACAGGTGTCTGAGCTCACCCAGCAGATCCATCAGCTCACGTCTCCCACTGCGGCCATCGCACCGCCTGCGCCGACCGTTCCCCCGGGGATTCCCCAGGACCACTTCCGGCCAGAGCCGCAACTTCCGGCGCCGGAGAATTACGCTGGTGAGCCAACTTTTTGCAGAACATTCCTTAACAAGTGCTCTATGCATTTTGCCCTGCAGCCCCACACTTTCGCCACAGAAGAATCCAAGGTAGCGTTCACGCTCACCCTTTTATCGGGCAAGGCTGCCTTATGGGGAACAGCGGTGTGGGAAAATCAACATCCGTGCTGTGCCTCGTTCCACCTCCTATCTGACGAGATGAAGAGAGTTTTCAACCGGCCAGGAAAGGCAGGGAGGCCGCCCATCGCCTCTCGGAACTCCGACAAGGACATTCATCTGTCACCGAATATTCCATCGAGTTCCCTACCCTGGCGGCCGCGTGCCAGTGGAACGAGGCGGCGCAGTGGGATAGATTCCTGCATGGGTTATCCAACCGTGCTCAGCAGGAGATCTACCTCCTCGAGCTGCCCCCTACTCTCAACGAACTCATCGACCTGGCGTTGCGGGTGGAGGCCAGGTTTAATCGCCTGGGCCGCCAACACAGTCCTTCCGGACTTCCATTCTCTCCCAGTGGGGGGCGCTTAAGTCGAGAGAACACGGTCGGTTCTGTCGACGATCACGAGCCCATGCAGGTGGGTCGAGCTCGGCTGTCCCGGAGGGAGAGGGAACGGCGGAGGTCCCAAGGACTATGTTTATACTGTGGAGGCTCTGATCGTAACAACTACTCTTGCCTGGTAAAAGAGTCAGCGCGATAGTAAACCTGAGGCTACTATCGGGTGGGATCTCCTCCGAGAAGTCCTCACCCACATCATCGACCCTCCTTCCGGTGAAACTGCAGTGGAAGAATCACCATCATGAATGCCAAGCTCTTCTGGACTCCGGAGCCGAAGGTAATTTCATTGATTCTTCACTTGCACCTCACTTGAACATTCCTGTCCTTCCTGTGTCTCTCCCCATCCATGTCACCACACTCAACGGCCAGGAACTGCCTCATGTCACCCACCATACTGAACCCATCACACTCATCACATCCGGCAGCCATCAAGAAACCATATCCTTTTTTCTCATGGACTCCCCTGTTGCTCCCATTGTTTTAGGTCACCCCTGGTTGTTCAAACATAATCCACGAGTGGAATGGGGTTCTAACACTATCACATTGTGGAGTGAAAGTTGTCATGAGTCTTGTCTGGTTTCTGCCTGTCCTGTTGTTCCTGTTTCTGTTTTTCAGAAGGAGACCATGGCGTTGCCAAATGTGCCCGTTGAGTATCTGGACCTGAAGGAAGTGTTCAGTAAGTCCCTGGCTGCTTCTCTTCCTTCCTTCCTCTCTTTTCAACCCCCACAAGTGTGAACTTGATGATGCGATGGCAGACACAGAACAATGGTGCCAGTGTGCTCACCACACACCTGCTACAGGTTGAGAGGAGAGAGAGAGAGAGCAAATCAAATGGTTGGTGATTATTAGGAGGACTGTTGTGCTGTTCTGTAGTTTATTAAAGTTTATTCATTCTGAACATGTCGCGTGTCCATATTGCACCAAAATGCACTACCTTGGGTCTCCAGCAACATTCCCGCCACGAGTGAAGTCGATAGGAAGTATCAGGATGCCTACACAGGGGCACTGGAGGGGCAGCACCTGTTGGTAGGGATCCCAATTTGTCGGTCATCAGCAATGTGATGTTGAGAGTAACCAAATGAAAGGAACATCTCGGTTACATATGAAACCCTCTTTCCCTGATGGAGGGAGCGAAGATATCACATCCCATCGCCACAGCTACTGTACCATCGCTGACCTGCCGGGTCACCGGCTCGGCTCCTCAGCAAAACCATGAATTAATGTGGTGCACCTGCTGCCACTTATACCCACACTGTATGTGGAAGTCAGATGCGAAATTCACATGCCAATGTCCATTTTGTTGACCCTGGAACAACATTTTAGTTCACAAATTTAGTCTTGACTATATCCCTACACCTGAATGTAACCTGAAGCATGAGTAATCCCTAAAATCAGAGGAAATGATAGATGAATGACACTGATATACAAGCACCAAACACAGATTCTAAGCCTAAACTTCACCAAAACTATAAACTGGTTCTTCAAATCTGATTGGTTAATCACAATGTCGAGTAGAGCCCTTTGGCAGACACAGCGGATTTTATAGGGAAAAAATTATTTTGAAGTAAAAAGTAAACTTTTTATACTTTACCTTTACACTTGTATTTTTGTGATGGCAGTCCCTGCTTTGTTGTTAAACTCATCAAAGTTAAATTAGGTCTATTGTGTGTCTGTGACTGTTTGGCTGTGCAGATATTTTTAATGGAAGTTGTTAGTTTTAATGTTTTGACTGTTAGCTGTAAGGTGAGCTAGTTCATGGCTACAAGACTCTGGGTTAGTTGTAACAGTAAAAGAGTAAGACTGGTTAATTGTATAATGAGATATGTTAGAACTTACTCCAACCATTATTGAGACATGATTTCAGGTCCATCCAGAAAATCCTGAAATCAAATATGTAGAAAAAATGTCTTCTTACTCTACCATTCAGTACCTCATAGTTTAAAGTGTTTGTAGCATGTTTTCAACAATACAGTTCTAACATTTATAATGTGTTTAGAAACAATTCTCTGAATTGCCTTTACACAGATTATAAAGAGATTTGATGCTGCTCAGGTGGAATCTCATAGTGACCACAAACAAATAACACAACATCACATTTAATACAGCCCACTAGCACACTGCAATACTAGCACACTGCAGCATGTTACCTTTGGTGTCTATTAAAGCAACATTAAATACCAGTAAAATGTTAGTTTTTGGTATGGCTTTTTCTGGAAAAGTATGAACAAAAACAAAAACAAGTACTCAAATATGACAGCTGTTAATTCTCACTTATTACATGTTCCAAAAAAATGGCTGTAACATTCAGTAGGTAATTGAAAAAAAAAATGTATTTAAACGTATTCCACCAGGAATTTAACTCTGAATACCTATGTTTGTCGGTACATGTCTATGTACTTCTTTCATTTCATACACAGCATGGGAATAGGACTCTTATCACGATCCCACGATGTGACGTCACAACGCTGCGACGCGTTCCTGCATCTGTTGTGATTCTGCTGAAGAGAGGTTTGTTTATAAGCATTACAATTATTTAAATCGATGCAAACCTTGCCATTTTTTATTTAATTCTTTAAGTGGTGTTTAATTATAGAATGTCTAACTGAAGTGCATTGTTTAACGTTAATGAGCGTTAATTTGTGTGAATAAAGCGCCACCCGTGAGTAACAGGAAAAGTGCGTCTCATTTTCGCTCCCTATATAGTGAACCAGTTCGTCGTAAACACGGTTTCTGCCACTGTCACGTACTGCTGAGAGAAACTGAGCTTAAAATCCATGTAATTTGAATCAGTTGTTTAGTGAAATGATTTATTAAGAATCGCTCGAATCACCGCACGCTGCTCAATACAACGTAAATGAAACGAGAACAAACTTGACACTTTTAACAATCAATCCGCAATCTTTTTGATGAATGTATAATCCATTATATAATATGTGAATCAATAAATACCAAACATATATTATCAACGATTTAATAGGCCGCCTGAGCCATTAATGATGCATGTTTGGCATTTATTGAACCTTACATATAATTTGTGTTCTTTTATAAATGCTAGTTTTGAGTGTTTTTGTTTTTTTGGTAAAGACCTAATATCTCTTTGACCGATTTCATACCATTGCATTGACTACTGAACTCGGGAGCTGATTGAGACACACGCAGTATTAGTTTGGATTTTTTGTCTTTCTTGTTAATTATGTAAATCTTAAACAGGACAGATTGTCCATACACACAGAAGACTCCTGCTGAAGCGACTGAGATCCACGTGACACTATTATAAAGATGGCGTTAATTAAAGAGGAGTGTGAAGACATCAAGATTGAAGAAGCAGTCAGGGTGAAACAAGAAGATAGCGAGGAACAAACAGGTTGGGGGTTTTTTTATTCACAAAGCTGTGACATGATACTTATTAAAATATCAGCTACATTTCATACATGTTAGCTACTTTCCATTGAAAGAATAGTATAGATGCTGAAGTGCTGGCTTAGATCAGTCACTTGTTCAAAGTTTAGTATTTTCGGTACAGTGAAATAGGGCTGCACAATGTGTCGTTTCAGCATCAATATCGTGATGTACGAATCCATGATAGTCATATCGCAGGATGTTTTACTAAGAGTTTCATATTGAATCTAGGCAGTAATCTATTAGACTGTTGCTGTCAAATGCGGCTTTAGACATAGCCAAAAGTTGTTGGCCCCCCCTATTTTTAAAAGGGGGGTGGGGCTGCTCAATATGTCCTGCCCTCTTTTTCTGTTTCTGTTAAAACTGTCAGCACATAGAATAATGCTGCTTGTTTCAAGGCACATTAGGGGACCTTTAAAATTGTATGGAAGTAACCTTAAAGTCAGCATGAAATCAAAATGTACAATATTTATTTTATTAGCGAGCACAAGAAGTCTTAAGGTGAAAAATGTATTAATCCAAAAAAAAAAAAAATTTGTCTTGGTAATCTTGAAAATCTGATCATTGGCTTACACTCTGGAAGGGCACTCCTTATCTGATGACATCAGTTTAATGGCTTGGCCATAATATGAGTAACCATGTCTCTCCAACCGTTAGTTCAGACCAAAACTTCCCGTTCAAGGGGATTTTAAACAAAAATATTTTTTGTGGATCATTAGGCCCTTTATTTACTTCTAAATTGAAAACCATTCATTTATAACACTCTATTACACAAAAATATAAAAAATAAATAAATTAGCTATTTTTTATAAATCAAACTGTGAGGCGGGTGATCAACTTAACCGTAATGGCATTAAGATTATATGTAAAGTGATCATTATTACAGAATACACTCAAAACAATAGAGACTGTGGACGAAAAAAGATCTGACAAAATCATGAGATTCATCGCAATTACTTTGATGTATGGATGTTGATATCCATATTATTTTAAAGAGAACCAGGATATTGAGACTTGAATGGCTTAATATAATGTAAATGCTCTTAAACAGGCTCTCATTAAAATCTGTTGTAGGAAAAACCCATGAAAGCTCTCCATTATTTGAAAAATCCACATAGTTTTGTACATGTTTTAAACTATGGTGTGGGGGATCATTATTTTAATTAGGTATTGCTATGTACATATTGCTATTTTTGCCTTATTCTATGATGAATAGAAAAATCCAAAGATGAATTTTTAACAGAAATAAAAACTGTTGTTACATTATACTACTATTCCAATCAAAACAATATACCATTCAAAAGCTTGGAGTCAGTTTGGGGGGGGGGGGGGGGGGTTTAATTAATACTTTTATTTAGCAAGAATGATTTAAAATTGATCATAAAGACATGATAAAGACATTTTTACTATATTTTAATGTTACAAAAGATTTCCATCTCCGATCTGAACTTTCTATTCAAATCTGTATCTGAAACCTAAAAAATTTTTTACTTCGCTGTTAATATAATAATGTGTTTAAGCAGCAAATTATAATATTAAAATGGTTTCAGAAGGATCATGTGACTGAAGTAATGATGCTAAAGATTCAGCTTTGAAATCACTGGAATAAAATAAAAAATAATTGTTAAAATAAAATGGCGTTTTATTTAAGAATAAAAAATAATCGGATTTTAGAGTTTAACAATGAACACATTGCAATAAATGCTTGATGGCCCACATAAACGAGCAAAAATGCTTAACGTCTTGAAATAATTTCTAAATATTGAATATTGACTGCCAGTCTTTATTCACCTGTTTCTCGTTGTTTCTCATTAATTTAAACTACATAGCTATGTCATAGAATAGCACATTGTAACGGAGTGTATGAATGAATAAAGAAAACTCAGATTAATAATTTACTTAAGCCATAATTAAAATTTTACTATGGTAAAATAATGTTCAGTGATATCTTCAAAAGCTTTTTGAAATTTCGTGCACATTTTTTTCTGTATAATGTTAATGTGGTTACTAATAAATATTCAGAACACGTGTGTTACAACTAACCCTGCGTTACTTTGTGCTCCCTCTACTCGCTGAAGCAGGAGCGCGAAGGTGCGCACAGCAAAAATTAGGCGAAGATTTATGGTTTTTACACTAAAGTAAAGTAAAAGATTGCACCAGAAGTAGGGCTGTAACAATAAACGTATTTGTATTGAACCAGTTGGTAACGAGGCATTCGGTTCAGTATGCATTATAAACCGAATGATTGAGGACTATTATTATTATGAAGTTATTACTTTTTATTAAATTAAAATTAAAGTTAATTTGTCCCACAATATTGGCTACCGCATAACTGACGCGCTGCAAGGATAACAAAAGTTTAGGCTATTTATTTTTAATTCCTCTGTGTGTGCTAAACGTTCTGTAATTTATCAGTAATTATATAGCCTAATACAGCATGTAGTGTAGGCCAATGCCATACCTCATCTAATTCGTTTTTGTTAATAAGTTTTCAAAGATTGTTTGTCATTGAATCTTCCTGTTTTATTGTTGTTGTGCATTTTTATTACAAATAACAATGAATCCAACCATTTTTGTTTCCTTATAGCTATAAACTATGATAAAAGTTCATCAGCATGCATTGATTAATAGCATGTTGTAGTGGAAAAACAAAGAATTTTGCTCTTGCTACCAACTCAAAAAGTTTGACCAGTGGGAAGAATGAGTCTGTAGCCCTGAATTGCCCAGCTCCCTGTCAGTAATCGAGCACCCCCTCAGCACTCGCGTTCAAAATTTTCTGCCGTTGCCCCTGGTACATTGATGTATTTAACTTTATACCCAGTCCCCAAGTAAATTAGGTAATAAAAAACTAGCAAAATGAGTTGTGCGCTGTCCCCACCACTCTTAAAACCCCACCACTCTTAAAAGCAAAGTTATGCCACTTCTCATTGGATCTATTGCTTTGGTTTAAAAGCATCATAGTGCCAAAATCTTTGCAAAAGTACAAATTTGGATGAGACCAAGACCATCTTAAAGGGTCATGAAACCCCAGACTGCTTTGTAAGAGATTTTAGCAGAGGTCTCTGATCTGTTAATGTTGGAGAAAATGACCTTTTTTCATCTTCTGGGTTTAAAGTGTACATTGTGTTGACATCACAAATTGTGACGTGGCAATTGACTATAGTACATTGCTGACGCCTCAGTGTCTATTAAATTATTCAGGAGACTGCGTGTTCTTATCCTATGAGATGTTTCACTTAATTATTCACAACGGCATGTGCTAATTAGCTATGACAGACCTTTCAGACTGTAAGATGACATCGCACACATTAACCGAGAGAAACACTCTTGGATTGAAGAAGACTGTTTGTTTTTGCTTTGTAAAAAGAGTTTGGCACACACGCAATTAATTCACTTGGTGAGCATAACTGTTTTTACAGCTCTGTGACACAACCATTCAAAAGGCTTATAGTAATGCTGCAGAATAAGCCTTAAAAGTTATCAGAGATTCAACAGCATGATCATATGTTTTCAATGCAGAGTGCAAATGGCTGTGCATTTATTTTGTATTTTTAACTTGATGGGAGTTAAATAAATCTATCTGAAACTGAAGGTATCTGTGTTGCGAAAGTGAAAGTCATGACATTTCTAACCCATACTCAGAATTGGTGCTTTGCATTTAACCCATCCAAGTGCACAACCGACAACCTTCTGGTAACTAGCCAAGGTCTCTAACCATTAGGCCACAGCTGCCCTTTAAAAAAATAAATAAATTCACCAGATGTGTGCCCCAGCTGTGTTGCCTAATGGTCTGTCTCCTTTCTTCCCCCTCCGCTCCGCGGTGCACCGTGCCCAATTTTTAAGTGTTTTTTTTAAAAACTGTGGTGAGAACTAACTAGTGCTGACTGGTCACGAGACATACAACAATACGGTTTATAATTAGGTAGATATCTTGAAAAATTGTAAAGCAATTTTTTTTCTTTTTTTTTTCATTCAGGCTGAATGTTTATGTATGAAAGCCCATTTTTAAAGTTACAAGGCTGAAAGTTCAATGCAAACAGATATATTTTATTTTAAAGTTATGGCAGTTTAATGCTTACAGTTATGGCTCGTAGGGACTACAACAAGCTACTTCCCCAGTTGGAGACATCGCAAACCCTGAAATTTACATAAACCCCACACCCGGGGCCATGTTGCGCTGCTTTATGCTGTGTTCACACCAAAAGCAAATAGAGCATCTGGAGCGAAACATTTCAATGTCAATGTAAAGACACGTTTACGCGCGTCTGTAGGTTTCACGGCGCGAATGAGGCGTTTAAGCAATGCGTGTAGATGCGAATTTGCGCGAATGATGTGAAATGAGCAATATGCGCGAATGGTGCTTTTTTGCATTTGTGTTTGACGCGAATTCGCATCTGCTGCCGAGTTGAAAATTGTTAACTTTGCCGTCAAGTTTATGCGCTTCTCATTGTTACTTTTTGCACAGCGCGGTCTCAGATCTCTGTGTGCAAGTGGTGTGTGTGTGTGTGTGTGTGTGTGCACGCATGCGCATCAATTAAAGCAGTGCATTAACAGTGATTAAACTGAACTGTTTAAATGCATTGACCCTGTCTCACACACACACACACGGCACACTGTATTTGTTATTCTCTCTTTTTCTGAAAGTAAAAAAAAAACTGGATAAAAAAATATTCAGAAGCTATTTGCATCCTCAAAAAATGTGTGCTTTGTTTTTTTTTAAATACATTTTCTTATCGTATGATTTAGAAATGTGTATGTACCGTTTAAATAAAGATTTAATCAAAAACGGGATGGGGCACAGTTGGCACAGTGGTTAACCAAAAACTACCCCCATATTGAAAACCTACTGAACCATGACACCACTGTGTCATATCGAACTGAACTGTGAATTTTGTGAACTGATACACCCCTGATTAGAAGCTAACATAAGTAGTAGCATTCACAAATAACAGCATATCTAAATATAATAACAAACCAAAAAAATATAAGATTCTGAAAACACCCTGTAAGAGTTGTGCTTGCACAGGTTTTGCACAATCCTCTTCACTAATATTCTCTGGGTCTCAGTCAAGCTCAAATTGATAAGTTTTGATGATGCCATTGTATACTATACAACCAGAGCACATGACACTGAGGTGAGGGGTGTGACATTTCTGGACGAGCTGCATGCGGTTTAGCGAATCACAAAACACTGGGCCAGTTAATCAATCTGAGCCTATTATGTATTTCCGAGGGAGGGGCTTCATAAAGGAAAACCAGGAAATCAACAGAGCATTCATGAGCGAAGGGATATGCTTCGTTCAGTTCCTCCTGTGAATTTTGTACTCCCGAGTTGACAATTCGTAATTACGACATCAAGTGCATTCAAGTCAGTTAAGTCGGCACAAGATGGCGATGTACCTTCTTTTAATAAATTACAAGAAAATAAAACAGGGTTTGTTAACTCTCCTTTATAGAAAATGAAAAGCAAGGAAATTGCATCAGGTGTGGTTTGCATTTTTATTTTTATTAAATTATTTATGAAGCCACTTTAATCTATCAATTTCAACTAAATAAATTACTGTCAACAACAGCGTTGTATCCATCGGCCCATTGATTCTGTCATGTTTCTCATTGACACCCCCAACTCGGAAACTGTGAGCTTAAAGAAAATTCAGGTTCCCACTCATAATTACAACTTTGTGGCAGCATTCATGTGCGTTTAACTCGTAAATACGATGTATCTGACATGACTTGAATAGTGCAGTTGAGAATAACGGTAAATTATGTGAAAAATAGTTTGTTGTGGTTGTTTTTTTTTTTTTTTTATTAAGCATGTTAGACTGCACCACATAAACACAATTAAGCCTAGAAAAATAGCAGTCAACCACCCCTTTAAATCATAAGTACAAGAAAAAAAGTTGACACGGATGACATACTAGGTCGAAATTTTGAGTAGGAAAAAGTTTAAATCATGAATTCATATGACTTAATGACTTTATATGTTGGTTTGACATGACAAGCCAGTGGTTTAATTAATTGTTAAGAGTAGTCCTATGTGGGACATTCTAAAATGAATTGGCTTAAAAAACAGTTTGGAGGAGCATGTGCAGATACACCCCATATTAATGAAGCATACTATTTACAGACCAGCAGAATATACCCCAGAATATAACATGCTTAATGACTTTTATTTGTCTCTTTTCACCTTAGATCTGATGCCACTGAAAGAGGAGTATAATTTATCGAATGAAATGGAAGAGAAAAATCAGTTTGAGAAGCATCAGGATCCTATACCTGGAGAAAAATGTTGCTCACAGACTGCAAAGAAACCTCGAAAGTTACGGGCTCTGCCTCCATTAATCTGCTTTCATTGTGGAAAGTATTTCAATCAACATGGAAACCTTACAGTCCATCTGAGAGTTCATTCTGGAGAGAAGCCTTTCACCTGCCAAGAGTGTGGAAAGTGTTTTACTCAAAAAGCACACCTTAAAGTCCATATGAGGGTTCACACTGGGGAGAGCTCTTTCACCTGCGGGCAGTGTGGAAAATATTTTAACAGAAAAAATAACTTTTTATTCCACATGAGAGCTCATGCTAATGAGAGCTCTTCCATATGCCTGCAGTGTGGAAAAATATTTAGCAAAAGAGGAAACCTTAAAGAACACATGAGAATTCACACTGGAGAGAAGCCTTACACATGTCCTCAGTGTGGAAAGAGTTTTAGCCGAAAAGGAAATCTCAGCGATCACGTACGAGTTCACACTGGAGTGAAGCCTTACATTTGCCAACAGTGTGGAAAAAGTTTCAATAAATCTAGTACCTTAAAAATTCACATGAGAATTCACACTGGAGAGAGCTCTTTTAACTGCCAACAGTGTGGAAAACATTTTGATCAACAAGGAAACCTTAAAAACCACATGATAATTCACACTGGAGAGAAGCCATTTGTGTGTGATCAGTGTGGAAAGAGTTTCAACCTAAAAGGAAATCTAAAAGTTCACATGAGAGTTCACAGCGGAGGGAGCCCTTTCACCTGTCAACAGTGTGGAAAAACTTTTACTAGAAAAGGAAGCCTCAAAGTCCACATGAGAGTTCACACTGGAGAGCAGCCTTTTGTATGCCTTCAGTGTGGAAAGAGTTTTCCACATAAGAAAAACCTTAAATCCCACATGAGAATTCACACTGGAGAGAAGCCATTTACATGTGATCAGTGTGGAAAGAGTTTCAGATATAAATTTACCCTTAATCACCACATGAGAATTCACTCAAAATTAATTAAATGTCATAAGTGTTGAAGGAGTTTAAGAGACAGGATATCCGAAAAAAGAATCATGAGAAAAATTCACATTAGACCAAAGCCTTTCATTTGGCCTTAGTGTGGGATAAGATTCAAACTTAAAGCAAACATTACCATTCACATGAGACCTCACACTGTAGAGTGGACTTATCAGTCAGACTTCATGTCATTTCCTGACTTGTTCTGGAATAAAATTGTACTGTTTGTCATTGAGGCATAAGAAATGCAGTAGTTTCAGAAATTACCTACATATTCACTCTGATAGAAGAGCATAATCATCATTCACAGATACACCTGAAATGTCATTGTGAAAATTCTCAATACAAATATAAATAATTTGATATGAAACTGAATCTGACTTTGAAATTTCTGACCATTCATTACATGTCCCATTTAGGTGAGTGACTCCTTGCCACAGTAGCCGTTTGACCTGCTTAGTTGGGGACAGTTAGGATTTTACAATATTATGGACACTATTGGAAGAGAACAGAACTGAGCTGGATTATCACTAAATCAACGATGAACTGACCGTAAATAAAAATTCACTGTTTACTATTACATTGTATTCTTTTTAAAGTTGCTTTATATCAGAATGAAAAAAAAAATGTTGCTATCATTTTTTTCTTTTCTGTTGAACACTGTAAATCTGTGTAGGGAATTTTAGCTCCTTTACAGGGGGATTGAATCTAAAGATTCAAATTAATTTGATTAAACCGATTCTAAAATTAGATTAGCTTATACTTCGTCAACAGTCCGTCCAGCGAACATTAAAATCAGTATATCTTAAAAATTATATGTGTGGGGCAGCTGTGGCTTAATGGTTAGAGTTGATCTTGTAACCCGGTCGCAGGTTCGTGTCTTGGTGCTGGCAGGAGTTGTCATGGGAGGGAGTGAATGAACAGCGCTCTCTTCCACACTCAGCACCCATGGATGAAGTGCCCTTGAGCAAAGCACTGAACCCCCAGTTGTTCCCCAGGCAATTTTAAGTTTACTTTCAAAAATACTTTGAAATTTATTCACCCCAGAATTAAAATTCAATCATTAATTACTCAAGTCAAGTCACCTTTTTTATTTATCGCTTTAAAAAAATAGATCAAAGCAACTGGAACAACATTCATTAGGAAAACAGTGTGTCACTAATGCAAAATGTCATTTAAAGGCAGTTCATCAGTGAATTCAGTGATGTCATCATCTCAGTTTAAATAGTGTCTGTGCATTCATTTGCAATCAAGTCAACAATATTGCTGTAAACGAAATGACCCAACTAAGAAAGCCAGAGGCGACAGAGGCAATGAACCAAAACTCCATCTGTGACAGAATGGAGAAAAGACCTTGGGAGAAACCAGGCTCAGTCGGGGGACAGTTTTCCTCTGACCAGATGAAACCAGTAGTTCAATTCCAGGCTGCAGCAAAGTCAGATTGTGCAGAAGAATCATCTGGTTCCTGTGGTCTTGTCCTGGTGGTCCTCTGAGACAAGGTCTTTACAGGGGATCTGTATCTGGGGCTCTAGTTGTCCTGGTCTCCACTGTCTTTCAGGGATGTAGAGGTCCTTTCTAGGTGCTGATCCACCATCTGGTCTGGATACGTACTGAATCCGGGTGACTGCAGTGACCCTCTGATCTGGATACAGACTGGATCTGGTGCCTACGGTGACCTCGGAATAAGAGAGCAACAGACTTATATTCGCATAGGTGCCAATCTTCTAATGATGTAGCAATTACATTGGGTGTTATGGGAAGTGTTCCCGGTTCCGGTTTACCTAATTAATGCAGCCTTAAAATCCTTTAACAGATTTGGATATTACAAGCATATTAGTGTGTTAAATGTAAGACAGGTTAAAGAGATGGGTCTTTAATCTAGACTGCCTCCCGAACAATTTTAGGTAGGTTGTTCCAGAGTTTAGGCGCCAAATAGGAAAAGGATCTGACTGCCGCAGTTGATTTTGATATTGTAGGTATTATCACATTGCCTGAGCTTTGAGAACGCAGTGGACGTAGAGGACTATAATGTAACAGGAGCTCATTCAAATACTGAGGTGCTAAACCATTCAGGGCTTTATAAGTAATAAGCAAGATTTTAAAATCTATACGATGTTTGATAGAGAGCCAATGCAGTGTTGACAGGACCGGGATAATATGGTCATACTTCCTGGTTCTAGTAAGAACTCTTGCTGCTGCATTTTGGACTAGCTGTAGTTTGTTTACTAAGCATGCAGAACAACCACCCAATAAAATTAAATAACATTCCTGCATTTGACATTGAGAGCATAGGCCTTAATTTAGATATATTTTTGAGATGTTTTTCTAACACCTGTTTTTTTCAAAATTTAACAGTAAAAAATTACCAGTCATATAGTTTTTTATATTGATTATATACTCCATCAGTTTTTCAAATTGGTATGTTTCGCCGGGCTGCTATCATCAGCATAACAGTGAATGCTAACAATGTGTTTGCTGATGTTATCTCCAAAGGGTAACATGTAAAGCGTGAAGAATAACGGCGCTAGTACTGAGCCTTGAGGTACTCCATGCTGCACTTGTAATCAATATGATACCTCTTTATTTACTGCTATGAATTGATGGCGGTCATATAAGTATGATTTAAACCATGCTAATGCACTTCCATTAATGCCAACAAAGTGTTCTAGTCTATGCAAAAGAATGTTGTGGTCAATAGTGTCGAACGCAGGACTTAGATTCAATAGCACTAATATAGAGTTACAACCACGATCAGATGATAAGAGCAGGTCATTTGTAACTCTAAGGAGAGCAGTCTCAGTACTATGATAAGGTCTAAATCTGAACTGAAAATCCTCAAAGATACCATTTTTCCCAAAGAAGGAATATAATTGTGAAAGAAAAGGGAGATTCGATATTGGTCTATAATTAACAAGTTCTCTGGGGTCAAGTTGTGTTTTTTTTATGAGAGGCTTAATAACATCCAGTTTGAAGGTTTTGGGGACATATCCTAATGACAATGAGGAATTAATATTAGTCAGAAGATGATCTATAACTACTGGAAGCACCTCTTTTAGAAGCTTAGATGGAATAAGGTCTAACATACATGTTGGTTTAGATCAGGGGTGGGGAACGTTGATCCTGGAGGGCCTGTGTCCCTGCAGAGTTAAGCTTCAACCTTGAAAAAAAAAAAAAAAAAACTACCTGCATCCTGAAGACCTTGGTTATCTTCAGGTGTGTTTGATTAGGGTTGAAGCTAAACTCTGCAGGGACACAGGCCTCCCAGGATCAACGTTCTCCACCCCCGGTTTAGATGATTTAACAAGTTTATACATTTCTTCCTCTCCTATAGTAGAGAAAGAGTGGAACTGTTCCTCAGGGGAGTAGTCCAATACAGTATTGTTCAAAATAATAGCAGTACAATGTGACTAACCAGAATAATCAAGGTTTTTCGTATATTTTTTTTATTGCTACGTGGCAAACAAGTTACCAGTAGGTTCAGTAGATTCTCAGAAAACAAATGAGACCCAGCATTCATGATATGCACGCTCTTAAGGCTGTGCAATTGGGCAATTAGTTGAATTAGTTGAAAGGGGTGTGTTCAAAAAAATAGCAGTGTGGCATTCAATCACTGAGGTCATCAATTTTGTGAAGAAACAGGTGTGAATCAGGTGGCCCCTATTTAAGGATGAAGCCAACACTTGTTGAACATGCATTTGAAAGCTGAGGAAAATGGGTCGTTCAAGACATTGTTCAGAAGAACAGCGTACTTTGATTAAAAAGTTGATTAGAGAGGGGAAAACCTATAAAGAGGTGCAAAAAATGATAGGCTGTTCAGCTAAAATGATCTCCAATGCCTTAAAATGGAGAGCAAAACCAGAGAGACGTGGAAGAAAACGGAAGACAACCATCAAAATGGATAGAAGAATAACCAGAATGGCAAAGGCTCAGCCAATGATCACCTCCAGGATGATCAAAGACAGTCTGGAGTTACCTGTAAGTACTGTGACAGTTAGAAGACGTCTGTGTGAAGCTAATCTATTTTCAAGAATCCCCCGCAAAGTCCCTCTGTTAAAAAAAAGGCATGTGCAGAAGAGGTTACAATTTGCCAAAGAACACATCAACTGGCCTAAAGAGAAATGGAGGAACATTTTGTGGACTGATGAGAGTAAAATTGTTCTTTTTGGGTCCAAGGGCCACAGGCAGTTTGTGAGACGACCCCCAAACTCTGAATTCAAGCCACAGTACACAGTGAAGACAGTGAAGCATGGAGGTGCAAGCATCATGATATGGGCATGTTTCTCCTACTATGGTGTTGGGCCTATTTATCGCATACCAGGGATCATGGATCAGTTTGCATATGTTAAAATACTTGAAGAGGTCATGTTGCCCTATGCTGAAGAGGACATGCCCTTGAAATGGTTGTTTCAACAAGACAATGACCCAAAACACACTAGTAAACGGGCAAAGTCTTGGTTCCAAACCAACAAAATTAATGTTATGTAGTGGCCAGCCCAATCTCCAGACCTTAATCCAATTGAGAACTTGTGGGGTGATATCAAAAATGCTGTTTCTGAAGCAAAACCAAGAAATGTGAATTAATTGTGGAATGTTGTTAAAGAATCATGGAGTGGAATAACAGCTGAGAAGTGCCACAAGTTGGTTGACTCCATGCCACACAGATGTCAAGCAGTTTTAAAAAACTGTGGTCATACAACTAAATATTAGTTTAGTGATTCACAGGATTGCTAAATCCCAGAAGAAAAAAAATGTTTGTACAAAATAGTTTTGAGTTTGTACAGTCAAAGGTAGACACTGCTATTTTTTTGAACACACCCCTTTCAACTAATTGCCCAATTGCACAGCCTTAAGAGCGTGCATATCATGAATGCTGGGTCTTGTTTGTTTTCTGACAATCTACTGAACCTACTGGTAACTTGTTTGCCACGTAGCAATAAAAAATATACTAAAAACCTTGATTATTCTGGTTAGTCACATTGTACTGCTATTATTTTGAACAATACTGTACATGCATGTAAAGTACTGTGACCAGAGCAGTAATAAAGCAGGTGCAGGTTAGATTGGTGGTGTGGAGTTCAGAAGTGTCACAGCCTCGGGGAAGAAGCTTTCTTGATCCTACTAGTGTGAGAGTGTAGGCTCCTGTAACGCCTGCCGGATGGAAGGAGGGTGAAAAGACCATGGTTAGGGTGAGGGGCATCCTTAATGACGTTTCTTGCCCTGCCCAGACAGCGCTTGTGATAAATGTTCTCAATGATAGTTAACTGAGTGCCTGTGATCTGTTGAGCAAATTTCAAGACCCGCTGGAGTGCTTTGTGGTCCGATACGGAATAATTGCTGTACCATA
This sequence comes from Carassius gibelio, assembly GCF_023724105.1. NCBI lineage: Eukaryota > Metazoa > Chordata > Actinopteri > Cypriniformes > Cyprinidae > Carassius > Carassius gibelio. The sequence goes on along the minus strand of NC_068399.1, from coordinate 6,419,753 downwards.
CTTAGATGCAGTTTGTGAGTATGCTCTCAATGGTACAGCGGTAGAATTCCACAAGGATCCTGGGATTCAGGTGAACTTTCTTAAGGCCCCGTAAGAAGTAAAGGTGCTGCTGTGCCTTTTTGACTAGGGTGGAGGTGTAAAGGGACCAGGTGAGGTCATCTGAGATCTGGATGCCAAGGAACTTGAAACTCTGTTGATGTAGATGGGTGTGTGCGCATGACTCCTAGTCCACCTGAATTCCACAATGATCTCCTTAGTCTTCTGGGTGTTTAGTTCCAGATTGTTGGTGGCACACCACACAGCCAGGTGCTGCACCTCATCCCTGTAGACTCACTCATCATCATCCTTGATCAGACCTTCCACCATGGCGTCATCTGCAAATTTGATTATGGTGTTGGAGCCATATACAGGAACGCAATCATGGGTAAAGCGGGAGTACGGGAGAGGGCTCAGCACGCAGCCCTGTGGCACGCCGGTGTTCAGGGTGATGATGGAAGAGGAGAGGTTATCTAACTTAACAGACTGAGATCTGTTAGTCAGAAAATCTAGAATCCAGTTGCAGATGGGTGTGCTGATTCCAAGCTGGCTGAGCTGGCCGTTGAGATGGCTTCCTCTGTTGACCTATTGCGGGGATAGGCAAATTGGAATGGGTACAATAGCGATCGGCACATGACAAGGGTATCATGTAAAGATCCTGGAATGGCAATCTACACATCTATAGCTGCATCAAAGTCACTCTGCAGTAAAACTGAAGGAATTCAGTTCAGCTTATGTGTTTGCCACTTAAGAATGACATCTTACTAATTTCAGGAAAACACAACAATACAATACAAATAAATACAATATGAAGAGATAACAATTCTTTATTAATGATATTAATATTTAGAAACAACAAAAATATTTTTTTTAATAATAATTTAGAAATAAATGTGAAATGCTTTTTTGAATACATACTATATAACACAAACAGACAAACATACAACCTACAACTGTCCATCATTATCTCTAACCTGTGTGTGTCTCTCTCTCTCAATTTCAATTTCAATGTAGGTGTGCTTTATTGGCATAACAAAAACCGTACATTTGTTTTGCCAAAGCAGTTGCAGCTGGGCCGCTTACAAATAGTGTACATATGTATTAACAGAAAGAAAAAAGAATAATAGCAAAATAAAAATATATTAAAAGGATTAAACATTTAGTGCAAAATGAGTTGTAAGTTAAAAATAACAGAAATACTAATTAGAAATAATAAGAAAGTATTAGATTTACAGAGGCAAATATATATATATAGAGAGAGAGAGAGACCTGCCCTGATCTGATTTATCCAGCACATGTAGATTATGTTATGCCATATTATATATATAGACATGTGCATTTTTTTATTTGAGACATTAACGCGTCACCGGGACTTTTATTTTCGTCTGTCGTTTTGACGTCATAAGCATGCGCCGCGCTGCTCTGCATCTGTTGTGATTCGGCTGAGGAAAGGTTTGCGTTTTTACATTTAAAAGTGTTCAAAGTGTGCAACCCGCTTGCCGTTAAGGTAATTTAACTTCTTTCTTCTATTCTTTATTATTATTATTATTATTTTTTTTTTTACAAGCGATGTTAAATGGCTTAATTATCACTGAATGCAACATTGTAATACTTTGTCTAACATTAATAAACGTTGTTTTATGGGTAAAGCGCATCCACACGTGAATAACAGAAAAGGTGCGTCTCATTTTTCTCCCCAATTCGTCATCAGTAGAGTAAAATCGGCCTCGGTCATTTCATTCTTCATTAAAGTAGTAATGAAGAACCGGAGCTGTTCGAAACCACGAGTCAATTGAATCTATTGTTTAGTGAAATGATTCACTATTTTGAATCGCTCGAATCAGTCTGAATGCAACGAGAAGAACAAACACAAACATGTGAAAACAGCAATTATAGACTGCGAATGTTTTCACGAACATGCAATCTATTCATGTAATCTACAAATCGATAAGTACCTAATTTAAAACATAAAAACATAAACATGAAGTGTCTAATTAGCAATATTTTATAAATTTGTAATGTTGTGAGTGATTTTGGCTTATCAAGTCATTTAAGGCCATTAACCACCACTCTGACTTGTTTCTTTACCAGTGTGCTTCGCTGACTGTTGGGAGGCACTCCGATATTTTGGATTTATTTTTTATAACTATCATTATGTTCAAACACACAGGAGAAACTCCTGGTGAATCAACTGAGATCCACGTGACACACAGTTTAAAGATGACTTTTATTAAAGAGGAGAGTGAAGACCTGAAGATTGAAGAAGCGTTCAGAATCAAACAAGATGAACAAACAGGTCGGTTTTGTTTCACATTAGTAAGGCTCAAGTACACATTAATCAACACCTAACCAAAGATTTTCCAAGCACATTTTATCAACTCCAAACCATATCAATCTCCATAATTTATTTTCTTTTATGGAATAATTTATAAGTGATGTATAATTGTCTATGAAGGCATGAGGTGAAAAACTTAAGTGTGCAATGTGCTTTGAGCAAGTTTTCTTATAAAGTATAAAAGAGACCTAAATAAGACTGTAAAGTATGTATGTATGTATATATATATATATATATATATATATATATATATATATATATATTAGGGGTGTAACGATACGCGTATTCGTATTGAACCGTTCGGTACGACGCTTTCGGTTCGGTACGCGGTACGCATTATGTATACCGAACGGTTCGTTGGACTAATTCATTATATTAAAAAAAAAAAAAAAAAAAAAAAAAAGAGAGAAATATAATGATATGCGTTCAACAAGGTAGCCCAATAACCCAAACGACGTAACAGGCAACGCCCCTGACACTCCCGAAGAAGAAAAAAACACCAACTTATATGTTTATGTTAGGGTACTACTCAGTCAGGCGCTCGCTCACTCAGTACGCGCTGAAGGCTCGTTGCAAAATGGCCAATGTGTTTAACATACCAGAAAAAAGAAGATCCTCCAGTAACCAACAGGTCTGGTGTTTGGGTGCACTTTGGATTCCCTTTAAGCTATAATGGTGATGGCAAGAGAGTGGTGGATAAAAAAACAACGGTATGTCGCATCTGCAACATGACAGGGTACACCAGCGGGAATACAAAAAAAAAAAAAAAAAAACACCAGCGGGAAAACTTGAAACATGTCAACTCATTTACGCTGACATCACCTTATTGTGTCAGTATCTGGGAAAAGACGAAAAAAATGAGAAACAAGCACGCAACAAACTATCCCTGCAGCATTTAGACACCGGTATTATAGCTTACAGGGAATCCAAAGTGCACCCACACCAGACCTGTTGGTTATTTTAGGATCTTATATTTCTGGTCTGTTAAATGCATTCGACATTTTGCAACGAGCCTTCAGCGCGTGCTGAGTGAGCGAGCGCCTTAGGGGCCGTTCACATATCGCGCCTAAAAACGCGTGGAAAACGCTAAGCGCGTCTTTCTCCTCCTTTCCAAAGCGCTCGGGCAGAAGCGCTCATGAGGCGTCTGTCTTTGCTAAGCAACAATGACGTGCTCTCTCCATGAGACGCGGAAATTTCAGCGAATGATAAATGGATTTGCAAGCTCTAAAAATCGCTTGCAGTAGCTCTGCTACTAAATTTATTTCAAAATTGCAATCCATATACAACTGTGAACAGCTGTTCCTTCATCTTGGCTGAGTTTTCAACGTTGTTACGGGAAAGGATGAAGCTGATTGGTTAGTTCTTGTCACATGACCCGCGGTGCGCTTGCAGCATTCTGAAAAGTTGAGATGTTTTTACATTTTGCTGTATCTAAAACGTACCGAACCGAACCGAACCGTGACATCAGTGTATCGTATCGAACCGAACCGTGAATTTTGTGAACCGTTACACCCCTAATATATATGTATGTATGTATGTATGTATGTATATATATATATATATATATATATATATATATATGTGTGTTAAATGACTACTTATGATGTCATAAGCAATTAAGTTTTTGTTTGTAAGTATTATATTATGATTCTATTAATATTAGTACATTTATGTGTTCATTGTGGTTGAACGTATCTGCATGGATGTGCATTGTTTACACTAGGCTTAAGCTGCATTTACATCTTTAGACCATATCTGATTTTATTGGCCCGGCTGTTTACATTCAATTTATTATGGACATATAATTAACGTTGAGTGGATATTATTATTTGCCTGCATGGACAGCTGTAATGGATATTTTGCAGCACAAAATCTGACTGAATGGATAAAAACCTGAAAATAATGGTAATTTTCATTTGCTATTTTAGCTACAGATTAGACATATAATTTTAAAGTGAAATGAAGTTGTGCTGTAAGATTATATTTATTTGAATGAATTTGAACGAATTAACCGAAGAGAGAGAATGCGCAAGTAAGTAGCCTTGTAGTGAAGCTTGTTGGTTTTAATTGCAGTTAAAAGTTCGTCTTAATAAAATACAGTCAGTCAAACATGTGGAGAAAAACACACTGCTTAGTTGCAATATGTAGGAAAATCTGTGCTGTTAAGTGTTTTTACTATGTGATGTTATACAAAACATTTTTTAAAGGTAACTAAACCCCTGGTCAGAACCTGACTCCACCCACTGGCAATATTTGAAAAACGCTGAAAAGTGGGCAGAGCACAGCGGAGATAGAGGGGATGAACCGAGGGCGGGGCTGAGTGCGTGGGGCGTGAACCTGAGACACGCAGTGACGGATTGATTGACAGCTGCTGTCAGAGACGCTAAAATGGAGAGTGACTGTAATGACGCAAGTAGCTTAGCAACAGAGCATTCATTTGAAGTAGAGGACTTTTCTCCCCCACATTTACCTGAAGTGGAGGATGTAGAGGTGTCTGTGGCCTGAGCCATATTAATTATTCAAACTGCAGTCTTATTAACTCCCGCACCGCGCCGCTTTTCAGCGTGAGCTGTGTGGAGAAGCCCATTTCCACCTCCACTGCGTTGGAGAAGCAATCCTGCGTAAAATGCCGTTTGCACACTCAAGCTCCAGGCGGGAACTCGCGGTCTTCCAGGCCAAGTGCATGCAACCACTGGTGCCTAATTTTAAAGTCTGCTGGAAAACTGCAATCCAGCAGTGCTGTCGCAACCAGCAACACTACACCTACGTACCATCCTGACCACTGTAAATAAATACAAATCTACGCTAACTTGAAGCTATCTTAACTGATGAAATACTATGCTACTAACTAACTATGCTTCTAACAATACAAACGTTACACTAACGACTATGCTAATTAACTACATAGGCTACACAAAATAATCTAAAGTATATAAATGCTATGGTAAATAGATGCTATAATAGTCTTTCCTGGTCGTTTTCTTGCAATTCCAACTCCTGACTCACAGTCATTTTGACGGAACAAGATGGTTTTATACTGCCAAGGGCGTGGTAGCCCGCGCTAAGGGGCGTAATGAGCTGGAAACTGCTCACATCACCTGCCACCGCTTACGTCACTTGCCACCGCAACATACAATAGGAAAAATCAACTGCAGTATCCACCACTGTAAGCCATGAACAAATGAAGAGGTGGATAATAAAAACATGGTCTGTAAGCATTGTCACACTGTTCTTAAATATTCTAACAACACAACTAACTTGCACAACCACCTAGCTCGACACCATGCAGATCTAATGCAGCAAAAACAATCCAGCGTGGCTAAGCCGGTTGATTCTAAACAGACACGACTCGACAAAGCCTTTCACTGTAAATTTCCTTCAGGCTCCGTTCGTGCACAGAAGATAACATTTGTTTTTATAACAATACACCATACTTTCACCCATAACGATTAATTAAAACGGTTAAATGGGTAAATACATATTTGTTATACTTAATTTTCTTTTCTGGCATAATTGTTAAAACACAGGACATTGGCATTGTTGTTAAATCTCTCGACATGCTTATTCTGTGCATTTTGAGCACGTTTTGTCAAATCACATTAATTTTGTTCATCAAAAGTGTGCTTTCACTTTAATTGAACGTGAGCAAAAATAGACCGAACGCCGAAACCCCCGCTGCACTGCTGTTCACGCGACGCTCCTGCTTGATGCTCACACGCTGCTCCTGGTCCCGGTGTGAATGCACTCATTGATTAACTTGGACGCCGAAAAAAAAAAAAGCACTGCTCGCGTGCCGCTCACGCTTGCAGTGTGAAAGAGGGGTTACGCTCATATAGTGTTGTTGATACATGGTCAACACACTTGAGCCACGGTACACTATACCTACGCGTAAACGCATTACAGAAATGGCCATGCCAAAGCTTTACATGTAGGTATAGATGGAGGTTTTGGAGTTCTTAATGTCGGTGGAAAAAGTGGAGCTTACCTGCGATGGCTGGACCTTGAGAGCAACCGACCCGTACGTAACCATCGCGTCTCATTTTATTTCAACTGATTGGGTTTTTGTGTCAAACATCCTGCAGACCAGAGCACTCTTTGAAAGCCACACAGGGAACAATATTGCTAAATTGCTCACCAAGGCAATGAATGAATGGGGTTTGAATGACAAAGTGCAAGCAGTTGTAACAGATAACGCAGCTACGAGAAGTTAGACTGACAGAGACATCGCACAGAGACATTGCACATGTTTTGCACATGTCCTAAACTTGGCATCACAGGCTGCTCCCGAGATGCCTGCAGTATCAATGCTTCTAGCCAGACTGAGTCGGATCTCCGCATTTTTCCACCGGAGCACCATAGCCAGCCACAAACAAAAAACCCCCCAGAAACTGCTGGTCCTGCCACAGCACAAGTTAATGACCGATGTACCAACACATTGGAAAAGTGCATTTGACATGGTGGAAAGATTTTTAGAACAGCAAGCTGCTATCTCTGCTGCACTATTGCCCCTGCGATAAGAAAACAAGAGAAAGATCTGAGCTCCCTTAAAGAGGCAGACATAACAGCAGCAGAGGCTGTTGCATTGGCTCTGAAGCCGCTCAAGAACCCCAACTCTCTCTGTCATCGTCCCTCTGAGAGCAAGGCTTCTGGAAGAGGTGCATCCGGCCCCAAGTGATCCTGAGATGGTGAAGGAGATGAAATCTGCTGTGCATCAGGATCTCCAGAAAAGGTATTTATTATCATTGACACTTTATTATGAGACAGTTGTTTTGAATTATTCTAATTTCATAATGATAATTTTAATATATTTTTTGTAATAGAAATGTATTACATTCATTTTAAGGTACACAGGCTTAAAGGATCAACTCTACTTAGCTTCTGCCTTGGACCCACGCTTTAAGGCCCTGCCTTTTTTGACTGATGATGAGCGTGAGGAAGTCTTCGCCCAATTCACTGATAACAAGACACTGGCAACTGAAAAAAGCTCAGTAATTACTGTATAGTGTGAATAAAAACTATGTATTTTTATTATTGATACACCGCAATTATGAATTTAAACCTAACTATATTTTTATATACACTATTTCGAAAAGGGTGATAACTATTTACAATACAATTCTTTTGGCCTCTGCATTTATTGGTCAACTCTGTTGAGAAAGCAGTGAAGCAGAACCAACTGAGGACTCTGGACCCCCAACCAAGAAGAAAAGAGACTCTTGTGCATTAGCAGATCTCCTTGGGCAGACAAAAACTTCAGAAGCAGACTCCATAAAAATGAGATGATGCAGTAGATGAGGTGATGAAGTACAAAGAGGTAAAACCAGTACCACCCAGAACTATTCCACTCAGCTGGTGGAAGGAACATGAGGTGGAATTCCCTCTTAGGTCATACCAAGCTAAGTGATACCTCTGTATTCCTGGTAGTAGTGTACGAGCTGAGAGAGTCTTCTCAACAGCTGGTGACATTGTCACAGCCCAGAGAAGTGCACTGACGCCTGAGCAAACAAAAACCTGCATGTGCACTAGTTTGATAACAAATGCTTCAGAGTTAAAATGTTATTGTACTAAAAGGTTATGAGCTATATGATGGAAATGTCTGTAATGTATCCCACATAGGCACAGTAAATAAGCCAAAGGTTCTCTGATCAGCTTATGTTTACATTTCTTTTATAACTTGAATGTATAGGAAGAAATATACTTTCTGCTACTTACAGTTACATGCACTTTAGAGGTGTTAATAAAGCACCTGTTTGTTATAGTTGTTATTTGTATTCAACACATGTACAATATTGTACAGTTTGTTCTTCTAAATAAACCATGACAGGAAACATGCTGGGGTCAATTTGTTCTTAAACATTGGTAATACTGCACACATTATTTAAAAATATACTCAAGTTCTTAATTACGTGTGTATTTACTTATTATTGAATCGATATCGAAGCTGATAAATCAATATCCAATCAAAATCGAATCAAAGCCTCAAGAATCGAAATCGAATTGTTAAATCCCTAACGATACCCAGCCCTGCTTTCCACATGCACAAGCTTTGATGAGGTATCTCATTGTCTGGACAATAGGTGCGTTTACATGGACAATTTTTGCTTCCATCAGAATGAATTCATTTTGATTAACAAATCCGAATGTGGTGTTTACATGAACGCTAAATAAAGTGATCGGGATGATATGCGCGTTAATGTCAGAAGTTTCTGATTGGATTTACTCTTTTGACATGTGCACAATGCATGAATATATAGAGTTTCCCATTGCTGTCGCATACTGTTTTAAAAGCACAGGTGATATTTTTCTACTTATAACAAAAATGCAAACGAACAGACACACAGAGATTCCTGCCTTTATTAGAGAAAATAATATGTTTAGCCCCCTCCCTCCGAAACGTATGATATTTGGTTTTGATTATTACTGAAATTTTGAAGCTCAAAAAAAATTATTGGGACCATCCCTAGTCTTTATGGGTCAATGTGCCACCTTTGCATTGTAGTGATGCAGAATTCTGACGGAAATCATATACGTGTTTAGATGTACATCGGATGACCAGATATTTAATATGTTTCCTATTAGAATCCACATTTGGAAGTGGGCCAGATTTGATGCGTAAAAAACAGATCTTGTGTGGATTTTTGTGTTTGCACATATGCAACAAATTCAGTGTCTAATGTCTGCAAAAAAATCTGATTTTTTGTACCAGTGTAAACACAGCCATAGTTGTGACTCTCAAACAATCTCTCACATTTTAGAAGGACTTCAATAGATTAAAATTACTATTCATCCCATGTTATGTGCCTCACTCCGCCAACTTGTAGAGATTTGTGCAGTTTTTTACAAGCTGTGTGGAAATGTAACGTATCATAATCAGACCAGTGAAAACAAATGAAAATGTCCCATAAGGGAACTGTATACAAGGAGAAAAGCAGAAGACCTAATACTGAGCCCTGTGGCACACAATACTTGTGTTTGATGAAACATCCTCATTCACACAAACAAAGTTTTAGCAGTCAGATAGATGAGACCTAAACCATGCTAATGATTGTCCATTAATGCCAACATAGTTCTCAAGCTATCCAAGAAAATGTTGTAGTTTATGCTGTCAAAAGAACTAATGACATTAGAAGAAAGTTGTCACTGTAATTGGGAGGTTTCTGTGCTATTATAGGGCTGAAATACTGACTGAAGTACCATTTCTCAGCAAAACTGAACATGGTTGAGGGCACTGTAATAAACAAATTATCCTGGTAAAGTGATAAGGGGGTTTGATAACTGCCAGCTGTGCTTGACTGAAGTTTTTTTTAGATGTGTCCTAAAGAAAGCAAACATTTATACTTAATATTGTGAAGTGATTCTGAGATAAGCAACTTCTGTTTCTGTAGCTTAGTGGGTATAGGATCTAGCATACATGTTGGCTTTGTTGCTTTAAAATGATAGTTCATGCAAAAATGACCTTTCTGTGACCATTAACTTCGACTCCACTTGTTCCAAGCCTGTATGGAAATCAAAATACATAATAGCTACCATCAATTGTTAAGTAACCAGCATTCTACAAAATATCTTATTTTGTGTTCAATAGAACAAAGTAAATGTTTGGGTGAACTATCCCTTCAATGCTTCAGGTTGGTTTTGATGTAAGTTGCGGAGTGCCATTAAACTTGTGTTAACTTTTATTTGTCTTTTTTCACTTTAGACCAGATGGTGCTGAAAGTGGAGAGCCGAGAACTGAATGAGACGGAGGAGAAAGATCAGTATGAGAAACACCATCATTTCATGACTGGAGAGAATTCCACTCAGAATGAAAAGATTTCCGTTCAGAAAACCACGTCGAATAGTTCTTTTACTTGCCATCAATGTGGTAAGAGTTTCACTCAAAAACAAAGCCTTAAAATCCACATGAGAATTCATACCGGAGAAAAGCCTTTCACCTGTCAACAGTGTGGACTGAGTTTTACACATAAAGAAAACCTTAATACCCACATAAGAGTTCACACTGGAGAAAAGCCTTACAAATGCCAACACTGTGGACAGAGTTTTGCACATAAAGGAAACTGTAATGCCCACATGAGAATTCACACTGGTGAGAAACCTTTTACCTGCACACTTTGTCGGAAGAGCTACTCACGAAAAGAATGTCTCAAGACTCATATGCGAGTTCACATTGGAGAGAAGCCATTTGTATGTGGTCAGTGTGGAAAGAGTTTCAGATGTAAAGAAAACCTCAATCAGCACATGAAGATTCACACAAGAGAGAACTGTTTTAAATGTAATGAGTGTAGGAGAAGTTTCACAGATGGGAATGACCTGATGATTCACTTAAAAACTCACACCAGGGAGAAGCCTTTCATGTGCCATCACTGTGGAAAGGCTTGGACAAGCAAATCAATCCTTGAGATTCACATTAGAACTCACACTGGAGAAAGGCCTTTCACATGTCCACATTGTGAAAAAGGTTTCACACACAAAGGAAACCTTAACATGCACATGAGAATTCACACTGGAGAGAAGGCTTACACTTGTCTAAAGTGTGAAAAGAGTTTCACATATCCAAGAGATCTAAAATGTCATTTGCAAACTCATTCTGGAAAGCAACTGTAGTATTAATCAGTGTGGCAGGAGATTGACAAAATACAGCAGTTTCAGAAATCACTTGCACTTTGGAGGAAGACCATTTACATTTAATCATGGTAATAAAAAACTATCACGCATTATCACTTTTAGATACACCTGAACTCATACTCATACAGTGAGACCCCTGATTTTAGTACATTTATGACACCGTTCGAATACTGAAAGCGAAGTGACGTGATGTGGGCAAAATTGGTGACCCATATTTAAAATTTGTGCTCTGCATTTAACCGATCCAAGTGCACAAACACAGTAGTGAACACACACCCAGAGAAATGGGCAGCAATATTGCTGTGGCACCTGGGGAGCAGTTGAGGGATTTGGTGCATTGCTCAGTGGTCTCACCTCAGTCATGGTATTGAGGGTGTAAGAAAGTGCTGGTCATTTACTCCCCACACTGACAATTCCAGCCGGACCCGAGACTCAAACCAGTAACAAGTGGAAGGAAAAAGCACAAGTCAATAAGCTTTCGGACATTATCTTACCTTTTTTTTTTTTTTTTTACCTTACTTTTGATCATAAGGTTCCTAAATTATGGTTAGGTTCACATGAAGACAGGCTGTGTTTGTCTTCTCCACTTTAGTTCTGTTCTCTGGGCTGATGGAGAAAAACACCTTGGGAAAGAATAAAACAGGCTTTGGTTGGCCTACTAGAGGAAAAGTCTTGGGTTCCTGAGAAAAGAATTGCATCTTCAAGTGTGTAAGAGATGTTTCTTGTTTGTGCTCTATAAAATTGTTTCTTTTGTTCTTTAATAAATACAAGTCTGAGTCACATTGCGCTTGTCTACAGTCTCGTAATTTGTGTGCAACGTGTCCTCTGCATAAAGCCAGGCTCACACTTTGTGATTTTTAAAAGTCCTTTAGGATTGTACTTGTCAGACTGTACAAACATGATGATCATGTCACACTGTGGGATCTCTGTTGTCATTAATGTCCGACTCTACGGCAGTCAAGACACGTTAAAAATAGGTGTGAGCAAGAAAACATGTCCCGAGATTTACATTATCAACTCGTACACATTCAGTGACTTTGAATTTGTGCATTTAGTAGAAATCTCTAGCATTAATTCTGATCATGGCTAGTCTTGAAAAATTAAGACAGTTTGACGTTTATCTTAGGGAAAATCACACTGAAGGTCTGTGTGCCAAATCATGTGATTTCCAGAATTTCGTCTGAGGTAAAATGTTATCGCAATGGTCATTATTGGCTGTCGGTGAACATCTCAAACCAGCGATCAAAGACTACAGATTTTAGTATAGTCTTATAGAAATCATTTAGGATTTTCCAAAATTTGTCTCAGACGATGAAACATTGGCCGAAATCTCACAGTTTGAGCCGGGCTTAACAGAACATTTTCACCCACTCACTTACTCTGTATCTGGATGCATGAACTGTTGCAGTTTATTCAGTGAATGTTTGGCAATGCACATATACGTGTTTTAATATATTTCCACTTTTTCTTATCACACTTTTCAAAAAAAGAAACGCTCAATGGAATCATTTCTTCTGGATGTTTTTTTTTTTTCTGAGTATTTGTCCCTCCTATTTGTTTTGCCAATAAACAGAGATCCAAAGAAAAAAGTAATGTCTTTTCCTTCCTGTGGGTAGTGATCTGTACATTTAGGAGTTTTTTTTCTTCTTGTTTTTCTTAGTATTGACTGATGGAGCAAGAAAGTGGTCTATTTCTTGTTATTGTGATGTAAAATAAAATAAATATATGAACAATTTTAAAAATAAAGACACCAGGAGATTTCATTGAATCCAAACACACATTCAGCCCCCTTTCCTTTCCTGCAGATTCCTTTATATGTCACTGATACATCATCCTCTTAATTCAGCCTCCCAATAACTGCGTCCAGACAGATGCTCCCTACACTGGACAAGACGCTTGTTAAATCTCTCTGGATGATCTGGGTAAGGCTGATCCTCGTCCACATATGTCACCTTACTGTTCTCCTCCAACAGAATGAGCTTAGTGTTTGCTGTATCTGGATCCAGAAAAGAACAAGAATTACAAATATAAGAAGCTATAGCAATATTAACGACAAACAAAAACTAATTAATTTAGGCTAAAACCAAACTGAAACCAATGTTGAGTCTCTCATTCGACACAAAATCAAATGTTTCCATATCCACGATGTATGTGAATGCCAAATGATTATAAAAATAGCCTAGCTATGTTTACAGTGTTTATTATAGCCTAAGTGAGAAAGTGGTGTTCTTTAAAGGGGTCATGACATGGGTTTTTTTATTTTATTATTATGGTCCCCAAGGTGCAATTATAGTATTACTATAGTAAAAAAAAAAAAAAAACTTTTAAAATGTAGTGAATTATGACATTTTCCCACCCTGTTTCTCATCCTTTGATTCAAACAGTCTGTTTTGGGTTGTTTCCCCTTTAAGAGTTCAGTGTTAACGCCCACTGTTATGATTGGCTAACGACATTTGACAGAACATTTGCGGATTGAGCGTAACTGTTTAGTAGCGGGTGATGCATTCGAAGCGATGGCTCTTGCGATGATAAAACCTTATATGTTTGAGCCGGAATCAGATGAGGAATCAGAGGAAAATGAACCATCACCACAACAACGAACACTGGATCAGCCCGTGTCCACATGGAAAGTGAAACTATTTTGAATTAATAAAAAAATTGTAACCCGAGACACTTGAAAACGGATTATTGTTGCATAATTATTCTATAGCTTAATATGCTAACAGTTTAACATTATTTACCTAATTTCAATGAAATGATGGGGTGTACCAAGGACAAAAATGCATGAACAGGCCATATTTGAAGATGCAGCATTGATGAGGCAACATTTTTAATCCTACTAGAAAGGCGACATATTTTCAAGATTCTCTTATACAAATGTGTTTATATTAGCCAGTGATTAAAAGTAATATTGTTAATACCCTTAAATGACAATTCTACATTTTCCCTGACGTCAGGATCTTTCGGCAGCGTATTCAAAGATGTTGTTTGTCCACAGCCAGGAACAGCACATCTGCATGGCATTGTAATTTTCCTGTACACAGACCCACTCGCTGTCCGTCGACTGAACACTTGTGAGGTAAGCCTTACAATATGGTAAAATACCATATTGGTCTCAGCGACGTACCACATAACGTTCCAGTGACGTAACTTTGTGATTCCCATATCCGTCATGGCGACGTTATAGTGGAACGTCGCTGGAACGTGATGAGTATGTCCTGACGACCAAACTGGCACGTTATGAGGACGTGACATTACAGGATCATATTGGTAATTCATATTTTCACCTCACCATTACCTTGAAATACATAAAGAACTAATAAACTCAATCCATCTCTGGTGCAAAAATAAACCTTATGTAATCTAATTATAGGGGATTCATAGTTAATACATTATTTACATACACGCAATGCAAACAAATACAAAAACATTACATTCTAATATAAAATAGACAAAAACACACTGCATTCATTCACAAATCAATATTTATTCAGCACTACTTTCTACAAATACGAAGCCAAAACATTTTGAACATCGCACCTGTTCTTTAAACATGCAAAATGTTACTAAGTTATGAGCACAGAAAACTAAACACATCAATTCATAGATTACACAATATAAACAATAGAAAATTTTTGTCTTAAAGATGGGGAGATGGTTAATGACGTTATTAGTGAAAATTAAAAATAATTATCAGTAAACTTATTGATACAACATAATTTAGTGCAACAAAAAATACATGATAAATAGATATGAAACAATTCAGCAGATACTGCACCGAGATACTGCACAAAGTAAAACTGTGAGCGTCATATATGAGGCTCCTGGTATAAATGTCTGATGGTGATGTGCTTTAATTACACGACATGCAGGAAAAAATTTAGGCTAATTCATGCGCACGATTTTCTATTTCATTCCCTCGATTTGCTAAAACGTGTACACTATTTATACATCAAGAGAACGAATTAGTAAATTGTGCATACGATTTAGCAAATCAATGAAATGTAAAAGTAATCGTGCACGTTTTAGTACATAGAGGGAACGAATTAGTAAATCATGGACATGATTTCTTTCTTTTTCTTTCATGTCATGATCAGGGCTCTGTGCTCACTATCAGAGGATAAACCTAAACAATATAACAATTACCAAAGAACCATAATTTTTGAGCTTCTCAGAAGAAAAACATTCATAAAGCGTAAAGATATGAAAAATGAACAATATAGAGATTTCTAGCATCTCTCCTGTATTATTTGACCCACCCGAAAAAACAAATTCTTTTAAGAAAATAAGCATATCGACTTTCTCAGAAGAATCTGTGATCTGTGATTACTGACTGTGGAGAAGACTCTTTCAGACAGTGCTGAGGAGGCAGAGTTAGGTGCTGGACAGCTGATAGAGAAGAGGAAGAGGGTGTTTCTTACCCCAGCAGCAGAAGACAGGCTCTTCTGAGGGAAGGACAGGAGGCTTGATGCAGTGTTTTGCTGTAGAACAAGGCTTCTTCTCAGCACCTGATCTTCTTCAGAAAAGAGTTCCTCTAGTGTAGAGTCAGACACTCAGACTTCTTGCAAACTGGAATCTTTTAATAACATTTAGCATATTATTGTAGTCATGTTCATTGTTTTTATTATAACACATGGCAAGCTTATGAGAAAATTGTTAAACGTGTTCTTCCTCCTCTTCTTCATCCTGGACCTGCACTGTCAACATCCTCTGAGCTGAAAGGGAGGTTCATCTTGTTAATGTTGCTCATGTATGTTCACAACCAGTCAAAAATCTGGAATATTTTCTTTATGGTTTTCAAGAGAAGTCTCTTCTACTCACCAAGGCTAGATTAATTTGATAAAAAATTTTTTTTTAAAGTAATTGTAAAATAAATAAATAATAGAAAACAGAAAGAAAGAAATAACAGTTTTCATACTCTTTTTTGAATATACTTAAACATATTTATTGAAATAATTATAAGGCAAAGCTGAATTTTTCAGTATCTTTACTCCAGTCTGCAGTGTCACATGATCTTTTTCATATACTGATTTGCTGATCGGGAAACATTGCTGATTATCACAAATCAGTGCATTTACATGCACCCAATCGCATTATTGCCGCTAAGATCAAAGTGTACATCTGCTCATGACATACATGATGTGAATCACATCTGCAGTTAGCTTACTACGGTTGTTAGTTCCACTGAACTCTATTGGTAAAGAAGGAACTTGTGA